>NC_051221.1:18325021-18675021 GCF_015220715.1 Pygocentrus nattereri | reverse complement strand
TTCTCTGATTGCATCTTCCAGGTCACAGTTCTCTTACAGCTTTCTTCTGTTCTTTCTTTTTGTAGGAATGAAGAGGTTGTGACCTCTGCAGAGATGCCTCTAGTTAAGGAAGTTACCACCACATTGAGAGAATGGGGCAGCATCTGGAAACAGCTGTTTGTGGTACTACATTTATGTTTGTTTGTTTGTGTGTGCGTGTGTGTGTGTGTGTGTATTTGTATGTGGTGAATGCATAAACAATTTTAAAGACTCATCAGGCTCATTGTGAGGACAGAAATATACATCCCTAGAATACATGTGCCTGGAATAAAGGTACTTGTGTGTTCTATAAGGTATTTAGTGTATGAGTGATATGGCTGTCTTGTTGTTAATGTTAACTCACGGTAAATCAAGTATTTACCTTCTCACAAGTGAGCGACTCTGTTTCTGACTCTGTAGGTGAATAAGAAGGTGCGTTTTAAGCAGGTACAGGGTTTGATGTGGGACCTGATGGAATGGCGCTCTCAGCTGCTCTCTGGCACGTTGCCTGGCGATGAGTTTAAGGAACTCAAACAGAAAGTCACATCTAAAATCGACTATGGAAATAAGTACTACACCTCTGTCATCTTTTTTTCTGTCTCTGTCCGTTCATCTGTCTGTTTTAAGTCATAGTGGTGGTTTAAGTCCTTGAACCCTACAGGTCTGAATTCATCAGTACACTTCAATTAATCTCTCATAGCTGCATAACTTACATGTTAGTTCCATAAAACTGAATAATTCATAGTAGTTACTGAGCACTAAATATATTATATATAACTATATTAATAACTGAATATCAACTCTCGGGTTCAAGGGGTTAAGTTATATGCACACTGTTTGAATAAGTAATTTAATGTTTGAATTTAGTCATCTAGTTAATTTGTGTAAGCACTGTTATGTTGTTTCATATGAGATTTTCGGCTGATAGTTTTGTAAATATGGCAGTGAGCTCTGCTCTTCGTCTACCTTCATGTATATATTAGGAGAAAATACCTAATTACCTGTGATATTTAGGTGAGACTGATTGTTTGATGTCTTATTCAGTCGTTGTTCTAGACATTCAGGAGAGTTCAAACGAAGCATCTTTTGAAGAAGTGTCTTTTCACTAGAACAGGCTTTGATAAAGTAGAAAGGGTCAAAAGGCTTCTGTCTAAATTGGGTGGGAGAACTGCTAGTTCCTCGTTAACAAAGGTACATGCAAAGGGGTTTCTTTGCTGTATTGCAGTGAAATCCACTGCAAACAAGTACACCTCAAAACCTGCCTCTATCCCATTCTCCCCCCACTGAATTCATAAAACCATAAACAAATGGTTCTGTGTGTATATGTGTGTGCGTTTGAGTGTGTTTGTGTGTAACTTTGGTGTGTGCATATGTTTGTTTTTAGACTTGTTTTTGTACATTTTTAGGACAAAGATGTGAAAAGCATCTTTGTAGCATTTGTAGCAAAATCATAGATAAACATAGTAACCTATGATGTCAGGATCAACATTGTCCAAATGTCCTTATTGTCCAAAATTTTTTTCTTTTGTTAACTGAAGTTACAGATGCATTAACTTAAATATGTGTGGTGCATGTATGTAGGGCATAGTTTCCCAACTTGTTCCTGGAGTACCTGCTGTCCTCCACATTTTTGTGTTTTCCTTCTCTGACACTTTCACTTCAACTCTGGAAGGGCTTGCAAATGAGCTGATGAGTTGGACCAGGTATGTTGGGAGCTGGGAAAGTACTAAAATACGCAGGTCAGGGGCTACCAGAGTTGCAAACCACTGGTGCAGGGTATATTATACATTTTATTAAAGGCAATGCAGGCAAATCCAGGACATTTTTCATCTTTTTCTACACTACCAGCTAAGCTGTGTAGGCTGGTCTGATACAAGATGTATAGCGTAGGTCACTCATGTCTGAGGCTTGCTCAGTGTTAGAGATAAACAGTGCCCCTTAAAAGATTGGGGACATCTGGCCTTCTTTTGACCTTTTTAAATGTTTTATTTTCACATATATTGTTCAATTAAGTATGAAAATATTTGCATAAGAACATACATGGATATAGTGTATTGCACACATCACCTTGGTATGAAGAGCAGGATTGATGACATGGTCTTCCTCTCTCTATCTCTGTTTCTCCCTGTGCAGGATCCTGGAGTTGGATCTAGTAGTAAGGGATGTTAATGGGAATATTCTGGACCCTGATAATGCCAGTGTTATCAGCTTGTTTAGAGCTCATGAGGACGCCACAGCAACCATCTCGGAGCGTATCAAAGAAGAGCAGGTCAGGAAGAAAGATCAGATATTTCTAACAACCTAGTTGCTTAATTTTGAAAATTGGTGACTATATTCAGAATGTTATAGTGGAGAATTCTGAACTACATTTACAAACATGAAATTAGCAAACTAAATTTGGCAACCATGCCCACTGCTGCAGTCAGAAGAACATTTTATACCCTATATGGTTACTCTATCTGAAATAATTGAATGTTATAGCTGTTAATGTAACCTAAACCTGAAAAATTATCTATACTTTGGTCCATACAACATGAATTATTTGCACAAAGTCAGCTGCCATAAAAAAAATAAAAAAATAAACAATTATGGTTTTATTAGGTTTTCTAATTATAGCATTGCCATGTTGATGAGTCTGAACCGCAGTTAAGCTGGAGCAAATCACAGCCTAATCAGGCAGTGATTAATGTGGCTGAGTCAGATGATTGTTGAAGTGATTTTAATCTAAACAACTGCATCTTACACGGGTCCTTATGCTTCACCATTCTAGTCTAATGTGCAGATGGATCATTCTGGAGTCTCAGCACGAATCCAGTCCTCACCCACACACAGCCTCTATGTCTTTGTACGGAATTTTGTCTGTCGCATTGGAGAAGAATCTGAACTTTTCATGTCTCTGTACGACCCCCTCAAACAAATGATCGTCAGGTGCGTTCCATAGTAATGTTTCAACAGTAGATCTTAATGAAACAGTTTTGTAGTCCAGCTCCATCATTGCATTTGTCTTTTTGTTGCTTGTGTTCACTTCCATAGTTCAAAATAAATTCCAATTAGAGCAGACAATATGGCAACAATATAGCATCAGAATAGCTCAAGACATTTTAGACTTAGTTTAATATTTTATTCATATCTCTGAAGTTTGTGAAGATGGAGCAGGCAGAAGTCTCTAGGAAGCTATAAGCTATGAGAACAATGATTTTTAAACAAGCGTTAAACTGAACATCAGGAAAAAAGCAAACAATTTGTAACAGTCTCTCTTTCTTACTGCAGTGAGAACTATTTGGTAAGATGGGGTGATAAAGGTTTTCCTAAAGATGTCGAGATGCTGAACAACCTGAAGGTGGTGTTTACTGTAAGTGAACACCAGAGGGGACCATTATCACATGCATTGCATCAAAGATTTTGTGTTAAATATTAAATAGCAGTAAATGTTTTGTTTGAAGGCAACCGTACACCTTCTAAGACATTAATAATTGTCCCTTGTTTTCTCTCTGAAGGATTTAGGCAACAAAGACTTGAACAGAGAGAAGATTTATCTTATATGTCAGATTGTGCGTGTTGGGAGAATGGACTTGAAAGACACCAGCACTAAGAAGTTCACCACAGGACTACGCAGGCCATTTGGGGTTGCAGGTATATTGGACTAAACGGAGGAATAGAGTTTATTTCATGTAAGAAATACAAAATCTGTCTGATGGACAACTGGTAAAACTGGAAGATCTCGCTGCAAAGGCAGTTCAATTGAAGCAATTCAGATGTGGTTTTAGTGTCATTATAATCATGGTTTTGTGGTCTAGTAACATAAGTTAGCATGTTTTTATATGCTGTTTTGTTCAATGCCATACGAAACTGTTTAATGTCATATGAAAGCTTGTTTGGCTGTCTGAAAAGTTATTAGTTGAATTTGAAGCCATCACTGTTGTTTCCTTGTTAGTGATGGACATCAGTGACATCATCAAAGGAAAGATGGAATGTGATGAAGAAAAGCAATATTTCATCCCTGTCCATCCGTAAGCTCTTCTCTTCTCTTCTCTTCTCTTCTCTTCTCTTCTCTTCTCTTCTCTTCTCTTCTCTTGTCTATTTTGCTATTTTCTTATTTCTCACACCTCCATCAGACCAGACACCATCTTTATCTTTCCTTTTTTCTACTGTCTGTCACTTATTTAGTTTGGCATTTTTGATATTGTGATGCGATTCACCTCACTGCCTTTTCCCTGCTCCCACATGTGCATATTGTAGGGTCTTGGCTGAGAATGACTTTCTCCACACACTCCTGAACAAGGTGACGGCCTCCAGAGGAGACAGTGGAGGCCAGGGTACGACAAACTGCTCCTGTTATTTCTCCCTTACGGTGCAGTACAGTGGTGTTATTTCTCTCTGCTAAAGGTTTATTATAACAAAGCATCCAATAAGCCTTTCTTCAGACAGTGAGGGAGCAAGGGTCTGGTTTCTAATGATTTGCCTCAGACAGTGAACAGCTAAGGTTTATAGCTTCATTAACACCAGCTAGTGGTGAGAAGAGAGAGAGAGAGAAATCGAGAGAGCAGGGACAGAAATGGTTGGATGGAGTTCAGTTACATCAGCTATATGAACCCATTTTTTCCTTTATATTGTATTGAGTGGGGTTGAATTGGCCTTTGCTTGCATTCACGATTGGCTGCTCAGGATCAGAAATCATGGACTGTATACAAACTACATATTCAAGGAAGAGGCCTTTTCTGCTGCCATGACCAGATGCAGAGCAAGAGAAGATTATTATCTTCTAGGGATGGGTAATATAATACTATAATAATAAATAAAATAATTGTGTTTACAATTTTTGAGAGTATTTTTAAATGTAAAACTGCTTCTTTTTTCTGTGTTCCAACTTATCAAACCTCAGAAAAAGTATATAGTGAATATATGTGATACATATTTAGTAACATGAAATTTTTTTAAATATTGCACTATTTTTGCCATATCAACAACCCCTATTACTGTTTCAACAACCTGCAAATACGAGACTATACAGTACAAAATACCCTGGGTCAAAGGATGTGTACTTATTTTCACTACAGTGCAACAAAACACGTAATTTGATGTATTTTGACCAGTGTTCTATATCTTCTACATATTGCGACTGTACAAGACAGTAAATGTCAAGGACAGTTTGAGATGTGTAAGAATGGCTAGTGCAAAAGTATTGATCTGAGTAGACTAGCAAATTATATGTAAACTGTAACTTGAGTGCAGCATAGTAGATATTGTCCATTATGAACAGACACAGTGTAGAAGCATGTTCCCACTTTATGGCTTTAATTGCCCATTTATTTTGATATGTCTCTCGTTCCTTTCTCCAATCTGTTGCACCTTGCAGGGCTGTGGGTAACAATGAAGGCGCTGGTGGGTGATATTGTCCAGATTCGTAAGGAATACCCCCACCTAGTGGACCGAAGCACAGTGGTGGCCCGAAAACTGGGCTTTCCTGAGATAATCATGCCTGGAGACATCCGCAACGACATCTACCTAACACTTCACTCCGGAGACTTCGACAAATACAACAAAACAACACAAAAGAATGTGGAGGTCATCATGCTAGTGTGCGATGAGGAGGGAAAGGTTGTGCCGGTGAGTGTGGATATGGACCTTGGACTTAAAACTATTGCACAGATTTTCAGGATATTTCTCTTTTTCTAAATGGAATTGATCAGCCAAGACATGCTTGGTGTCCAAAGTTTGCTTCTTTAGTTTTACACTGGAGCTGCGAGGCTAATGTAGGTAAGAAGTAATGAAGTAGCATCATGCACACTGCTGGCCTGAGTTATCACACAGTTACCTCAAAATGTGTTCAGTTGTTCAGAAATTTCAAATAAATTTGCTGTGGTTTCTGACAGTGTATGATATCCTGTTATCTATAAAAAAGCACAAACGTACAGACAAAATTGCAGCTTGACACAGTGTCACTTAATAATGTAAATATAAATAATGTATTATCTACAGACTATATCATGCAGTGTCAGAAACCACATAAACAGCCTTAAACTCGACATGGTATGAGAAGAGTGTGTGATGCTTTAGGAAGGTTTGTTGGTTTACCTAAGGTTGCATCACTTGTTAGCAACATTAGCCCTATAGCTTCAATGCAAAACTAATGACGCAAACCCTGCCGAACTTGGCTGATTGACTAAATAAGTAAGAGGAAAATTGTGTAAATTTGATTTTTACCAAACTATTGCTTAAAAGTCAAACAGAAAACCTTGAGTTCAAAACTACAGTTATTTCTTTTACTGTATTTTCAAATGAAAATAGCATAGTGGAGGATCGATCTTCTCAGATTTTTAGATAGAAGTCAGTGATCACTGCTGCAATCTGTCATCATCTTTCAGATATAGATTGCTTTCAAGTGTGTGTGTGTGTGTGTGTGTGTGTGTGTCAGAAGAGGAGAGAACACAGAGTCAGTGAGTGTGATATTAAATGCACTCTCTACTGAACATGTGCTCACACACGCTCTGCACTAGAGAATTCAGTACAGTTGTACTTTACATCTGATAAATTCAACTTAGTTATTTAACTCTGCCAGCTGTGAATAGTGCAGGGAGGCTATAGACAAAGTTTAGGAAACTGATTGACTGATTGCTTCTTCTTGATCTTCCTGTTCAGAACGCTATCTGTTTAGGAGCAGGGGATCAACCAGCAAGCGAATACAGATCTGTCATCTACTACCAGATTAAACAACCTCGCTGGATGGAAACGTTCAAGGTTGGGCTGTTTCTCTGTTCTTTTCTTATTTTAGGAGAAGTACCTGGTTAAAACAAGAAATAGAAGCACAGCTGAGATAGGACCTTATAGTAGGTTGACAACTGCATGGTCACCACATAAACACAAAGAAGAGAAGCATGAAAACAAATCCTTGACAGAACAGCAGCAGTCACAACAGCCATTTTAATGGCCATAATCTTCTAATCAACTTCAAATTATCAACAGCCAGTCTTTCAGGAAATTTCAGCATTTTTCAGAAAATCCTGGCAGCTCGACTTGACTACAAGAACATCAATAGTAAAAGACCTCTGTAACTCAGTGCACTAACATCACTAAAAGTTTAAAAGGTTCTAATTGTCATAAAATATAAGATTATTTCAAATGCTTTAAAAGTTGTTTTAAAAGTGAAATGAATTCAAATAAAAAATGATGTGAATTAAATGCACTAATTGAGATAAATACTTTGACGCATTTGGCAAAGAAGGCAACAAAATGACGATGACAGTGTGGTCAAAGTAAGAAAGAGTGCTGGCCATACCCAATACTTACACTTACCCACAGTTAAAATCCTGTTTGCGAATGTTATCTGGTCCTCCTTTTGTCTGTAGGTGGCAATCCCTCTGGAGGAGATGCCGAGGATTCACCTGCGCTTCATGTTCCGCCATCGCTCTTCTCAGGAGTGTGAGTGTTGTGAAAAGGCCCGTCATTTTGGAGCAGTTTTTAATACATCCTTATCATTTTCCATTAAGGAGAAACTTCAGAGTCATCTTATGGGTTGTTTCATTGCTGTATTAGCTCAAGTGAAGTTTGACAGATGATTGGAAAGATGATGGATTGACTACAGGTCAGGTTCATAAGGCTATATGACAATTACTTAGGCCTTTCATGACAAGTGACATAAACCTATATAAACATTTAAATAGGCTTATTATAATAAGTGGCAATTGTTTTATCAACATTTTTAACAAAAATTGATCAACTTCAATGTCAAGTTGACATAACACATACAGTGGGGTCCTCATATCTGGGACCACATTAAGAATCTGAGATTGATTTCATTTAATCCTGGAAATAAACAACAGAACATTTTAGAATTTTGAGGGAAAAAATAAAGTTATATATATATTTTATAGAAACAAACAAATAAGTTGAACAAGAAATGTTTACAATTATATATTGTTTTTACATCACTGAACTTTGGTCTGATTACATTAGATTTTTTTTGTCTTATTCCTTCTATTTAAGCATGTGTTCTGATGAGTCTCAGGTGGATTTGATCAAACTCATCAGAGACTGTTGTCAGTTGCATGCTGTCATTAAAGCAAAATGGGGCAAAAACTACAGCATGTACTCGGATTGTTCTGCTGAAAATCTAATTTGAAATGAGACATTTTCACTAGTGGTCTCAAACTTTTAGTCCCCACTGTATGTCAAGTGACAGGTTTTTGTTGACATTAGGTGCTGTCATAACACTTTCTGGGGTGAAATGGCATAGCATGTTATAACAGTAGCATTTTGTCCATTTCACAGTTTATCTTCTGTGTTTTTTAGTCTTCAGTTTGCTGCTGTTCTTAAAATACTGCAATAGACATTTTTATCCTGACAAAATTTATTACCCAGGTCATTTTTGGAGATGACAATAGCCTGAAGCTATCCTAATTAATTAATCTTACATTAAGATTCCTACATTTCAAGGGAAGACGTGACTCCAGGAAGCAGCGTTTTGAATGCCAAACTCTGTTTAGTGTTTTAGCATAAACAGGAAAAAGGAACTCACTTTGCTTAACCCCTTAAAATCCCAGGCTAATTATATACTAAGGCTTATTGTTCAGTTACTACAGGGACATCAGTTTAAAGTGGTTGAGCTATTCTTAGGTTGTAGAAGAGTGAAAAAATATTGGGGTCCTCGGTCAGAGAAAAAGCACATAACTCATTACAGTATCATGGCATTGCCATAGGGCTTCATAAAGTCTTATGAACACCAATATAACATTAACTTTACTTGAGGACCAGAGAAAATATACATAATAAAGTATCACTATCAAACCTTCACAGCATAGCTATAATACCATAGACCTTCATTCAGTGTTACCACAAACTGTCAAAGCATCTTTTTAGCAGTACTTAATTTAGAAAGATTTCAAAAAACAAAAAAAACATTTTAAATAAAGCTCTTTTGCTTTAATAACACAGCATGCACTGACACAGCTCTGATCATTAGCAGTGACAAGTCCCTGATAAGTAGATAAAATCCAGAGTTATCTGAACATAAGTTTCAATAAAAGGAATAACACTAAAAAATGCCTTTTTGTACAAAAACATTAACATGGTCAATGTCACCAACTGGCTTAAATAGAATAGTGACCTGGAAGCAATGCAGAATCATGAACATGTCTTATTCATTTTAATTAAATTCAAAATTCTAAAATATTCTGTTTTAATATCCAGGATTTTATGAAATGCAGTCTCAGACTGTGTTTTTCAATGTGGTGTCAGACTTAAGTTTAATTCCAGCTTGATGCAGAAGTTGACAAAAGCAGCCTTGATGACATTGCCTCTTATTGTAATAAGACATGTTTATGTAGATGTTTATAAATGTTTATGTAGGTTTGTATTGGTTTGACAACTGAAAGGCTTATGTAATTGCCATGTAGCTTTATGAACCTGACCTACAATAAAATTTTGCCTCAAATTCAAAGACTTTAACAATATAATGTTGCCCAATGCAGCTGTTTATAAGCCAGATCGATACAGTGCTTGTAGAATACTTCATGTTTTAAAACTATAACATTCGATTTGCCATATTCAAACTGGCTTATGTACTTAATTACTCCATCTGTTATTTGTGTGTTGTTAAATTATTTTTATTGGTTTGTTTTTTTCTATTTTCTTTTTCTTTGTTCGATGGTTACTTTACTAGCATGCTAGCAAGTTAGCAAGCTAAGAGTTACACTGCTACCAATAACAAAGTAACTGAGGGCAGGTGTATTCATACAGACAAATAAGTGCCTCACTGTCCCCTCCTCACCTAGTCCTGCATGTGGCCACTTGTGTAATGTAGCACATGCAGTTTGAGTCATGAAGTGAAGTCAGTGAGGGCAAGTTAAAGACACTGAAATACAGAGTGGCTCTGTACATTCTACTTTAGGTCTGTAAAGTAAATCCTCTCTCCCTTACGACTCTCACTCTGCCTCTCTTTCCCACTGTATAATTCATCGAACAAGCTCACACTAAATGACCTGCCACGTAGTTCCTCAATAATTCAACTAAATTAAATAAATTAAATTGAAATACATCAAATGACAGAACTTTCTTGCCACCTGAACTTTATTTTGCCTCAGCATGACATTTCCACCACCCTCTGAACATCCTTCAGGTTCTGAGTTTGTGAGCCTGCGTGAACCCAGCAGCTGCTTGGTATGAAAGAGGCACGAGTTCTGCTCTAAAGTCAGAGCATGTTGTCTTTCTATAGTCAGATTCAGTCAAGCTCAAAAGATCAGACTAAATAAGGCTGAAGGAGCTTCTCTCTTTCTCTCTTTTAGTTACCGTTCTCCTCAGTTCTCTGAAAACAAGTGTTTTTTAACATTTAAAGTTTAGTGCAATAGGTTATTCTGAATATTCTTACATTGTTAAAAATGTATTTGTATGTCTATGTGTAGATCCTGTATGCTATGTTATCATATATATTTCCTATATTTTTTCATCTCTGTAGCAAAGGACAAGAGTGAGAAGAACTTTGCCATGGCGTTTGTGCGACTGATGAAGGAGGATGGGACAGTGCTGAAGGATGGAATACATGACCTGATGGTGTTTAAGGTCAGATAGTGGACTCACTCACACACATTCAGAGAGCATATTACCTTTTGTAATATGTCTTCCCACATAGGGCACTCAGTCAAAAGAGTTTGCAGCATTGCAGATGTGCATCCTGCAGATAGGGTAGAGTACTTTGAACCTTGCCGTGGCCTATGCTGCATGACGGTATATTCGAGCACACTAAGGAAAAACTTTTTTGAGAAGTACTAAATGATAGAACATCTACATGATTGCATAGTAATGAGTGCTTAGCATACTTCTCCAAGCATGTTGAAATTTTCCTCTACATGTTGAAGTATTCCTCCTAAGGTCAGTAAGTAACAACAAAACCGAGCTATTTCCAAACGTAGAGTATGTGTACTGAGGAGTGAACAATATTAACTGAAGTTTTAACAGTATGTGGTTTTAACAGTATGTGGTTTAACAGTAATGTGGTTTTCCTTGATATGGGCCCTTTAAAAACTGCATTGGCATGGTGTGGTGAAGTTCTTTATATAAGTGTTATTTTCTCCTTTTAGGGTGATAGTAAACGCATGGAGGATGTGAGCTCCTATCTGTCTTTGCCGGCAGAGCGCAGTCACACTGATGTCCACAAGGGGTCCACACTAATGAGGAATAATAGCAGTGTAGGTGGCCTGTCCGTCAGCTCACGGGACAGCTTCACCATATCCACTCTCGTCTGCTCCACCAAACTCACCCAGAACGGTATGTGTATACATGTATCCCTGTGAGAATGAGAGAGAGAGAAAAGGTGGTTTGTATATTTCTGTCTGTGAAATGGACATTTAGTCTTTAAATCCTCCAACTCACTCACTCACACGCACACATACACGCTCACAGTCAGGTGTGCTATAACAGCTGTTCTTGAGAAAGCCCGTTAATCACATTAATGAATCTTCCAAAAACATCAATCACGCCACACTGCTTTCGCTGGGCCCATATGGACACGCGCACAGCCACACACGTACATGTATACCTGCATTTGTAATATAAGTGATCCTTAATCCTTACTTTAGGATATACACTAAAAATTTGTAAGAATGTCTAAAATGAACAAAATTACACACAAAGTTCAGCATTTCTCTACTGTGCTTATGTCATGATCAATGGATCAATAAAAATAGTACAAAATTGCTTGGAGTAAAATCTCTACATTAACTTACATTAAAATTAAACAATGTTTTTGTCTTCTCCTGTAAAGTCGCTACTTTGGAGACAATTGTTTTTCTTTGCATAGCGACAATTTAATATTGCTGCCTCTACTGATTTTGTGTGACATACATAAGTACATACAGTACCTATTCTTAGGCAGCTGTGAAAATTGCTTTAAACTGTGTATCTTGTCAAAAAATGATTTTTTTCCAGTGATTGTTCACAATAAAATGTTAGAATAAAAACAAATAAACATAAATACAGAAGTAACAAGTGTTTTTTTTTCCAGAAAGGTTATTAATATATTGGTTAGAGGAACTACAGTTACTACAGTTAGAAGAACTTCATGGATTGCATGGATTGGTTAAATTCCATGGACAACATAATTTAACTTAATAAAGGACTGATTAACTGAACTGGGTACTGGATCGTAAATGTGTAAATTCTGGGCTTCCTCAAGATAAGGCTTGGAAATGGAGAAGCTAACACAATCTCATGAGAAGTCACAATGTATTGTTTATTTATTTGTATTTATTAATCAGTGTTTTTGCACAAATAAATGGTTCTTGTCCAGACAAATAGATTTCCATATCATTTCTCAGATGGCCTAAGTCTTTTGCCAAGCACTGCATATCATTGATTATATTATGAAATACAGTGCCAGAAACCACATTAGCAAGTTTGAGGTTACTTAGCATGTTTGGTTTGATGTAGGAGTTTGATGAATTAGGCAAGCAGTTTTGCACAATGATGATGACGTATAAGCTTCCATTCTGGCTAGAGTGTGTTAGCCTCAAAGCTTCAGAAGAAAATGTATCTTAGCTGATTACATTTGGGGTAAGGAGAGAATTATGCAAATTAGATTTTATACCAAAGTTCGTACACAAGCACCAGAAAAATAGCAGCTTGGAGATGAGGTGTAATAGCAGAAGGATGTGACGAGTGTGTGTGTGTGTGTGTCTGTGTTTTGCAGTGGGCTTGCTGGGGCTGCTTAAATGGAGAACTCGGCCTGAACTGCTTAAAAGTAACCTACAGGACCTCAAGCTCATCGATGGAGAGGAGGTTGTCAAGGTGTGCGTTTTTGGAGTGTTAGAGGGGTTTGTATTTTGTGTTTTTTATATATGTTGTTAAAGTAACCTCTTCATATCTGCTGTGTGTGTGCGTGTGTGTGTGTGTGTGTGTGAATACAGTTTCTACAGGACACACTCGATGCTCTGTTTAACATCATGATGGAGCACTCTCAGACAGACGACTATGACATACTGGTGTTTGACGCCCTGGTGAGGAACCCACACATCTGCTGCTAGACCTTTAATAAATTCAAGTTTTTATTTTCCCAAAACAAGGGTTTTTTATTTCCCAAATATTTCTATGCAACACCCCCTGTCCATATCTGTCTAACTCCCTCTCTTTCTCTTTGTTCTGTCTTTCTCTAACTCTCTCTTCTCTTACTATCTCTCTTTGTCTCATTGTCTCTTTTTCTCATTGTCTTTCTCCTTGACTCTCTCTCTTTCTTTCTCAGATTTATATCATAGGACTGATTGCAGACAGGAAGTTTCAGCACTTCAACACTGTGTTGGAAGCTTACATTAAACAGCATTTTAGTGCTACTCTGGCTTACAAGTAAGTAAAGATATTTCAAATACACACACACAAAGAAAGACACAGATCTTTCTGTTTGTACAGTTTGAATTAAGCTGTTTTAGACATATTCCTTTACCTCTTTAACAAGGTTTCTGTAGCTTTTCCTTTTTTCTGGTGCGTTTATAATGCTTGTAAAGCTTTGTGAGGCTTATAAATAATTTCTGATTAATGAGAGTGACCTACTCTACTAGATTAGAAGCAATCATGTCTGTTTCACTGTGTGTTCCATGTAGGGATGTCAAAAATTCATTCACTCAATTAAAAAAAAGTTCTATTAAAATGTGCCATCTCAGTGCACTGGCAGTCTGCATGATGATAATGCATATTTTAAATTCTTCACTGCTCTCTCTTACAGTAAGAAACAGAGTGCTTAATATGCATTTTTGCTCCAGTGTTTTTATAAATTTTTTATTGGAGTCTTTTAAAGGCTTCCTAATTTGTCTTTTTGCTCTTAAAATTTAAGCTCTACTTTTGGTCAGTTCTCAAAAAATCTACAGGTATTTATTTCCATCCTTCCACTATGAAAAGACAACTCAGAAAGGATGCTAAGGAAAAGGAAATAAGAAAAGTCAAAGAAGCTGCTGGTGTTCTCAGAGCAATGGACTGACAACCACAGAGTTTAGACCTCAGCATCGCTGAATGTGTTTGGGATTACTTGAACTTGAGGAGCAGAAAATGCAAACAACTGCTAAGACTGAACTTTGGATGTGTAGAAATATATCCCTGCAAATTTCTTTGAAAAACTTGTAATGGAAGTTGTAATAAATGCAAAGGGTAGACACACTTAATACTGAACGTTTAGATGTTATGTTTAGTGTTGGAAGACTTTGTGTAATTTTCTATATATACTTGTACCTAATGCCCAGTTTGACTGGAAATGAAAAAATTGTGGGTGGTCTTTGAATTCTGCACCATATGACATCATTGCTGCCAATTAATAGAATTAGCAGTAATGGTTTTCTTTCATTAACAGGCTGAAGAGTGTGCAGTAGTTGTGTGAGTGTGTGAGCATGTATATGCGAGTGCATGTTTTGGAGATTTTTGCAGGTCTGACATATTTGACAGGTGTCATCTGCAGTGCCCTCTGTTTTTACACTTGTTCCTTTCTATTTTCCCTCATTCTCTCTGTTTTGAGAAAATGAGAGAAGGGGAGGAAGACAGAGGGAAAGTGAAAGAAAAAGAGACAGCATGAATCATGGCCTTCGGCTAAATGTCATAAAGAGAGCTAAGGACATCATTATAATATTCATTTCATAAAACTCTGCTCTACATGAACAAAATCCACCTAAAATCCTCCATTAAAAGGAAATAGGTTAACAACATCTAAATAATGCATGTTACATCAGAGTGCAGAGTAATACATCCTCTCTGTTTATACAGCAGGGAGGTGGTGTGTATGTGTGTGTGTGTGTGTGTGTGTGGGGATTTATACAGTACTTTAATGTTATTGTTTAATCCTGTTAGAGCAACTGCAGTATTATGAGAGAGAAGAGCATCTTTTGGGGCAAGAAGATATTAATGAATTGCTCTACTGATGAATGCACTTTTTACATGCATACTCTGTCACAACAGTACAGTAATGCCATCGTTAAAGTATTTGATATCCGGAACACACATATGAAAAATGTGAGGCATTTAAATGATCAGCTAATCCCGTTCTCTTTTGTTCTGTTCTGTTTTCCCTTTTTTCTCTCATTTCTTGCTAATTGCTTTGAAAATAATGCAACTTTACCTGACAATACACACTGTTGAACTGAACTGAAAAATGGAACACTCTCTCCTACAGAAAGCTGATGTCAGTGTTGAAGACGTATCTGGATGTGTCCAGCCGTGGTGAGGCATGTGAGCCAATTCTTCGCACTCTGAAGGCCCTAGAGTACATCTTCAAATTCATTGTCCGCTCCCGCATGCTGTACTCCCAGTGAGTGGTTTTTTTGCCTAGTGCTAGTTGTGGTTTTGAGTGTGTGAGTTGTCATGGTTATTGGGCGGACTTAATAGTTAGGCTGCAGCTTGGTTGTTTATCAACAAAGTTTTACCAAATCCCATGTGTAATAGTGCCTGGAAGAGGCACTGAACTGCAGTTGCCTCATGTCCTGCTGGGAAAGCAAAGCATTCTGGGAACTTGAGTCCCCTTAGAGTGTCACATTGTCACATTAGCGTTATATATTTACTCTTTTGCAGTGAATCTTAAAGCGGTAGTTCAGTGGAACATCCATTTTCCAGTTAGTTAGTCTAGTTTTGCGGTGGAGATATGAGGGTAATGTAGCTAACAAGTAATGGAAACTTATGTACTCCAATTCACATCAATTGCATGCCTAAATCATCGCACACTTGCAGCAAGTTTTCCAGGTAATCTCAAATAGATTTGCTCGTACTGTTATTTATAAAATGGACAAAATATGTAGCAGAGGTTGAAACTGTTGTAGCAGCCATCTTGATGCCTACTTTTTTGTACTTTCATCTATTTTTATAGATAACTCTGACAGTGGTTTAGGGCTTGTGTGATACTGAGGCATGAGGCATGCAATTTGCACTTATACAAATGGTAGTAAACAAAGGCTTATTATTTATTAGCCACATTAGGCGCAATTTTAGTAATGAACTATGGTGGTGGAAATATGGAAGTTTGGAGTACAGAAAGCAGTGTTTTCCTTCTGACAGTAAAGCAATAAATACTTTTATTTTTTCCTATTAGTTTCTGGATGAAACCAATTCTACTATCAACTATAAGTTATGTAAAGAAGCAAATCAGTAGCAAAATTAAAATAAAAATGTAATTTGTAAAATGGCAATGTATTTCTATTTTTGAATTTAAACACTCAATTTAGGCTCAAAATTAAAGTTCAAGTTCTGTTTTACCATTTTAATTTGCTGTTTGGTATACTAGATTTGGCATTTCATTTACACAGAGATTAAGATTGTTTATAAGTAGCTATTAAAGTTTATTTAAATTAAATTATATTTCTAGCATTGCATAGTTATGTTCCATATGATTATGCAGTAATGGTGTCAAAACAACAATTAAAATGTATACATGCATTTTCAGTCTTTTATGCATTTTCCCTTTTTAATAATGCAGTTGAAATTACATTATCAAAAATAAGACTAAGCTAGAAAAAAATAAAAATTCAAATGTAAAAAAATATGCTTAATGTAATCCAATTTAAAAGGGAAACAGCACCCATCCCCCTGCTACGCTAATTCCATGCAAGATAATTTTGGGTCTTTACACATGACACCCGGAGAAACTTTAATCTAACAAGTGGCAGAATTTTCTGTTTTAATGATCGAGTCAAAATTATTGCCTGTGTTGACCAACCTTAGGCTGCAGACGTGGCAGATAGAGATAAATCTAGTGATCATCAGATGTGGATATATTGCTGTGTTTATAGTACACACAAACACCGAGTTGTTGTGGCTGAGATGGCAACAGCCACTGTGCCCTGTCAGAACAGTGCCATATTTTAGCTGAATTTAGCCAGGGGGTCTCTAAATAAACGTCATCTTTTGGGTCTGTCACAAACAGGAGCAATACTGACACACAGGAAACGTTCCTATGAACGTTTTAATTGTAACATTCAGAGGATGTTTTGAGGTTGTTATCAGGACCACAGATTATGTTATATGATGATCTTCTCAGAAGAACATTGGATTTATTGCTTTGTGTAACTTATATCTGCTGATGTAAGGATGGCTGCAAACTTTTGGATGCAATGCATGCTCCACTGAGTATGCTTTTGGTAGTGTCCTGATGAGATGATCAGTAGGTGAAAGACTATATAAATTAAAATGCAGTGGAGTCGAATGCATTTTCAAAACCGTTTTGCCACAGAATGCACACAGCAGGCATGAATATGTAATTGCAAAGAGAGAGGTGCTGTTTCCCCTTTATACAATAGAATTTTGCCATCTTCCTAATTTGGGGCTCTATTTGATAATGCAATTTCAAATATGTTATAAGAGAGTGCCAATTCATATAAGGTGAATTACATTTTAATTATTATTTTGACACAATTATTGCAAAATCATATAAAACATATTTCAGTTTGTCTGAGAGGCTACTTACAACAGAAATTCTTCTGCAATACATAATCATCTCATTCTGCTAGCCCCTAGAAGCAAGATACTCGCAACTAGTTATTAGGAATGGGCATTTTGGTCAAATCTGATATTTGAAATTTTTAAGAATTATTGAAAAAATAATCAAGTACTAACCTCCCCTTCACACTCCAGGATCCTACACACCAGATGTGCCAGGAGACAGTGACAACAGACATTAGTGCTCAGTATCTTACCATTAATGTACTACTTTAAACCCAGTCCACAGATCCATAGAAAGTGATGTGTAGCTTGAAATTTACACAGAAAAAGGTGCCAATCTAAGGTCTTTGAGAAAAATGGACAAAATCTAATCGTCTGTTTTCACCTCAGCTACCTTTATAAACCAGAAACCATAATTCAGACATGATTCTTAGAGCATATCATGCTAGTGACAAATGTATTTACATATCTAACATCTAATTTACCTCATTTACAATTTTTAAACTTTCATGAAATTTCAGAATATTCAGGCATTCTAATTCATCCATAGTAGTTATTGAAAAGTAGTCCACTTTTTTGAATGGCTAGCCAACTTATATATATGCCAAAATATATATTGCAATGCGATCTCTAGTGTGTGACTGTTTTCAGGTATACATCTTATGACAACATTTATCATGTTAATTGTTAGCATTAAAGTGTGACGATATACCTTGTGCTTGCCTTTTCTTCAGGTTATTGAAGGTTGGGTTATGTTGTAGTACAGGAGCATATAGCTGCCAAAGCCAGTGAAAACACTCTACAAAGAAAACTTTCTGTGTGTGTCTGTGTGTTGCAGTCTTCTATCTGACTAGTTCTGTGGCGGCACTTTGAAGCTGACTGCAGCGTTAATGCCTAATAAGCATTGATGCTTCAACAGCAGCTAAATGAACAATGATGGAGAATGGTGTGTGTGTGCAATGCTAAATGAGCATTAATGATGAAGCGAGTGTCTGAATTAGCGTTTGTGATAGACTGAACTGACAAACGACAGAAAAGAAAGATGGATTCATTGTCTGGCTCAGCGCATGCAGCAGCATATGATAACTAGAAAGACTTTTAATTAGATAGTATGATGTGATGGAGATAGATTACTGGGCAAACATCCAGGAGCACTGCAGAGGTTTGCTTCTACCATTTTTCTTTCTCTTTCTTTGTTTCTCTCTCCAGCTTTCATGCTCTTCTCATTCCTCTCTCTGCGCCCATTCCTACCCCTCTCTTTTCCTTTGGATTTTGGATGCATACTTTATTGGCATGACAGCTAATAGTGCACTTATCTTGCCAGGAATTGAAACGTCTAAAACAATTTAGGGAAAGAGAATTTATATGTAAATTACATTAAAATGTAGTAATCTTTCTTTTTTTCTTTCCTTGTCTGTCTGTCTCTTTTTCTCTCTGGATTGCACAGTTTTTTTTTGATGTTTACATCCACATGCTTATCCAAAGCATTTATATGTCTCTCTTCAGTTATCTATCCATTTGTCCTTCTCTTACCTGTCTGCTCTGTTCTCTTGTCCTGTGGTCCCCTCTGTTTCCTGACCCTTGTTCATCTCACTCCTGGTCTTTGTTTCTGACTACGTTTCTTTTTAAGTCCTTATATACTCTCTGTGTCTCTCCACTTTTTGTAATAACCCTCATCCATCTGTTGGCCATATTATAGTGGTCAAAGGGTTCTGACAGCTCTGCAGTTTCTAAAGTGGAAGAGACCTTTTAATGCTTTTTCATTTCAAATGGGCCACCAGGATTAACACTATGCCATAGTATATTTGTGTGTGTGTGTGTGTGTGTGTGTGTTTGTGTGTGTGTGTGTGTGTGTGTGTGTTAGCTTTATTACTAGACCTCTAGCCTTAAGGTTGATGTCCCGCTGTGTTTGGTGCTATTTGTGTTTGCTATGTGTCCCAAATCCAGGTATTCCATCCTTCAACTTTTGGTGTTATGTGAATGTGTGTATGTGTTCCTATGGATTTATGGAGAGTATATGTATGTCATTTTAATAGTGAATGTTGTGCTATGTACAGTGGTGCTACAAAGTTGAACCCTTTAGAATTTTTCAGAATTTCTACATAAATCTGATCAGCTCTTCATTTAAGTCATAATGATACATAAAGAGGAAATATAACTATAAGTAATTGTAGAGTTTTCGTGAATATATGTTGAAAATGTGATCCAACATTAAATGTCTTTGGTGGCAAAAGCAAATGAACCTCCAGAAATATCAGTTCAGTTTAGGGAATAATTAGAATCAGGAGTTTCAATTAGTTTTATGACAATCAAGTGTGAGTGCGGGTAACTCTGACCTATTTAAAAGACATAAATCACTCACTATCATAATCGTGGGTTCTAAATACCAGTCTTGTACCCAGCCATGTTATTTTATTATCCTGTTTAAAAAACATTTGGTCACGAAAAGGTACAAATATGTACTTTTCCCTGGAATAAATTTATTGAAGGTACATAATTAGAGATTAACTCCATTGTTGTACCTTTAAAGGTATATTAACATTATTGATGCCTTGATGAACAAAAAAAAATTGAGTACTTTGTCTTCTTTGTAGTTTGTCTTCGATCCCAAATAATTGTTAAATATTCTTAAAAGGAAAGATGAAGTAATGCAATAGTAAACATGTTCCTGTCCCAGTTTTTCTGGAACAAGTTGCAGGCATAACATTTGGAATGAGTGCATATTTTAAAGAGACAATTTATAAGGTTCATAAGGTAAAACAAAGAAAATTGCTTAATCACTGCTATTTGTTTTTATTAGCATTTCTCATAATGTCCCCATGTAATTGGAATAAAAGGTTTATATATTATAATTTTGGGGAGAAAAATTAAAATAACCAGCTGTGCTATGACGTCTAAGCAAGATACATACCTATACCCTGGTGTTAATGCTTCATTTGGGATTACCTGAGGTGAGTGCACACTGTAGCAAGTCCACAAATCACAGATATGGACTTTGGGACAGGCTATTTTATTCATTTGTTTGTTTGAATGTGTGTTCCTTGAAAATTGAACCATGTCTTTGGTATTCTACCACTACATCTTAACTTCCCTTCCTCTAACTTTATAGCCAGTTATACTTTCAGGAAATCTGACTTGCTTTTTCTCCTGTATCACATCAAGCATGAGAGAAAAAGTGTCATAAATTAGTAACCTAAGCCATTGTTGCTCCACTGTTACTCCAGTGATGCTGTTCTGTAATGGTTTACATCGTAAGTGGGGCAGTCATGGCTGGAGATTAGGGAACCGGCTCTGTGACCGGAAGGTCGCTGGTTCAATCCCCAGAGCCGACAGTACGTGACTGAGGTGCCCTTGAGCAAGACACTTAACCCCCAACTGCTCCTCGGGTGCTGTGGATAGGGCTGCCCACCACTCCGGGCAAGTGTGCTCACTGCCCCCTAGTGTGTGTGTGTGCATGCTCACTAGTGTGTATGTGGTGTTTCACTTCATGGATGGGTTAAATGCGGAGGTCAGATTTCTCCATTGTGGGACTAATAATAAGGGTCACTTAATTATTAATCATTTAAGTATAAAGTTAAAATGCCTGTAGTCTGCATGTAACATTGATAACGCTAGCACATACTCAAAAAGCCTCTTGGAGTGCTGATTTAGGATCTGCTCCTTTGGTAAAGCCGTAGTAAAAAGACAGGAATCTGATCCTAGATTAGCACTTGTGCTCTGAGAAGCTTTGTGAATATGAGCCATTGCAGGTATCTGAACAGACTCACACAAAGCAGTTTAAAACACTGTCACACCAATACATGTAGAACCCTACACACTTTATTTGGGTGGTCGTCTGTAGATGGTCTACAGATACTTAAATTATTAACAACCTTTTTGTTGTTTCAGTTGATTATCAGCAACTTTAAGGTTAGGGTTAGATTTAGGAATAGGTGTAGGTTTTACCTTGAGGTTAGGTTTAGGGTTAAGGATAGATTTAATAGGATCTTTCACATGCAAGTTCAAGCTCCGTTGTATTTAACACATGTTTACTTAAAAAGTAGTTAAAGATGTACAAAGTTGCCCATCCAAACAAGTGTTACCTCAGTGGTGTAGTAAACACAGACATCAGAGTATAAATCAGTGTTTTGTGTATGAACGTGAGAGTCCTTTAGCAGCTGTACAGCGATGCCTGTCACTTTTCTGACAGATGTGCCACTTTGTGTGCCAGATGTATATTAGAGTGAGTGTGGCAGTTCTAGACTGACACAGCCCAGCATGATTATACATGTGGACTGACAGTTGATACTAGGGATGTGCACGGGTACTCTAATTTCAGTTAACCACTCTAAGTGTTAAACGCTAAAACAAATATTTAGATATTTGTCTGGGAGAAAATATACAGGTCAGCAATTTGGTGAAAACCCAATGTATTGTTTTACCAGCGCTGTAAGTTGTGAGAGTTTTGCTCACATTTGCTAGCAAGTAACTAACATGATGAAACCATCTACTGAAAAAAAGAAGAAAAAACTTACGTAGAATGTAGAAGCCCATTAGAAATCATAATCTACTGGTTGATTCATTCATCTGGAGGAGCAATGTCCATTACCTAAGCTTCATCTGACATGAACCCCAACCAGTTTAACATGCACTGACCACATTTCTCTTTATAATTTTTGTACACAAAATCACATCTACATAATAAGAGTAAAAAAAAAAAATTGTAGACTATATGCCGTTTAAACTGAGTGTTAAAAAGTGGTAAGATTATAAGAATTAACCATGAACACTGGCTATACGTCAGGTTCATCAGGCATTAAGAGCCATGGTATATCTGGTTTGCCATCGTCCCAAGTTTTTCATATTAAAAACTGTAATCCAAAGGTAAGATATCTATCACGGTGTTAAGTTAGTGGCCTTGGTCTGACAGTCTCACACTGTGTGACTTAATTGAGGCTTTGTTATTCTCTTCTAGCAGAGTCTCTTCAGTGTGATCGCTCCACCATTACATTGAATGTGGACACTCACTGGTAGAATCACACTGACATGCGTAGCTGAATGTGCACTGATGCCTGCATGCCTATATGTGTATCTACATTTTTCTGTGAGTGATGTCACTGCAGGTTTATGAGCTGAATCAATCTACATTGCTGTGAAAAAGTATTTAGCCCCTTCCCAATTTCTTGTATTTTTGTGTATTTGCTACACTTAAATGTTTTAGGTCATCACACTACTTTTAATATTAGACAAAGGTAACCCAAGTAAACACAAAATGTTTTTTTTTAATGATGCTTTTATTTATTGAAGGAAAAATGCGGTTCAGTCCTGCCTGGACCAATGTGAAAAAGTAATTGCCTCCTTAGCTACTAAGTCAACTAGTTAACCAAATTCAGTTACTGAAAACTGCTAGGTTTGATTTCACTAGCAAACCTGTTAAGTCTAAACATCACTTGTCTGGTAATGTGAAGCAGGCTAGATGGCTACCACATTCAAAAGGGATTTAAGTACAAATGTGAAAAAAGTCCTTGAAATCTACCAGTCTGGAAAGGGCTACAAAGCCATTGCTAAGACTCTGAGAATCCAGAGGACCACCGTGAGAGCCATTATCCTCAAATGGAGAAAACTTGGAACAGTAGTGAACTTTTCCAGAAGTGGTCTGCCCACCAAAACTTCACCATGTGCGCATTGACAAGTCATCTAGAAGGTCACAAAAGAACCCAGGTGAACATCTTAAGTGTTGGTGGTATTGTGATGGTTTTGGGCTGCTTTGCTTCTGCAGGACCTGAACGAGTTGTTATAATTGATGGAACCATGAATTCTGCTCTCTGTCTGAAAATCCTGAAGAAAAATGCCTGGCAGTTTATGACCTAAATCTTAAGCACAGTAGGGTTATGTGCAGGGCATTGATTAAGTCCACCTCTGAATGGCTCAAAAGAAATTAAATTAAAGTTATGGAGTATTTTCTTCCCATTCAGATTCTGTGGTAAGACCTTAAATGGGCAGTTCATGATCGAAAACCCTCTAATTTAGCTGAAGTAAAACAATTCTGCAAAGAAGAATGGGACAAAATTCCTGCACTGCGATGTGAAAGACTTGCAAGTTATCGCGAACGTTTGATTGCAGTTATTAATGCCAAGGCTGGTTTACTGCCAACAACCAGGTTTAGGGGGGGAAATTATCAATTATCATTATCATTATTATTTTTCACATGGGTGATATAGGCTTTGAATAAATCTTTGTCAAATAAATGGAATGATCATTTAAAAGCACTTTGTGTTTACTTTTGTTGTTTTTATCTTATATTAAAATTAGCTAAAATAAAAGAAATTGGGTTAGGGGCAAAACATTTTCCCCAGCGCTATATGTAGTATAGAAATAGAGTTTGGTAGAGTCATTTTAGCATTTTTAACATACATAGTATGTTGCAATTGTATTGAATATTGACCTCATGTCAAACGGGAAAATACAAACAAAATATCACTATTTGCACCTCAGAGAAAGAGACATGTGTGTGCTTGTGTGTGTGTGTTGGGGAAGGCGGGTGTATGTATGGATTCAGTCATGGAAAACTATTCTCCGTGGAGTAAAGGTTTCCCTGCTTTAATGGTGCATTTAGCTTGTGAACAGAACACTTGTCAGGATGGTGAAGTTGTAAATACAAGTAATAGAAAGTTACATTATGTTTTATTTATATAACATTTTTCACAACCACAAGGTCACTTTACAATACAGCATGGTAGTCTTAAAAATATGAGGCAGAGGAAGGAGAGAAGTGTTGTTTAAAGAGGAAAGGATGAGATAGTGGAAGTCCTGAAGAGATTAGAGGACGAAGTTCCACACTTTTTTGACTATGGCCCTGAAAGATCTGCCACCAGGAAAGTCCATTCTAGTTAAAGGGACTGCTGTCAGAGGACCAGAGGGAGGTGGAGGGGGTTGTTGTAATGTTAAAGGAACTCTGCAAGATATGCAGGGGTGGAACCATGAAACTTTGAAAGTAGTACTTAAGGCTAATCTGGCACCAATACAGCTGGCTAAGAATGGGGGTGGCATGTGCAGTTTTTGTTATAGATAAGCACTCTAACTGCTGAGTTTTGAATGAAATAAAGATACTATTATATAAGAGAGATCAGTGTTACCCAATTTATGAACTGTAATGTATCACTAGCCATTGTGTTCTTTTATACTATGTGAACACAGTAGACAGATCTGTTGACATGATTGGCTTGTCTTAGATGGGCCTACATTGCTGTTGTAATAAATGTAACAGTTTCATATGTTCATCCAAACATGAACAGCTGGTAATTACGATTTGTTTAAGTGAATTCTTTTCAAGGACAGTCCGAACACACTAACTCTTGTTTAATCAACCAATCCTATGTGAGTTTAGTCAGGCATGTTAGAGCAAACAAACGACAGAAAATGCTCAGTGTATGATGACTGAATACCACTGAGTTAAATGGGGGAGCAAGGGAACATGGGGGATGAGTTGGAGAGACAGATAACACCAGAAATAGAAGAGAGATACAAAGAGAAAATGAGAGCAGGATGGCAAGATGCTGAAATGGATAGGAAAGGAAGAATTAGAGAGAGAAAGAGAAAAGTGAGATGTCTTTGGTGCAGTGTCCTAAATCAGACAGCTTTGATTGAAGTGCCAGTCAGGCTAGGCTTCTCAATGCAGCAGAGTGATGAGATTACACTGCTTTACACCCCACATACCAGCGCAGCAAGATATTTGACTGTGTGAGCAGTGTATGTATGTTTGTGCATTTTATTTATTATTATATTATTATTGTGCATTTACTTCAGGGCTGACCAATATATTACTTGCATAACAATATCTCAGTATGAGCATACGTCACAGCAAGAAGGGCCTGGGTTCGACTCCCCGGCTGGATGACCTGGGTTCTTTTTGTGTGGAGTTTGCATGTTCTCCCCGTGTCTGCTTGGGTTTCCTCCCAAAGTCCAAAGCTGTAGCCGCTACAGTTTTATGAAATGTAGCTACATTTTTTTTTGTGTAGCTATAGCGAAAATGTTTGCTACAATTTTGTTACAGGCTTCAGGCAATCTATTTATATCAGCACAACACTGACACAGCAGTGCAGCTGGAGTTTTTAAACACTGTGTCCACTCCCTGTCCACTCTATTAGATGCAACTGTGTTGTTGGTTCACCCTCTGACATCTCTTCCTGAACAGTATGATCTAATCATACTCTAGTCCTTCATCAGTGGTCACAGGACGCTGTTGGCTGGATATTTTTGGTTAGTTGACTATTCTCAGTTCAGCAGTGACACTGAAGTGTTTAAAAGCTCCAGCAGCACTGCTGTCTGATCCACTCAGACCAGTGCAACACACACTTTTTTTATTTCAACAGTAGACAACACTTTGCACAAAATTCTCTGGTTTGTATTCAGTTATTTCTGTTGATTTTTATTAGGAAAAACCTGGAATGACTTACTTTGCCTATAGTCTTAATTTTTGTTGTATATCACGCCTTTGGGTGTGTAAGTTTGATTGTTGGTTACATTTTTTGGTGATCTTTTTGTATATTTGCAGCTTTTTGATTGTATGTTTCTTTCTGGCACAGGATTAAATGCAGTGTCTTGTTTACACTCAGTTGGGCTTATTTGGTGTGTCAGGTGGAAATTCACAAACAAACGTTCAATAAAGCTTTGAATGTACTACGAAACATAACCACTACTCTTTCTGGAAAAGTAGCTAAATCATAGCTAGCTAGAAATTTTGGGAAAACTAATTTTTGAGTAGCTTTCCCAACCCTGTTTAAATGTGTGTGTTTAACTGTAGCCAACAGCTAAATTCTAAAGGCCTAATTAGAGTTCTTTTCATTTTTCTGTTTTTAATTTTGTAATGAATCTCCGGCTGTTTTTATTTCACATTTAGTATTGCAATATTTGTTGTTAAAATAATATTAAAATACTATTTACTATACACACATATACATATATATATATATATATATGTATATAAAAGTATATTAAATATGTATACTCTTTCTTTTTTTCTCTCACTCTAGGCTTTATGAAGGAAAGGAGCAAGCAGAGTTTGAGGACTCTCTGAAGGGCCTGTTTGAGTCCATCAACAACCTGATGAAGAGTGATTACGCCACCACTTTATTACAGCAAGTGGGTGTCTGTGTGTGTGTGTGTGTGTGTGTGTGTGTGTGTGTGTGTGTGTGTGTGTGTGTGTGAGAGAAAAGAGAGTATTTGTTCATGCCTTTCCATGCAACTTGCTTTTCTTGGTGGACTGTTTGTGTTAATGTGTAATTGAAGCACCTGTGCTTAGCCAGTTGTATGATTTCATCATAGCTCATTCTGGATCGGTCTAAGCAGTCTAAGAGAAGTGAAATTTTCTAAGCAGGTGAATCTAGTGTGCTAAAAGCACCAGGCTTTGACAGTTTAGCTCAGCTACCGTGAAAGCCAGCTTAACATAGTTTAATACAGACCCAAATAAAGACTGTGTGTGTGTGTGTGTGTGTGTGTGTGTTTATCTTTTTGTGTGTGCAGGTGGCAGCTCTAAAGTACTTGCCTGCTGTGCTGCAGGATATTGAAACTGTTTTTGATGCAAAGCTGCTCAGGTGAGTCTGACATGCTTATGAATATAGAAATACACACTTTCATTTAAGCTGTTCAGCACTAGGGCCCAGCCAGGATGTTGGTTGACCTATGCGGTTGTCTAATATTGTAACAAACACGAAGCAGGATATGGGTGGATGTAAATGTGAGTTCAGGTTTATTATATAAAACAATACAAAATGCAGTCTACAGAAAGCGATTGGGGTAAAGCAAAACAGCATAAAAACAGAACTAGAAGGAACTGGAAGCAAACTAAAGAAAAGAAAAGAACAAACTAAGCTAATGACAAATCAACGCTAACTGAATGAGTGCAAGGAAGTGGAAGTAAAATGCAGAAAGAGAAAAAGTAAACACAGAGGCTCAAAAGCACTGATTAAGGAAGGTGGGACTAGAGAGTTTGTCTTCCAAACTCACCAGACACTGAATAATATTCCAAAAATTGAATGTGATGTTTTTCCTTTTTGATAAAACTGCAGCTTCTCTTGTAGTTCTTTAGGCGTGTTGGAGCGTATCTTATCTGAGTCACCATCTTGGTTACTTTCCTTGGCGAATGCAGTGTGAATGCTAATTTTTAAGGCAGTAGGAGTTTGCAGCCTACATTACAGAGAGAAAATTGCTCCTTTTGTGACATTATTCAAACTCATTTAAAAATGGACATGTTCAGCAACACCTTTTTTTGCAAAAAAAAAAATTCGAATTTTAAGCCAAGTTTAATAAAAAGAGTAAACACTGAAATGGGTATAATACAAAATGTGTCACTATAGAGAGGAATACGATATTATGGAATGCAAACAGAGTACATTACCAGTGAAGTCATAAAAATTGAGCATATTTAAATGAGCTGAAGACTGTCAGGGATGATTTTTTCTTTTTCTAAGCTTGCAGAGATCCTTCGTCCATATTTCATCCAGTGTATAGACACAGTTGAGTAAATCAATAAAGAATAGGCAGACAGTGGTCGATTCTGTGTTTTAAAGAGGAAGTGTATAGCAGGAATGTGATTTTGGATGCTCATCTACGTTTCCTTCCACCTTGAGTTCCAGATTTATGCTGTTCAAATTGTCATCTAGTCCTCACCACATATATTGTTTTCAAGGACTTCCTAATGTCTTGTTATTGAGACTAGTGCTGAGACACTGATGCAATGCATTGGTTTATACACTATATATATATTTCTTAGGTACAAATGTGTGGCTCCATTGCATCCTTCTGTGGTTTGTTGTGGTTTGCCATAATTCAGTCCAGTGTGGAGCACACCTGATAGCAGACACGCTGCTACTGCTGCTACCAAGCACCATACTATTTTTAATTCTAAGTGATCACTGTTATTCATTAATTTATTAATGTAAGAATTTAAAAGTTTGCTCAAAAGTGATCAGAAATTCCTCTGCAGACTAGTACAGTGTCTTAATGCTTAGTGGGCTATACACCTAACCAGACTTATGCTTATTATCTAAGAGTGTGGTTTGTCACTCAGTGGGGCCAAGAATAGCCTACTTTAATAGGAATCTGCCTTTAAACTAATATGCAAATCCTTGTTTCTCCTTTATATGTAGGGGTAGAAAAATATCAAAACAGTGCTATACAGTGTTAAAGAAAATGCTAAGTCTGGCAGCACTCATATTTTATTTACTTGCTATTAACAGCTTTATACTGATCTGCCAAATACCTTTAAAAGATGGGATGCCATAAACATTACAAGCTTCTTTCAGTCCAGCAGTTATATCCTGCTCTCACACAAGAACAGGCAACTGATTTCTACTGGAGACTATCTAGCATTTATCTTGATAAACAAAGTTTTGTTTTCTGTTGCGCTGGTTATACCTGAGGCATGGTAATGCATGCACATGGCAGCATGGACAGCCAGTCAGGGTGTATTAGCTAGGGTAAAGGGTAAACTAGGGTAAACTAATTAATGTTTTGCTTGCCAGATTTTATCATTCACTTTAATGGTATTTCCTTGTTCATATTTTGCATTGGACTTCTTTCTAATGACATGACAAGGTACCTTTGTTATGCCATTCTGTTTTGCATAATATAATACAAATGAGGAGCCTTCGTAGGACAGTGTTATTCAGGACCCATCTTTCTTGGCTAGTTCACGGAACACAGCTTATGTATCAAACAGAACATGTATTTCTGAGGCTGACAAATTAGCCATTATAACCACAACCCAAACTTTGTTACTATGCGTCTGTCAAAGTCCTTCTCCTAGCAAGTCCATGTCCTACATGTATGAAACAGCAGATGTCACATAGAGGCCTTTTGGAGAGAAAAATGAGGCGTGCCAAGTTTGAGCTTTTTTCACACAAGCTAATTCATTCTAATTTTCCAAAGTGAGGGTCACAAAACACTTTCAATAGCTCTCCAGAGTCCTGTATTATGATTATGTGTGCATTCAGGTGAAAATGAAGGTCAGTGTCTTGAGAATCAACAAGTGGTAATGAAGAAGCAATTAACAAGAGGAAAGGAATGAAAGCTATTTGGCTCTTGGCGTTGGACAACACATGCATACAAACTCCTGCCTACCTATCCTACGCAAACACACACAGAAGTGGTACAAGCCTGCAGTTCCTTGCTCTTCACTTCAGGTGACTCTAATAAGGCAATGTTATTTTAATTAGTGTAGCTCTAGCCTAATTAAAGGTGTGTTAGCCCAGCAATATGTCAGAATGGAGGATGAGGCCAGCCTGCTAATGCGCTGGCATTTTGGTAGCTGCTATTGCTCTGTTTTTTTAATGAGCCGGCCCGTTATGTTAGACACTACAGCTGCTGGAGTTCAGAGCAGATGGCCGTCGTCCGGCTGTAGAACACACACACACACACACACACACACACACACACACACACACACACACACACACACACACACACACACACCAGTCATCTTTCACATAACAGTTTTAATTTTACTGAGTTCTAGTCCTGTCCTTTCAATACTTCAGTGCCCTTCAGAATTTATGATGATTGTTTTGATTATGAGAAGTATAAAGGTATTATTTTACCAAACTCTACTGTGTGAATGTTTCATGATGAGAAATGGCTAACAATATACATTGGTGCATAAATGTACGATAAAGCAACAACATATTATTTTTTATCTATTTTGTTGTACAATGTGTATGTATATATGTATGTAAGTGTCTGTGTGTGTGTGTGTGTGTGTGTGTGTGTGTGCGTGTGTGTGTGTGTGTGAGAGAGAGCATATTCAGACACTCAATTTATCACAAAACATGCCAATTACAGGCTAGATTGTTAATGTTCAATGAACAGTGTTCGTCTTGGTCAAGATCAAGGAGGCAGAGTACAGATTCAGCCTCCAACCACTGATCAGTACACAGTGACATATGGAACACATCTAACAGGACTTGTTTTAGTGTTTCTACAATACAGTTTTTGATGTTCTACAAAACAAATGTTTCTTCTGCCTCTTGTCTCCTCTCTCTTCCTCCTCTGACAGAGGAAGTATGGGCTTTTGCCATGTTCTGTCAAGTTAGAGTACTATAGTTCTCAGCATGGGTCATATTGCTCTAGAACACACCTTTGTTTTATGTGAGCAGCATGCAGAGGTTTGCCATGGTACTATAATTTGATGGATATATAAATCGTTTTTAATATAATATTCATGAAAGCCATTTAATTAATTGATGTGATAAACCTAACTGACAGACAGCTACACATCCACCCCCTCCTTTTATAATTTTTGGTGATTAGTTTCTTTCATTTTTCTTTGTTGCTGAAAGTTTATATGAAATATCATGTCCTCCTCCTCGATTTTTCATCCTTCCTGCTGTTTTATTGTGTATCAGCTTGCTGCTTTAGTTTATTATGCCACAATCATTAAGCAGGCAAGATTATTTCCTGTTGTACTGTTGCAACTGAAGTAATTTCAGAACATTCTGTCACATAGGTAGCTAGCCTAGTTTGTGTTGTAACACACTTGCCTCAATCCATGTCAAGTAATCTCAACTAGACTTGTTTATGTGGTTTCTTATACTGTATGACATGCTGTTGTCTGCACAATTTTAGTATATCAGTGAATTGAAAACAGACAGCAGTCGGAACTTCTTATTTTTGTATGATTTGACTGCTGTTTACTCAGTGCTAATTGGTGTGCACAAGCTTCCATTACTTGCTACATTAGCTCCATGTCTATAATGTAAAACTAAAGAAGCCAATTTCAGCTGACTGGCTGTTAATGAATGTTTTCAAAAGACCCATTTGTATGTGAGCCAAATAGAGAAAGTAGATGTAGCTGAAAAGTACTGAAAACCTGTGTTTATCACATTTTCATGATATCAAAGCTGAAAACCCATGACATAATATAAATTAAACAGTATTGTGCTAAATCTAAATGACCCCCTGGTTTTTAGTCTGTAGTACTGAGATTATTAAGGTTTTAAATGCCTTTGAGTTGTGACCATTGTCTTTATTTTTTTCTCTTTTACTGTCTATATCACTCTCCCTGTCTGTAGTAAGTTGCTGTATGATTTTTACACCTGTATACCTCCGGATAAACTGCAGAAGCAGAAAGTGGCCTCCATGACTGAAATCGTCAGCAGCCGCCTCTTCCGGAGAAAGGGTGAGCAGCTTCACACATCCATCCATCTAATCAACATTCATCAGCACTTTCTCTGCCCCGACTCCTCCTCATTTTCTCCTCTACCTTTTCTTTCGCCATCATCTTGTCTGACCCCATTATCCTTCCCTTTTCCCCTAGATTCTTTCTTTCCATCTTCCCTCCCCTCATTATCTTGCTTCCCCTGTGCTCTGTTCAATTTTCCGTATTTTTTTTTTTCCTGTCATCTTTCTTTCATCATCCTTTCATTGCGTTATCTCTCTTCCTTTCTGCACTGCACCATTATGCTTCAGTAAACAGTGTCCTCTGGCTTGGTCCTGTCCAATAGCCTGTTAAGTAGATGCTAATAGGTGATGAATGGAGTGTGTTTGTGGGTTTTAATAAAGAACGTGATGACTTTGTTCATGAAGCATCACTTTGGGATTTATGACAGCCTCAGGGGCTCGTATTCAGGGGTTTTGTTTCTGTGCATATGCCTCTGTGTGTATTTGCTTCACACCCCGTGACTGACAGATACTGGAGGCACAAAAAATCGCTCCTCTGTAGTCCTTGCTCAGCAGAAGACATTGTAGCCAGGCTACAGGGCTCTAAGAAGCTCTCTAATGAAGCTAAAGCAGATTAAAGAGACATTTACCAGTCAGAGCAAGTAAATGCAGTTCAGAATTCTAGGCATAAATCATGGCTGTTCAGTGATAAACACACACATACACACACAGTCTTCGCCATTATTCTAAAATGTGAAAAATACGCCTTCGGCCCGATGACCGCTGGGATAGGCTCCAGCACCCCCCCCCCTTCTCGTGCGCAACCCTGAGGGTGAAGCAGTTTAGAAAATGTGTGTGTGTGTGTGTGTGTGTGTGTGTGTGTGAAAAATAGGAGAAATAAGAAAACCGTCCAATGATCGGGTGTGTCCAGACCACCAATTAGAATTAGAATGACACGCTGTAAGACTGTTGGTCAGTGGGTGAACAATATGATGTTATTTATTGTTGTGATAAATTACTTCATACTGCATCACAATGTGGTTTTCTGAGCATGTCGTAGCTAGTGATGCACAGTACCGATACGGATATCAGCCAGACGTGTCCAATACACATTCGATACTATCCCTCATGCTGCGTTCACATGTTTGTGGTAGACAGACGATGACAGACCGGATGTTCCGATATTTTCAACCGTTCTGCAATGGAAAATTCTGTCACAGGCAGAAGTCCTCAGACCACAGCAGTGAGTAGAACAATCCCTCAAGGATTCAGTTTTCCCAACGTTTGCAGTTGACTGCAGCGGTGGAATAAACCAGATGTTGATTTTTTGGGAGCCATGGACACCAAACACCTCCCCGTTGAATTCCAGATGAACTTGGTATTGTACAACAAAAATAAAACAGTACAGAGCGTTCTCCTGGCTTTTTCTGACTTAAATAAACAATCTACACTGCTAAAGCTCTTTTCTAATAACCGTTCACTTTCACTGGCGCTGCAGACATTGCCATTGTTTGCATAGCTTCATGCTGCTGTTGGCCATGGAATAACATGAACGCAAACATGTGAATGCAACATAAGCCGCTGTTTCTCTTTACTTGAAGCGCATTATTCCAAAACATGATAAACAATGAAATCACTTTCTTTTTTCATCAACAGAACAGAAAGCTCATGTTATAGTTATAAATGATCACAATACAGGCATGGAAATGAAATTAGCAAACACGAAATCTGTCACAGTTGTTACTTTTAGCTGCGGTGAGTCAGAATAAAAGTCCTGTGCAGGAACTTTTCCCTGTGCTCTATCACTTCTGAAAAACTATTTTTTTAGATTTGCATTAGTATTAATTTCAGGCTAAACAGTTAAATTAAATTAAATTTGAATAATATTAAGGATTTTTAAGGATCATCTTAAAAATCCTCAATTTAAATGTCAGCTAACAAAACAAGCAGCTAACACTTTTTAATATCTGCAATTTAGATGTATTTAATGCTTGATACAGCTTCAGGTAGCACAGCAGCTTATCAATAAAGTCTCTTGGTTTCTTTGAATGTTTAGATTTTACTATATTGTTGCACTGGAAGGTTTACAGTAATAATTGCTGTTTATTTCATTCTTGTTTTTCATTGTTATTACTGTTAACACTGAAACTGCATGTATCATTACACAAAGAGCATAATTAGTATTTTGAAAATGTGGCTCTACTGGGCCATTTTTCTCTTCATATTCAGTCCCTGTGCATTTTTGAGGTTCCGAAAACTGTTCAGCTCAACAGCCGGTTATCATATATTTGAACTTTATCAGGTGTGTTTATTTGTGGTAGACTAGTGATTCTAAATCTTTTTGAGTCATTTCAGATAGCAGACCTTTTGTGTTCTGTAGTGCTTTTTGCTGCAACTTACTGCACATCCACCTTCATACAGCTGCTCTCTATTTTAGCTTAGAATGAAACGTGTTATCTTTGTTGTGAGAGATGAAACGTTATTCCCAAAAATATTGTAGAGAATTGAGAACCACTGTGTCAGACCTTAACACACTCAGCTGTATATGTCTGCTGTAGGTGCTTCATAACATAAAACGATAAGTTTAAGCCTCCTCTGAAGGCCTGCGTCTGTGGTGTTAAGTCAGGCTGTGTTTTTAGTTGGTTTGGCTGTGGGGTGGAGGGTGGATTTTAATAACCTGTTTGAGAATCTGTTTTTCAGTTTTTCTCCCTCTCTCTGTAGTCTCTAGTTTTTGTGTTGCTCAGTTTCCTACTTTTTGATCTTTTTCTCTTCTTTGTTGTTCCTTCACTCCACCGGTCTGTTTCATTTGTCCCCTTTCATTTTCCAGTTTTTAGCTCTTTCCTTCTTTTTTCTCTCGTTCTTTCCTAGTGGTTTCCACTGCCTACTCTCTACTTTCCATTGCTCTCTGTCATTTTCTTCTCCTCTCCTTCTCTTCTTCCTCTAATTCCCCCACTCTCTGTGATGAGTTTCCAGCTTGTCACCATTTCACTCCCTCCTGTGGTTTTCTCCTCCTTCCATCTCTGTCAAGTTGTCTCTTTCCCACTCTTTTCTTTCTTTATTCTTTTATGCTATCCCTCCCCTCACTATATTATTAATCATTGAAGGGTTGATTTTCTCAGAGTGATTCATAACTGTGCATATAAGTCACCCCTAGCCTACATTCCCTTACTTTCTACAGAAGTATAGTTACTAATTATGTCTGTGGCCTGTTTATCTAAGGCCCTGTTCACATTTGGTATTAACTTGCATCCTGGGTGATCCAATCAGACTCAGGTGTCCACTAGGTACACTGTGTCTAAGAGGCACATTGGGATCCAATCACTCAGACCACCTTAGGAGGTAGTCAGGGATGCATGTGATCACATAACATTTGTTGTGTGAACTAAAGCGTCTAGATGTGTCCTTGACAGTGCTGAAGACAGCCTTAATCAACCACATCATTACAACAGAAATGAAAGCTCACGTCAAAAAATGAATTTAGGCAACAACATTTGCATGTTTTATAGCACCATCGCTACGTGCTCAATATTTTTACATCCAGCTTTGATTGTCTCAATATTATTTTCCACAGAATGAACTTGGTTAGCTTTTAGTATGTTAAATAAATACACTGTATTTCCAAAAGTATATCCACAGGGTCTGTGGATGCTGAGGCGCAAAGTGCGCAGAAGTCGCCAACTTTCTGCAGAGTCAATCACTACTGACCTACAAACTCCATGTGGCCTTCAGATTAGCTCAAGAACAGCGTAGAGAGCTTCATGGAATGGGTTTCCATGACCAAGCGGCTGCATCCAAGTCTTACATCACCAAGCGCAATGCAAAGTGTCAAATGCAGTGGTGTAAAGTGCCACCACTGGACTCTAAAGCAGTGGTTGCAGAACATGTTCTCTGCAGTTACGAATCACGCTTCTCCATCTGACAATCTGATGGACGAGTCTGGGTTGCAAGAGAATGGTACTTGACTTGACTGCGTTGTGCCAAGTGTAAAGTTTGGTGGAGGGAAGATTATGGTATGGAACTTTTAATGCTTCAGCAGACCAAGAGGTTTTGGATAATTTCATGCTCCCAACTTTGTGGGAACAGTTTGGGGACGGCCTCTTCCTGTTCCAACATGACTGTGCACCAGTGCACAAAGCAGGTCCATAAAGACATGAGTGAGTTTGGTGTGGATGAACTTGACTGGCCTGCACAGAGTCCTGACCTCAACCCGATTTAATACCTTTGGGATGAAATAAGGCGGAGACAGGCCTTCTCGTCCAATGTCAGTGTCTGACCTCACAAACATGCTTCTGGAGGAATGGTCAAAAATTCCCATAAACACACTACTAAACATTGTGGAAAGCCTTCCCAGAAGAGTTGAAGCTGTTATAGCTGCAGAGGGTGGGCCGACATCATATTAAACCCTATGGATTAAGAATGGGATGTCACTCAAGTTCATATGCGTGTGAAGGCAGACTAGGGAATACTTTTGGAAATATAGTGTACGTAAGTGATTTTCAGTGTAATCTCTAATTGCGTATCGGTAACAAAGGTCAGCCACAAAGGTTTTAGTATACTTCTCTATACTTGGAAAAGAACAGAAAACTGTTTGCAAAAAGCACACTTGGGCAGGTGCTGATTAGGCTGGAAATTTCTAGAGTATTCCTTCTGTTATTGCAAACCAACAAAGATAATATGATAATTTCTGTTAAAACATTTTGAGAACACTCCATTATTCTTCAAGGACGCTTCCCTCCTGACAGTGAAACTAATAGAAATTTCTAAAGTTTTCCTTCATGTATGAACTCCTTCTGCTTGTATTGGATCATTTGTCTCATACTTAATGACGCATGTCCCACAACATCACCAGTACATACCATATGGGGCTCATCCATTACAGGTTATATAGATATAAATCAGGCTCTTTGCCTTCTGGTGATTGGCCCAAGGCCATCTTGACATTCCAACATTAGAAACCCTTATATGTAGCTCCCTGTGCAGCTGTCTGTTTGCTCATTTATTTATCCTCATACTAGTTCATTTATTTTTGAATTACTGCCACCCCTGCAAGCACCACTGACAGGCATTTTAATTGAAATTCTCCCAGCATATTGGTCTGTATTGCTGTGTGTCGTCTGTTAGACAAGTGAGATGGGCCAGGGACATTTATACACTAATAGCCCGGTCAGCCTATCAGCACCAACCAATACACATTTAATCCCTTATGAGTCCAACCAGTGTGGGTGGGGGAACAAGGGATGTGATAGTTCAGTTTAAACAAGTGTTAGAGGGAGGAAAATTGGAAGATGAATTGCAGTTTTGATTGTCACTGTTGATAAGTAGGCTGTTGAACAATATGTTGAACTGTGATTGTGGTTAAAAAAAAGATCCTGAGGAATTTGTACAGTCTCCAGTTGATGAATGAAAGTAGACCCTTGCTGCTTGTCTTTTAAACAGAGAATTATTATAAATGTTGTACAAGTATGCAAATGAACTATACACTGATTTTTTTTTCCAGTGATGCTTATAGACAAACTCATGAAAGCCTCAGTGATGGAAATCTGCTATACTTATGGGATTATGAAAGCGTATGCATTCCTGCATGTCATCATACACATACATACTCATTGACAGCCAGACACACATACACTCACAGATGCATTTGACAGGTTGTTATCTGTTTTCATTTCCACTTGAAATGAAATTGCATTCATGAATATAATATGAGGCCAATTAGCTTAAATTATTCCGCTGTCACACACTAATGTCTGACAGACTTAAATCGTTAAAGCATTACAAAGAAATTACACAGTTGTTATTGAGTTTAGAGTGAGCTCTTCTGATATTAATTTCAGGACACAGCGAGGAAATCAGTCATACTGTACATTCAGTTTGGTAGTCAAAGCATATTTTTAATAGGAGTTGCATTTGAATCTGGTCACATATTTAATAAATGGATAGAGAAGGTTATGAGTAAAAGTCTTACTTATGCTTGAAGAAGTGATGTAACTCCCCATCTGTTATAAGTCAGCAATTAAACATTAAAGTCAGAACCATCAAAATATCAGTTGTAATATTTATAATTCCAGTTCTGATGCATAAAATGGCTGATTCATCATTACTAATTTATGACAATTAGTAGTGATGCCTCAGTAGCTGGGGATGTCATGGAGAAATTTGGAACCAAAGCTGTGACTTTCTAACAAGACAATAACTACTTTTTTAAAAACAAGAAAGTGTTGTTACTTTGTTACAGCATTGATGTCTATTTGTATTTATTTGTATTTGTATTTATTCTGACATCAATACTCTTTTTTCAGACCAAGTACAAGTACAGTTTCATGTTTTTTTAAGTACTTGGCAATACTGATTCAGATACCATCATGAGAAACCTACTTAGAATTAAGTAGTTGTCAGTGTGAATGAGTGCTATCAACCTTAATTCATTAAAATCTAGTTGGCTTTAAATGGTATGCAGTACCTTGCTGTGCTACATTAATTAGATTGAGTAGTGTTGTAGTGGGGAAGAGAGCCTTTTATTCACCATTCTATACAGTAGTATGTTTCATAGTTTTGATCTGATGCTTCTCATCTGTCTCTTTCAGCATCAGTCTCTATAGATGGAATCACATCTGAGGCTAACTTGAGAAGCTCACGTCATGAATTTTATGTCTTATTGGAGTGTTTTGTTCAGCTGGTTAAGTCATAGTTGAATGTCCTCTGAAGCCAGGCACACACTGTGCAATTTTAATAATATTGTTCTTTGGTGACTCAGTGTATATTTGAATAGACCATCATGTGCAGACAAAGCCTACAACACATACTTACACTGTATGAAAACATCACATTCGATTAAGATACTAGATTAAATGCAGCCGCTACAGACAGCCCAGTCCATGGACAATTATCAGTAAAGATGTTTCATCCAAAATAACACACTGTGCACCTGAGTACTCAGCAAACATGCTGCTACAGCTGTTTTGCTAACTTTTACCACACTGAACACTGCAAATAAAACCAGGCAGTGATATACATGCGTAGTATATTATGGTCTCTACAACATATTTAAAAAATATTTTATTGAAGTTTGTATTTATTGTAGTTCTATTCAGTCAAACAAGTACAGGTTTTGGTACCACAAATGCCTCTGTATTGCTAGCCTATGTGTCTCCACCAGAATGGGGTAAAAGGTTGTGATGGTGTTTGTGAATGCCTGTCAGGAATATGCCAAGGCTGAATTTTTAAATTGACCTGCAACTTTGCATACAACTGCCAGAGTGTCAGCAACACTTTGATGTGTTAGCAGAGCCACATTTACAACTAGCTTGAGTCTTTTTGTTAGTAATCTGTGGAATACATATTTCAGATGAGGTTTGCCTCTTTCATCTATGGTCATAACCCTTAATCTCATTTAGCCTTAAAAGGTTAGTCCAAAACTAATAGCTTGCTTCTGCCAGAGGCATTTAACAGAGCATATAAAGGGTTGCAGAATAAAATTTCCATGTGTGTTCTTCTGTCAGTGTAAAAGCATATTAAAACAGTTTGTAAAACAACATGATACTGATCTGGATGTTTATTGAAGAATAGTACAATAAACTAATCCTCATAGCAGTAAATTGCCAAACCAGTAATACAGTAATAAAAACGTGATATGTCTATGGCTTTACTTTTCATTCTATTCTTTTGAAAGGTTAGTGCCTTTGTGTGTGTGTGTGTGTGTGTCTGTGTAGGTATTTATGTTAGATGGAGTATTTCCTGTCTTTTGCTGAATAGAGACCAAAGCTCCTTGGTGATGTAGAGTGACCCACATGATGAATGTAACCCTGGCGGGCAGCAGGCAGATGTTAATGAGAAACAGTAAAATAAAACCTACGTTACATAACCTCACTAATACCTAACACACACACAGGCACACATACGCACATACACAAATGCAGACTCTGACTCACCCTATCTCTTCCTGACACATTAAAATGATGAATAGACCGGAAAGACACACACATACACACACATGGAGCTGCCTCTCATCTGACTAATTCATATGCAGTAAAAGTGAATTAAAGTTTCTATCCTCAGCCCCTAATGTGGTCGTTGTTATGGTTACTGTTGCCAGGGGCTGGTCTGACTGTGTTCATCCTGCTGGGCTAAAAGCATTAAAAACGCAGGGCATTTTCACTTTTTGTGTTTTTTTGTGCTCAGTCTGGCACCATCTGTCTATTAGTCTGTGACTGTGTATTTTTATCTAAGCTTTTGGCTGCAAATGGTGAGCGCTGCATTTTGTGTGTATGTCTCTTTGTGATACAGTACAAGCACTGAGGTTTGAGAGTAAGATAGGAAAGCTTATTGCCTGTAAGTTCTGCTATACTTGATATTGTTCTAAAGGTTATAAACAAAAATTATTTTGTTTTTTTTAGTCTAGTAACAGAGCAAATCCAAGTTTTTGCCACTTTCTCAAACATATATTAGTTTTCATACAGTGTCATGTCCCATGTATAATTTTATAATTATATGCGTTCAGTGATGTTGAGGCCTGGTCTCTGTGGTAGCCAGTTCATTGTTCTGAGAACACCAGCAACTTTTACCTTTTTTTATTTCCTTTTCTCAGTAATGGCTTCAGACCTATAGTGTTGTGTCTTCTCACAGTGGAGGGGTGGACAGGAACACCTGTGGATTTTTTCAGATCTGAAGCAAGAGTGGATCTTGATTTTCTCCTCTCTCTCAAAGAAAAAAAAAATATGTAGCGATATGTGGATTTCCAAAGTAAATCCTGGTATTGAAGAACTGAAGTTTACCTGTATTTCCACCTGTTTTCCCTGCAATGTCAGGATATTTTTATCCTGAGTATGTATAAGAGCAAACAAACACGTATGCACATGTACGCTTCTTTCTTGACAGTGACATGTGGCTTTTTAGTGAGGTGATTTAACCTGGCTGGGAAATTGAAATGGCGTCCTATTACCATGTGAAGTGCTTTATTGTGAACTGTTAGATGAGGCCGTAGATGAAAAATGAACAAGCAGTTTTTCAGAGGAGACAAAGGGCTGAGTTATGATTTCCATGGTGACTGTTGCCATCTGGTTGTACTTCATTTCTTCAAAGACAAGTCTATATACCTATATTTCTGACATAAGAGACAGCTGAGCAATGTTTATATATGTGGCAAGGAGCGAGGAGGCGGACACACATGCTGAGATAAGCCAATTTTATTAGGGGCAAATCAAGGGTCATAGTCACAACGGTCCAGGGTCAAACAGCCAACACAGAGAGAAGGAGGGACATGACAAAATGAAAACAGGATCAACAAACAACGGAGGCTGGAAGAAACACACCAAACAATATCAAACACTTCAAACAGTACAACCAGAACAATAAACAACAAAGACCAACACAGACCAAGGCAAACACAGGGCTTATATACACAAGGGCTAACAAGGGATCACAAGACACAGGTGGAAACACAGGTGGGAACAGTGTCAGGAGTGGAGTAACCAAATAAGGGGTCAGGACAGAAAAACCAAAACAAATGCACATGGAAGACCAGGAAGTAAACACAAGCACATGGACAGGATGAAGGTAAACCCAAGCACATGAGGAGCCTGGGAGGGGCCAATCGTGACAATATACACCCTGACATGTCAGGCAACATCTCACAGTGAACCCTAAAGGGGATATACATACGGTCACTGTAAAGACATTTCTATCTCATAATTGGAAACTTTGTAACAGGAGGCAAGTTATCTTAAATTCACTGTTTAATGTTAATGTTAATGTAACAATACAACAGTGACACAACCAGATGAATCAAACTTGACACTAGCAGTCAAAATAAAAAGGAGAGCCTTTATTATTATAAGGGCTTGAGCAAAACTCGTGATTGTGAAACAGGCAGAGGTCAAATACGAAAAAAATCCCAAGACAAAAAAAAAAATCACAAGAACCAGGCAACCAAATCCAAAGAGGCAGAGACAAGCAGACAAAGTCAAATAAATCCAGGCAGACAAAACAGTAACAAGAAGACAATCAGAAAAATGTTGAGTAGTTCTCACTCAAAGAAACAATACCTCGCAAAGTAACTAGTCTAAAAGCCTGTGCTTTATACTACATCTATTTAGACACATGACAGAACAGGTCTACAAGATTAGTATTCAGGTGAATGAGATCTATGATTGGAGCTCAGACAAGAGTCATTGCTCATGTGATTCCCCAGAGGGTTCTGGGAGAGTTCGTGTCTCTGAACCAGAGGGATGAGTGATAACAAAACAGTTCTATTCCAAGAGATATTGACAGTTATGATATTTAGCTTTACTGAGTTGATGCTCATGCACATCTTATTGTCTCAGCATGACATGGACATGTTGATTTTCTCTAGCTATTTATGTAGCAAGCTACTTTTTCAGATATTACAAGTAGACTTGTCAATTAGAAAAAAAAAAACATTACTGAGATACACTATTGTTATGATGTAATCGTACATCATCATCATCGTCGTCGTTAACCGCTTAATTAAGATAGGGTTGCGGTAACAGTTGGGAGAGCAGAGAATCCCAGATGACCCTGTCCCCCGCAACTTCCTCCAGCTCATTCCCAGGGACCCCAAGCTGCTCCCAGGCCAACTTGGAGATGTAATCCCTCCAGCAGGTCCTAGAACAACCCCGGGGCCTTATCCCGGTAGGTCGTGTCTGGTACACCCCCACTGGGAGGCGTCCAGGGGCATCCGAATCAGATGCCCAAACCACCTCAGCTGGCTCCTTTCAATGCGGAGGAGTAGTGGCTCTACTCCAAGCTCCTTCTGGATGGCCGAGCTCCTCACCCTATCAAATAGAGTGTAGCCTGCCACCCTGCGAAGAAAGCTCATTTCTGCCGCTTGTAATCGGATAAATGGATTAGGCATGCCATCCTTTTCCAGGCTAAGACCATGGATTCATAGATTTGGAGGTGCTGATTCGCATACCAACCACTTCACACTCAGTGAGCGCTGGAGGCATCCATGTGATTCAGCCAAAAGAACAACATCATCTGCAAATAGCAGAGACTCCACCCTCTGGCCTCTGCACATAACGCCCTCCTGACCTTGGCTACGCCTTGACACCCTGTCCATGAATATCTGAAAGGGTCCGACTTAATGCTGAGTATAAAAACACATCTCTCACTGTGGGAATACAGAGATCAAATAGCCCCAGTACCCCATACTCCCGAAGGACCTCCCACAAGATATCTCAGGGAACCCGGTTGTAAGCCTTCTCCAAATCCACAAAAAACACATGTAGACTGGGTTGGCAAACTCCCATGCCCCTCAGCAATCCACGAGAGGGTGTAAAACTAGTCCATTGTTCCATGGCGGGACAGAATCCGCATTGTTCCTGAATCTGAGATTCAACTATCAGTCAGAGTCTCCTTTCCAGCACCTTGGCATAGACTTTCCCAGGGAGGCTGAGCAGTGCGATACCCCGATAGTTGGCACACACCCTCTGGTCCCCTTTTTTAAAAAGTGTCTGGTGTCTGCCAGTCCAAGGGTACTGTTCCTGAAGTCCATGCAATATTGCAGAGGCGCGTCAGCCACGACAGCCCCACAATATCCAGAGCCTTAAGCATCTCCAGACAAATCTCATCCACCCCCAGTGCCTTGCCACTGAAGAGCTTGCCAACTACCTCAGTGACCTCCACCAGGGAAATGGAGCTTGACACTCCAGAGGCCTCCAACTCTGACTCCTGTGAGGGAGGCATGTCTTTCGGATTAAGGAGTTCTTCAAAGTGCTCCTTCCACCGACTGACAAAGTCTTCATTTGAAACCAGAATTTCTCCACCCTTGCCAAATACAGCTTGGGTGCAGCCACCCCTACCACTTCAGAGTCGCGGGACAGTTGTCCAGAACCCTACTTGAAGCCGACCGAAAGTCTTTTTCTGTGGCTTTGCCAAACTTCTCCCACGCCCTGGATTTTGCTTCTGCCACCATTGCGGGTGCCACCTTTTTCGCCTGTTGGAACCTCTATGCTGAGTCGGGAGTGCTTCGGGCCATCCAGTCCCTAAAGGTCTGTTTCTTCAGCGTGATGGCCTGCCTCACTGCTGGTGTACACCAGGGGGTTCTTGGGTTACCACCCTGACAGGCACCCACAAGCTTTTGGCCACAGCTATGCCGGGCAGCTTCCACAATGGAGGTTTTGAACAGCGTCCATTCAGACTCCATGTGCCCTACCTCTCCCGGGACATGGGAAAAGCTCTCCCAGAGGTGGAAGTTGAAATCATTCAGGACAGGGGCCTCCGACAGTCCTTCCCGGCGCACCCTCACTATTCGCTTGGGCCTACCCAGTCTGACCATCAGTTTTCCTTGCCATCTGATCCAACTCACCACCAGATGGTGATCAGTTGACAGCTCAGCACCTCTCTTTACCCGAGTGTCCAGAACATGTGGTCCCAAGTCAGATGAAATGACAACAAAGTCACTGACCTCTGTTACCATGTACACTTATGAACATCCTTGTGTTCGAACTTGGTGTTTGTTATGGACAATCCATGCCTGGCACAGAAGTCCAATAACAATTCACCATTCGGGTTTAAATCGGGCAGGCCGTTCTTCCCAATCATGCCTCTCCAGGTCTCCCAGTCATTGCCAACATGAGCATTGAAGTCCCCCAGTAAGACTATGGCAGGACACTTTCCAGAACCCCACCCACTCGCTCCAAGTGGGCAGATTACTCTGACCTGTTGTTTGGTGCACAAGCACACACAACAGTCAGAGTTTTCCTCTCTGTGATTTTAATTCGCATTGAGGCGACCCTCTTGTCCACCGGGACAAACTCCAACTGCATGGCCACCAGCAACAGCAGGATCATTTTTTAGAAGGTAGCAAATTGTATCAGAACATATTTTAATATTGTAGTGTTGCCATATAAGACACAGAAAACATTGTGCATACAAGCAAGTGCTATTTTTTTTTTTTTGAACAGGCATTTCAACAGGCAGCAAAAAATGCCCAACCCAGTATTACTGAATAGCAGTGAGAATAGCAGGAAAGGTCACCAATATTCATACAGCTTTACTTTACATGGTAGACACTAATCCCACACTATCTAACCCACAGCCCAACACAATAAAACTCAGTCAGCACATAAACACGGCTTCGACTAACAAAAACAACAGCCTTGTTAGTGACGTATAACAGCAGAAACTAACTTTCATACACAGCTTGTTGTCTCAGATTTATTACATAGCTTTGTCATACTATGTGTATTTCATGCAGTCCTGAGGTTCAGAATAAACAAACTGTTCTTCTCTAGCTCCAGGACTCTGAGACCATCAGTTAAACATCACTCAGAGGAGCACTCTACTGAGACCCCAAACCTCATCTACTCAGAAACACTGCAGCTTTATGCACTGCACAGTGGCTAGGTCAGAGCTGTAAAAACTGAGCAACGGATATGCCTGTGCACGCGCACACACACACACACACACACACACACACACACTGGGGGCAGTGCTGCAGCTTAGAGCAAGCTGGTTGCAGGTCACACTGCTGTAATGTGGCCTTGAGAAAGTGCTTGCTGGCTAATTTTCACCAACGTGTTTTTTGCTGCGATGCTGAAGGGTGCTCTCTATATTAAGAGCCACCAGTGAACCATGCAGCCACCTTAGATAATAGTGTCTGAAGCATTCTCTCTCTCTCTCTCTCTCTCTCTCTGTCTCTCTCTCATGGCTTTGCCTTTATCAGTTTGTCAACAAATCAACAAATCAGTCAAACTTTTTTATTTATTCTTTATTCATGTATTTACTCATTTCTTTATTTTTTTTACAAGTGATTTATAGTTAATACCATAGATATTTCTGCAAATGGAAGTTTGGACCATATACTCAAAGTCTCTGTATAACACTGCTTGAAGCAGTGTTCATGGATCTTACTAACATTCAAGGCAATAATAGCAACTGTAAACTTACAGTAGAGGCCCAGAAAGGGCCAGTATGCAGTTGCACATCTCATTCCTGGAGAAGGAACTTATCAGTGCTTACACTGACTGAATATTACCTAAGTGGTGATGGACATAAGACACACACACACAAAAATTACACCCACATGTTGATTTTCTCTAGCTATTTATGAAGCAAGTTACTTTTTCAGAGATTACAAGTAGACTTGGCAACCAGAAAGAAAACATTACTAAGATACACTATTGTTATGATCATAAAGCAGGATCATTTTTAGAAGGTAGCAAATTGCATCAGTGCAAGTTATTGTAAGTTTTATTGCAAGTTAATTTAATGAAAGTTTATACATATTAATTTTAGAGCCTCTCCATTGGTCTATTACATTGGTCAATTAAACAAATTAAAAAGGACAGCTGGCATATTTTTAAGTAAAAACAATTAAAAAAAAAACTCCCACCAGCAAGACTATATAAAGGAATCAAGGTATTTGTTTAAGGTACAAACTAATTTTAAGTTCTGGAGTCCACTGTTCCTGTACTATATATATATATATATATATATATATATATATATATATATATATATATATATATATATATATATATATTAGAGGAGGCATGAGATTGTTTCACTTTTACTTGAAACATAGACCTTTAATTGACCAGTAACAGACTTTCATTAGATCATGCTCATTTAAAGAATTATATACTTTACACACATTCTCTGTGCGGCCCCTTCACACCATGTTGATGCCAAAACACTTGGCTGTAGTTACAGCTGATGAGTCCAGCCGTGTCAGTTTCCTATGCAGTAGAAAGCTGCTGCTGACAGTGTGAGTAATCACAGAGGTAGGCCAGTCGTGGACAGGGAGTGCACTGCTGCTGTTATACTGAACAGATGTGGTGGCAAGTGGGCTTCTAGTTCACCTCCTTGGCAGGACACTAAGAGCTTTGGACATGAGCCTCTGCTGTACCTCCGCTACCCTTGTGTCCTTGAGAGAAGTAATTAACTCTGCATGGCTCCAGGAGCGCTGTAAAATTGCACTCATATTTGCCCTTACTTTAATTCAACCATGACAAGTGTTTAAAAAAAAAAGCAGCTGCTCACTTTAATGGCTGTAGATAGTAGAGATCACAAAGCAAAGAAAAAGAAATTCTGTGAATTAGGCACATGTATGCTGACCATCAAAACTTTGAGGACGTTGCCATCTTTTGATATTTGAATTTTCTCACTGTCACTTTTAAATTAAGAAAGAACAATTATTTGCAAAGACATTTTAAGGTATAAGGCATATTTTGGGTATATTTTAGGTATATTTTTTAACCCTCAGCTTCATGCTCATCAGAGTATATCTTTCTTGGTATGAACAGTAGATTTTGCCTAAAAAACTAGACAATTGTCTTTTTCAAAGTACAATATTGAAAACCTTTTTGCCCAAAACTGGTGTAAATAAATGAAAGCTTTGAGTGCTGGTCAGTGCTGTCATCAAACAAGGGGATAAAATGTGTGGGGTTTGGCATTATTCACAAGGCAGTACAGTTTCATATAGTGGCAATAATATGTAAATGTTATAGTATTTAACTTACAATAAACCTTGACAGGCAGTCTAGATAGTGTAACAGGTTACATAATGATTTTAGTGCCTCACTGTAATGTCCTCCCCAGTGTGGTTGCATTGAATTTTCTGTCCTTCTCACTTGTTTCTCATTGATCTGGGTTTATTTCAGAGGCACTGAAGACTATAAAGACTGATTGACTAATGAAATAAGAAGAGCAGATTGAGAGGGGCTGTTCAGCCCTTAGAGTTCATAGTTTGTTGTGACATACACTTTGGTTTGATGTGGAAATTCCACTGAACCTTTCAATTAGCATTTAAAATTACAGGTGCTGTTGTCAGGGGCCATTTGTTTTATTGTATTTTATATGAGGTGATTATTTAAAAGGCTCTTGATGTGAGTTTGCACTCTCATCCTTTCATGCTACTTTCTTAGGTACTGGAGAGCACTGCTGCCATGTTGTCTTAAACAGCTGCCAAGAGACAGTCTCAGTGCATAAACTTCATGATTTATTATCAAGCGTAAGAGCAAGAAGTGACTGGTGTGTAATTAAGGACACTTCAGAAAGCCATCAGTAGGCCTGTTACTGTCCTTGAAATATGTCACGATTGGCCCCTCCCAGTCCTGTCCATGTGTTCCTGTTTTGATTTACCATGTGAGTTTTTGTTTTGGTTTTGTAACTCTGCCCCTGATTGTTTTCACCTGTCTCTCGTTGCCCCTGTGTATTTAAGCCCCGTGTTTGCCCTTTGTTTTCGCTGGTCGTTGTTGCACCGTTTGAAGCTCTGTGTTGGTTTGAGTCTGTTATTTGCCATGTCTGAACCTCAGTTTCTCCGCATTGGCTCAATGACCCTAGACCGCTACGACCCTGATTTTGGATTTGCCTTCAATAAAAGTCGCTTACCTCCGCACATACGTCCGCTCCCTCGCTCCCCGTTACAAAATAACGAATGCTGTGTTTCAGAGAACACAGAGACTCAGTCAGAGCATGACACAAGTATGAGTCTTGATATAAGAGTGGTTCTTAAACCCTGCGCATAATAACTAAAAAATGGTTTCCATAAATATTATCTTAAGAAACATTATGTCACATTCTGATTATTTCTGGTCATTGGTTATGTGTGGTGTGTCTTTTTTTTTTTTAAAGTATTATAATAGGTCAGAATTTGCCAGTGGTCTAATAGCAAGTGTTAAAATGACATTTCTAAACTTATTAAAATTCATTGGGGCAATTCTAAATTTCAGTGAAACAAAGGTACAATGAAATATTAATGCATTGCAGAAATCAAGATATGACCAGGACCAGAAAATTCTGTTAGAAAAATACTAAATGAAAAAAGCCAAGAGTGGAAAGAGGAGTAGAATAAATACTGAAATTATTTAGTATTTAGTATTTATTATTTAGCTGACATAATGTTTAAAGGAATTCCAATCACAGCAATAGCTGATCTTCCTTGGCTGTTAACTTGGATTTACAGCCATCCAAATATGAAGACACTAAACTGTGGAACTCCAAACTTAGACAATTTTACATACTGAGTGTAACGTGGAGCGATGAGGCGGACGCATACGCTGAGATAAGCGAGATTTATTAAGGGCAAATCCGGGGTCATAGTCGAGACAGTCCAGGTTCATATAGCCAACACGGAGAAAACGGGATTCAGACATGACAGACCAGAATACAATCAACAACACAGAGATTCAAACGAAGCCAACAAACAGAGCGATACATCGAAGAAAGACCGGCAAACACTAAGGGCAAACACTGGGCTTAAATAACGAAGGGTAACAAGGGACAGGTGAACACAATCAGGGGTGGAGTAACCAAACAGGGGGCAGGACTTAAACCAAAACAAATGCACATGGAAGACCAAAACAAAGGAGCACATGGAGTAGTGGGAGGAGCCAACCGTGACACTGAGCAATTCAACATTAGACAAAAGTATATAGTTCCTTTAATGGCTAGGGGTTGTCAGTGGGTCCAGATTTCTACTACATACATAATAAATAAAATACATTCTAGTCCAGGTAGTCACTGAATAGTAAGCCTGTGGGTGTAATTGTAGCGCATTAAGTTTTAGCAGAACTCAGTATGCTTAGGTATACTTGTTTTCTAAAAGTGGGTTGTATTTAGAGTCTCTACTGTGTGACGAGGATGGATGTTTTTGTATGTGTTTGTGTGCATGTGTATGAGACCATCACTCTCTCTACCTGAAAACAAGATACACACACACACACACACACACACACACACACACACACACACACACACACACACACACACACACACACACACACACACACACACAGCACCTGAGGACATATACATCTGTCTCACCTCCTTACCCCCTTGCCAAGTGGAGTCAGCACATTAAAAACTCGTTTAGCTTCTGGCTCGTTAGATGCTCATTACTAACAATGCACTTTCAATTTCTAACTTGAGAGCTTGGGTCAGTATACACACTCAATCACACACAGACATACACTCAAACTGCAGCCGAAAGACAGGGCATGAGTTTTACTTAGGGAAGAAGTGAAAATGGATGGATGGATGAATGGATGGTTGGATGGGTAGAATCAGTGGTATAGAGATAATTTAAATGAAGCAGCTGTGGAATTGTTTTAAAATTAACCATTTCTAATTTCTAGACCATTCATTTCCCCTGAGTGTGTGTTTATGTGTATGTGTGTGTGCCAGGCTAATGCCATGTCGTGGGCACCAAAACCTTTATACACTAGCAGTGTAGAGGCATTTCTCCTTTGTGAGGAGCTGGTCCCCGCAGTATAACAATCTGTTCCCCTCAATGTAAGTCATTTAATTTTGAGATGAAGACAGGGTTAGGGTTAAGGCAAGTGTTAGGATGAGCCTAGTAGTTATGGTTAAGGTATGGGCAGGTCACAGGGAAATGAATGGAGGTCTATGTAATATCAGAAATAAGCATGTGTGTGTGTAAGTTTAGTGGTGCACTGATGTGTTACTTCAGGCTTGAAATCTCGTCCAGATAGTAAAGAAATTCCATCTGATTGTACAGGTGTCCTCAACTATTGTACTGAATCATGCACTTTGACTCTTTTATCCACTGCAGTAATTGTTAACAATGAGTAGACTTTTTTAACAACTTTATAGATGGTGGTGTTAAGTAACATTTTACTGAGCACTGTGATGTCATTTCCAGCCTGCCGTGATATCCTGTTACCCATGATGCTTAAGGAGCTGAGTGGAGCTTTGGCTGATGTAAACGAGGGGTCTCAGGAAGAAAAGCGCAACAGTGTGGAACTACTCAACAAGATACTGGAGGTGCTCAGCCGCAGAGACGTGGTAAGATCCAATGCCAAGCCTTCATATCAATGCGCTGAACGTTACGTTCAATTCAGTTTAACAAACCATTATTGACATTCTATTTTAGCCTCTAAAAAAAGTTCTGGTCAGTAAGCTTTATTGAGATGGCCACCTTTAGTTGCAATACTCTGTTCGGTACTTCTTGATTCAAGACTTTAGAATAGTTAACAGTTAATTTCACTGACTTATTGAAATATTTTAGGTGAACAAAAAAAAATCAGAAAAATGTAAATAATGTTTAATGATGACTGAAAAGTCTACTTATAAATGAGTGATAATGATTCTACAATACTAACCAGTAATGGTCTGGCTTAATAAGACATTAACCAGTCATGAAGATGCTGAGAAATCCTTTCACCTATTGTCTTCTTTTTGAGATTTAACTCATTATCTATGATGGAACCCTTGGTAATGAGTATGTAATGCTGATGAAAATACACATAGTGAATCACACACACACACACACACACACACACAGATGTACACATTCTCTGCAAACCTGATAGTGCCTTTAATTGCCAAAATGTGTGAGGAGCTCATGCTTTGAAGCCTGGGTAATGCTTCAGTTTCACTTTATTTACTTTGATGATTCTAATGAAGCTTAAACTCATAGAACACAGATAAGAGAAAGTGAGAGAGAGAGAGAGCCAGAATGAGTGTTGAACTGGTGTAATGAGTCAGTAGAAATGGTGAAGAGATGGAGAGAGTGATGAGGGGAATTAGTGGCTGTTTGTTTAGGGAGTGTGGTGAACAAGATGAACAGATGTAGTGGGTTAGTGAAGGAGAACAAGAGAGAGAGAGAGAGAGAGAGAGAGAGAGAGAGAGAGAGAAATAGAGAGAGAAATCATGGTGTTCTAATTTAATCAACACAGTAAAGTTTTGTAACTCGTATGAGATGTTTAAGATCAAATTCGATGCAGATAGAGGGTGCATGTGTGTAGCAATAGAATAGCACACTGTATTATCACCTTGGCCCACAGCTGTTAAATCCTGTTTGTGTGGATCTATGGACAAAAGTGGCCATTCACACGGATTACAGCTCACCAAGAGAAGCAGCGAGACACGGACTGAGAGAAAGCAAGAGATAAGGAGACGGGAAAAGAGATAAGCTCAGAGTGGAGTTTAATGGAGAGAAGGGGGCTGAGGCGAGGCAGTTAGCAAACAGAGCGAAAGAGGCAAATCTGCTGTTAAACCTAAAAGGCACATGTCACAGTAAACTGAACTTTCCTCACTTTTTAAAATTTGATGTTTGATGTAGTATGTAAACAGAAAAATATCCTGTATTGAATTCATCGTATTTGTGATCACACAACCATGAGTACATTTACATATGGGTGTCTTTTCAGTCTACAACAGTTTAGTCCACCCATTTACACTTATGTGTTAAAGAGTGTTGTTACTGCAGATGATCTATAGCAGAGCGCCATTCTTAGCTGTTCTTGGCTGCTGGGAAGCAGATCATTGCAGCCTTCTTCAAGGTCCAAACATCTGTAAAATGCCTGGGTTTTGCAGTTTGTCCTGAACATCTCAGCCCATGCTGTTTTTTGAACCACATTTTTTCTTCTAAGTCAGTCCAAACATTTACATATGTCAGTCTTAATCTAGCAAAACAGTATGATTAATTCTAAGCTATAAAGCGAGGCTTGGAAATTGTAGTCTTATAATAGCTGTATTACATTTTTGCTGTGTGAATTCACATAAACATCAGAGTTAGACAAAAAATGCATAGTGTAGGATATGGACCCTTTAAAATATGTAATTGGTTTCATGAAGGTCTCTATTATTTGTATTACATTTTAGAAAGCACTATTATATTTCTTAAATCTGTATTATTATTATTATTAGTATTGTAATAGCAATAGTAATAACAGTAGTAGTAGTAATACTAAGTGCGTTGTTGCTATTTCCTTTATGTTTTGTAAATATATTTTAAATCTTCGAGCTGTTTGCCATGCTTTGGCAGCTCTGTTTGTGAAGATCATACCAATAAAGCCGTTTTTAAATCTCAAGAGAGGTTCATCACAGATAGCGAGAAAAACGGGAGATAAAGTGATGCAGATGGACAGAAATAGAGAAGCTGTGGAGATAATGTGTGAATGAAATGATGATGAGAAAGAGAGTGGAAAGAATGTTAACAAAAAGTGTCAAAGGCCATACGGTGGTCAGCAGACAGGGAGTGAAGGAGAAGAAGGGACCAGAGGAGGTTGGGGGAAGGTAAGACAGGGTCACTTACCCTCTCTCTCCCCTTGGCGTGATTCTTCTATCCCTCACTTTCTCTGTTTAATGGGATTCCTGGAGTGTTTCAAATTTCAAATAAACACAGGGATCAAGAAAGAAGTCTGAAAGGGTCATGCTCTCTCTTACACTCTCTCTCTCTCTCTCTCTCTCTCTCTCTCTCTCTCTCTCTCTCTCTCTCTCTCTCTCTCTCTCTCTGTCCCCTTTCGCTTTATCTCTTAGGAACATTTGCACAATGCTAATTGGTGTGGTATAAATTTTATATAAATTTTCTATGCTTGTTAGCTGCATTATCTGCGAAGCTCCAGTGCAAAACTCAAGAAACAAACTTCAAGCACTATACATGTCTTATCTGATCAGTTGGGGCAAATATTGTAAATTTGATGAAATGATCACTCTAAGATGACCTGAAGCTAAACGCTGATACAAACGTGCTGATGCAGTCACACACTGAGCTTGTTTTAACTCTACAGGCAGAGCTAACGGGCTATCATATGTCTGTACTAGATATTAGTTGACTGACCAAAATATGGTTATGCTCATGTAAGTCATCTCAATCTCCTGACCAGTGTCAGTCATTCTGGTTCACGAGCAGCCTGATTCTGACCACAGATAGCTGGGTGTTTTACATGGCTACATCTAAATAAATCATCATCTAAGCCACTTATCCTTCTGGGTCGTGGAGGGAGCTGGAGCCTATCCCAGTGCTCACTGACAGCAGGAAACCCCCTGGAGAGGTCACACAGATGTACACACACACACAATGATCAATTTAGCATCTCCAATCAGCCTGACTGTATGTCTTTGGATTGTGGAAGGAAATCAGAGTACCCATGCAGACATAGGGACAACATGCAGAAAGGACCCATGTTCGTCTGGGGAAATAAAGCCAGGTCCTTCTTGCTGTTTACCAAAGCCACTTAAAACACAAATTTAAGAATATATGCAAGTTCAAAGCTACAGCACACAATGCAAGCATGTAAATGTGAAAGTGTTGTGAATAATACAGTGAGTTAGTTCTGAAGAAATTAAAACACTGTGCTTATCAGTGAACCAGTTCTCTCCTTTTGAACTCTACATATAGCATAGCATTCTGTAGTGCTTTCACTGATAACACATTCAGTGAGGGGCAGAGGAGAGAAAGGAAATAAGTAGCTGCATGCTTCACCCACACTTCTGACAACTGTTCTCTGCTTCACAACATTCACAACACTGATACTGAAACTGTTGCATTTGTTATAATGGAACCAAAAAAAGCACAGTAAAAAGTACTAGAAATTCTTCATTTCAAAAAAGTAGATAAAATGCTATGAGCTAGTTTGAAGAACAAAGTTTGGTTGTAGATACATCCTCGAAACCCCCAGCCATCACAGGGATTGTTAAATTCCATCACTAGCACACCTGATTTAGTGTAATGAAGGATTGTGCTAAACCAGGTATTGGATCATTACTACAAATAATTTGTCAAGGAGAAGTTTGGAAATGGTTGACATACATTAATTATGCTACGTATTTTTGTTATGTCATTTGTGTTTATGCTAATATGAGTGTATTTGTGAAATCATAAGCAAATAAACAGTTACTACCCAGATAAACAGCTTTTTATCATAATTTTCAGTATACCAAAATAACAATAAAACATAAGATAAATAAAATGATATAGGAAAAAGTAAAGTAACTAACAAAGGAATACGTTAAATCGTTAAATGCAAACAGATGTCAATAAAAATATATATATCATTCTGTGTGAAATCAATTTATAATGAAGTAGAGCTGGATGATCACAGGTCAGTTTGTAGAGCTTCCACTGCAGTCCCTATAGATTTCTTGTCTTTTTTTCATTATAAAGTAGAACTGTTTTCTCAGATATTCAATATTCATTATAAAACTACAAACCTGAGAAACAAATTCCAGGCTATTTGAACACTGTCTATTGAAAGATGTGGATTCTGTTTGAACAGCGATAGCAGTTCAAATGGCTGTAGGAGCCTTTATCTCTCCATAGCATTTGTTAGAATGCAAAGCATTGCAGTTTAATTGGAATTAGAATATCACATTTGAAGACATTCAGAAGGCTAGGGGGGAAAGAAAGAGAGATGAACAAAAGGGGTGAGATGAATATTTTAGAAGATGAGAAGATACAGGTGTTTCTGTATTCTCACTGCATCCACACACACATTTTCAAGCTCTTGAAGTGAGGAGTTTTTGCTGTGGGGACTCTGCATGTACCTGATTAAGCTGTCACACTTCAGATGTGTGTGTGTGTGTGTGTGTGTGTGTGTGTGTGTGTGTGTGTGTGTGTGTGTGTGTGTGTGTGTGTGTGTGTGTGTGTGTGCACGTGTTACTTTGTATGCTAGAGATTCTGTGGTTTTGAAGTTAGAGTGGGAGATAGTTGATGTAAGTGGAAACCCATATGAATATGAAAATTGAATTTTTCTGTTCTGAAGCAAGAACAGATTTCTCTCACTCAGTCTCTTTTTCTTTCTCTCTGTATCTCACTGTCTTTCTCTCTCTCACCCTCTGACAGGGCCTGATCTAAATGAAAATTATGAGACTGATAACAGATTTATAGTGCTACAATTTTCTGGTATCATTTTAAATGGTTCAAATGTCAACATATTCCATTAGTTTTATATTTTATAATTTTAACTAGTAGTTGTAACAATTAATTGCTATTAATATTATCATTCATTATCAGCTGTGAACTGTCCAATGTAGTTGTCTATTCTCCATTCTCTGGCTCAGTATACAATTTGGAGAAGATTGCTGATATTTGAACTCAAGAGCAAAATGAATACACCCTTCCCTTCAGTGCTCCAACAGAAGCTCCACCTCAAGTTCATGAATAGCCAACTTGTTTTTTTAGATCTTTGAGGTATTAAAAGCCTTAGAAGACATTGTACAGACAAATGCCATGATATAACAGAGTGAACCCAGCGAGTAACCAATTGGGATTAGCTTTCTCAAACATTAGCACACGGGACAATACTGACCTATTGATTCTGTGAAAAAGGAAAAGTACGATGCTACCCACCTGTCAAGCAGAAACACTCCTTCCTCTCTTTTCATACCTTTCAACTCTCTAGATAAAGCTGAAGTCATCTTCTTTTTCACCAGTTTATCTTATTTGAGTTTTTCTTTCTACCTTAAATGGTGCAGCAGTTAGGCTATATTCAGGAGCCTTAGCTTCTTGTTTGAATTTTTCCATCTTAGCTCCACCAGCTGCACAATTTAAAGTAGAACAGGAAAAAGCAAATAAGAAGCCAACTTCAGCCTTGTCAACTTCAAGGAATATTCAGTGGAGGAATAGTTAAAAGGTGGCTTTCACCTTAATGTTTCCTACTGCACTCCACCTTGCATACGCAGTGCTGTGTGGCTGGTCACTGTCTTTGTCTCTTGGGGAGGGCAAAACAAAATGTGGTGAGGGCTGACGTTTTCACATGGCAGGACTAACATGCACACACAGCTGGACTGGCTATGAAAACAAAAAAAAAAAAATGGCACAATGTCTATGTAAAAAATAGTCAGTTGCTATATTAATGTTTGAAATGTTGTATACCGAACCTTTAGACTCAATATTAATATTAAACTCAATTTAAACTCACTTATATATAGGTGTTCTCAGTCTTAAGAAAAAAAGGAGTGTAAGGGGCTAGCTATAGTTTTTTTTAATATATTTTTTAAAAATAAAAATATATTTTATCTTTATGCTGAAAGTTAAGTGAGGATGCATTTTACATGTCTTGTTCTAACCATGCAAGTGTTTTGTATTCAGATCTACTATTTCAGCCTGCAGTGCTGTCATAGCAGTAAGAAGGTGGTGATAGTCAGCAGAAGTCTTCATAAAGTGAAAGGTTCTTTTCACATCAGCGGTATCTGTTGTTATAATACAAAATGAGCAGGATTTATCCTGATACTAATAAATATTCAGCATCTCAGTATCAGTCAGTATTACATTTGTCAGGCCCTACTCTCTCTCTCTCTCTCTCTCTCTCCCCTCAGCCCAGTCCCTGGCTTTATAAACTTGTGCATCATAACATTAGTCAGTGGAATTAAAACACACACGGATGCAGGTCTTCCCTCTCCTAATTCTCAGATCTGTCCAGTTCTGATGAAAGTGACAGATTTGTCTACTCATTTTACTGTCCGTATGTTATATCCATATTGACCAAGCAGGCTGTGACAGAAGTGTAATAAAACACACACACACACACACACTCACACGCACGCTGCGTTGCGTGTTAGGTAGAGCAGCAGATGTTTCCTGGAGTGCAGAGCGGCTCTCACTGACTCACTCTAATTCCAGGACGCTGCATATGTCCCAACCAATCAGAATGCAGGTGAGCTCACGGCTTACACTCTCCACTTCCACGCAAACTCAATGCACACTCACACTCTAGAGTGGGGTGACATCGCAGGCCGACCGTTGTATGTCTGTCTCTGCGGATCTTCTAATGACTTCCTGTCTGTCTACTTGTCTTAACGAAGCAGACAGATGGTGTCACACTGTTTTCACCTCTGTCTCATCGTTCCACATCATACAGAGAGAAAAGGACAGAGAGAGAGAGAGAGAGAGAGAGAGAGAGAGATGAATGCAGAAAAGCACGAATAACAAAGAGAAAACATGACCCAAGAGAGCAGAAAATGCAGATATGCAGCCGGAGGATGAGTAAGAAACACAAAAGAGAGAGAGAGAGAGAGAGAGTGAGAAAGTTGAGTGCTAGTGTGAGGTGCTTCATAGGCTTCATAGATTTTAATGTTAGCTTTGCAAAGACTGTAGCCTTACATTTTAATATCTTTTTCATCTTTTTTTTTAAATAATTGAAATATTTTGTTTATTTCTCCAAATGTTGCCTTAGAACAGAAGAAGAGTGTATGCTAGAGGCTGATTATATGAAGCTGATGCCAAGGTTACTGTGGGACACCAAAACTAAAATGAAAATTCTAAAGAAAACATTTTTGTAACAGAGAGTGCTTTCAACCCATAAAAAAACAACAAAAAAAACATTATGACAGACTATTATTAGTGTTAGAATACAACCCCAATTCCAATTAAGTTGGGACATTGTATAAAAACAGAATATGATGATTTGCCAATCCTTTTCAACCTATATTCAATTGAATACACTACAAAGACAAGATATTTAATGTTCAAACGGATAAACTTTATTGTTTTTTGCAAATATTCACTCATTTTTAATTTGATGCCTGCAACACATTCCAAAGAAGTTGGGACAGGGGCATGTTTACCACTGTGTTACATCACCTTTCCTTTTAACAACACTCATTAAGCGTTTGGGAACTGAGGACACTAATTGTTGAAGCTTTGTAGGTGGAATTCTTTCCCATTCTTGCTTGATGTACAACTTCAGTTGCTCAACAGCCCGGGGTCTCCATTGTCGTATTTTGCGCTTCATAATACGCCATACATTTTCAATGGGAAACAGGTCTGGACTGCAGGCAGGCCAGTCTAGTACCCACAGTCTTTTACTATGAAGCCACGCTGTTGTAACACGTGCAGAATGTGGCTTGGCATTGTCTTGCTGAAATAAGCAGGGACGTCCCTGAAAAAGACGCTGCTTGGATGGCAGCATATGTTGCTCCAAAACCTGTATGTACCTTTCAACATTAATGGTGCCTTCACAGATGTACAAGTTACCCATGCCATGGGCACTAACACACCCCCACACCATCAGAGATGCTGGCTTTTGAACTTTGTGCTGATAACAATCCAGACAGTCCTTTTTCCTCTTTGGCCCAGAGGACACAACGTCCATGATTTCTAAAAACAATTTGAAATGTGGACTCGTCAGACCACAGGACACTTTTCCACTTTGCGTCAGTCTGCCTTGCTGCTTACTTGCAGAGATTTCTCCAGATTCTCTGAATCTTTTGATGATGTTATGGACTGTAGATGAAATCCCTAAATTCCTTGCAATTGCACGTTTCAGAAACGTTGTTCTTAAACTGTTGGACTATTTGCTCACGCAGGTGTTCACAAAGTGGTGAACCTCGCCCCATCCTTGCTTGTGAACGACTGAGCTTTTCAGGGATGCTCCCTTTATACCCAATCATGACACTCACCTGTTTCCAATTACCCTGTTCACCTGTGCTGTTCCAAACAGGTGTTTTTTGAGCATTCCTCAACTTTCCCAGTCTTTTGTTGCCCCTGTCCCAACTTCCTTGGAATGTGTTGCAGGCATCAAATTCAAAATGGATGAATATTTGCAAAAAACAATAAAGTTTATCCGTTTCAACATTAAATATCTTGTCTTTGTAGTGTATTTAATTGAATATAGGTTGAAAAGTATTTGAAAATCATCGTATTCTGTTTTTATTTATGTTTTACAAAATGTCCCAATTTCTTTGGAATTGGGGTTGTAGAATAAAAGTGTAACCTCTAAAACATATAGGCATTACATGTTGAAAAAAAACCATTAGATTTAATGCTTGTACAACGCTAATGCACAGCTATATAACGGTCTATTTTATGGTCCAAATGAAAAAAGAAACTTAAAGCCCATAAAAATGCTAATAGATGCATTAATGTATCACAGGCCACAGTTGTGGGTAATGTACAATATATACAAAGATAAATAAAGAAAGAAAATGATAAAGATAAATAATCCTTGACAGAATAAAACTGGATTTCATGGGGAGACAGATAAATAAAACTCTAAAAACACGTTGTCGGTAACTCTTAAAACTATTATAACCCTGGCTTTCTCTTGGACCACAGGCATTTCATCACATCTGTCTGGGCTTTGTGCAAATTAAGTATCTGTGAGACCCCTTCCCAAATGTACAATTGTACACCAAAGTAAACTTTCTAGTGCAGGCCACTTGAGGACCCCTGGGTAGTCAGAGATAACGGTAACTCTCAGCAGTAACGTGACTGTGAGCGTCTTCATAAGTGATGAGAATGATAACTCTCCACAAATCTTATACCCCTCTCCGGAAGGAAACTCCTTCATGACTGAGATGGTGCCCAAAGCTGCCCAGTCAGGCTCTCTTGTCTCCAAGGTGATAGCAGTGGATGCTGACTCTGGTCAAAACGCATGGCTCTCTAAGGTGTAGACATTGTAAGTGTATGGTGAGATTATGTCTGATACCTCCTGCGGAGTGTGGGGAGTCTGAGCCTTCATTGTCAGCTGTACAAATTAGCAACAAAAACATTGGAAAGCTAAAGTATTTCTACCTGTGTTCTAAACTGTTTTATTGAGTGCATTTCTGAATTATGCAGAGGCCTGTATTTGATGTTTTCAGAGTTTCTTAGATTTCGGATGCCTGGTGTTTGTTTGACAGTGGTAGGCCTAGTATCGGATTTATCTTCCCTACTGGCATTGCTTTGCGTTTGCAGCATGCTGTTTTCATGCTTCTTAGCATAAATGTTATAAAACTAACAAGTTTATGTAATTTTTGCTCCAGAAAATTTCTTTGAGTCTCTCATTTTATTTGACCTTCTTCTGAGAGAGGGTGTAGACGTAGACTTCAGTAAGGATTGTACCATGACCCAATCCAAGGCATTATCTATAAGTAGAATAGACAATTTCCTTAACCTCAACATCATTGTTCTGTAGTGATGGAAAGAGTGAATGAGTATTAATTCTCTTATGAGATAGATGTTTGTCACTCGTCATAAAACCGGCCAGTGTCAAGCTGATTGACTCCTACCTTCTTAATGTATACAGAGACAGACTTTATTGCTGATGGAACAGTGAGGAGCAGGACATGGAAGGTAGGAAGTTGGTAGATTAATGCAGGTTCTCTGTTCGTACAGTTTGAAAGACAAAGTGTGAGACACCTGTGTGTTTATTTGGTCTACAGCCTTACAGTCGCTCGCCATACCATTAATTTGAGACAGTTTGTGGTCTATGTACCTTCCTCTAACAACGCCATTGTGGATCCTTATGGCCTCAGGTCCATGGTTGAAGGAAATTTACCAGGTCATGGAAATGGCCACATTTTGTTTGATGTGGTGCAGACATGTGGTTTACATATCCTTACATGCAAGACTGCTTATAAGCTTGAATTTAACTCTGACATGCCTGTACTTGAAAGTTAGTGGATATGAGTTCCAGTTTTCAGTCGTTTCCCACTGTAGGCTCCAGGCAATGTGCATGACAGGCCTCTGGGAGTCCAAGCTTCACATCCATTCAACAAGCTAGACACACACACTGCATGATAGACAGCTGCTGGAGTTTCGGATCTTAAGGTCTGTTTTTGCCAAAGGCCACAATCGAGGCAAAAAGGCGAAAGTGCCAGAGGCAAGGCTAATACGTCTGGCTGTCACTGGTAGTGCTGCAGTCTAGAAAGACGTCTTTTCCTAAACATAAAGCATGTGGCTTTATCCATGGGAGTGTTGTTGATGTTGATCTATTTTCAGAAGAAAATGAACACATATATATGCGTTTTAACTTACTTGCTTCTGGGAGAGAAGATAAGAAGACCTTCAGTGCAATCAATGACATTATCTGCAATAAATTAGTGCAGAAGAGGGGAACCAAGAGCCAGGGGAGCCCCAGAGAATCAAAGGCTAGCCAGTTTAAAATTCAGTCCAACAGAATAGCTCTTTTCTCCTTCCTGTGCTTTCTTTCTCTATCTCTTTCACACACATACACATACGCGCACACATTTCTACACATACAACTGGTTCATTCTTCCTGATCCATTCTGACTCCCTCAGTAATGATAGTGTTATTGAAGTCTTAATTGTAACCTTGTAGCTGTGTCTGTGGAGTGTGTGAGAGTAACAGTTGAGTGTATGTGTGTGTGTGTGTTATGTTTGAGGGAGGAGATTGTGCTTCAGTGAAGCACTATTAAAATATTAAATAGGATGCTGCTTTGTAGTTCTTGTATGAAAGCCAGCATATATTAAATTCAATTGGTTTTGCGCTACCAATATCAAAAGCCTTTTTTAACCGAACACAATGCATTAAAAGGAAAAAACAAAGTTTTACATTTTATGTCAGTTAAAGAAAAGTTCCACTTTGCAGTTTGTTGTCACTGAAAAGAGCACCTGAACCTCAATACCAGCCTCAATTACTTCCTGAATTACTTTCTGAAAATTGCCTTTGATTTGCACCTTTGGGTAATGGCCATTTGTAAGGGGGTTCTGAAGGGAGTCATTTTGTCTTCCATTTGAAACAGGCCTGTGGTTTGGCACTGCCCTCAGCACTCAGCATGATAATGCTGTCTATGCCACAATGTCTGAATGGCAGTGTGTGTAAGTGTAATGGGTGTTATTTATGTTCTTTACATGGTTTCTTGTGCTTTTTTTCTCTCATTCTCTCGTTCATTCTTTATTTCTCTCAATCTCTAATTATCTCTGCTCTTCCTCTCTGTGTGATTACAGGGAGAGACATTTCAGCATATTCAGAACATTGTGACATCTCTGCTGAGGACCATAAACTGCACAGTCATAACCATGGGCCGAGAACACACCCTCATCGTGAGTTTTACAGCTATCTCTCTGACCGTTCTTCTCTTCTTTTCTCTTCTCTTCTCTTTAGTTTCTTACTCTTTGTTCTCTTTTTTTAAACTGCTATTCTTCCTTCTCTCATCTTGTTTTCTCTTCTATTTCCTCATTTTTTGTTCTCTTTATCTTATTAGCTTATTGTTTGTCTTACACCAAAGTCATTACCTGTTATGCTTTTCTCCTCTTTCCTCTCCTATCTCCTTTCCTTTTATCACTTATTTTTTAACACGTTTTTGTTATTTTGTTGATTCACTGTAAAACCATTCGCCGTGCCATGTTTGCTGTTCTCTGTAGACTCAGGTAAGGTCAGATCAGACACCTTATCAGGTACTGCTGCTAGTTTCCCTATTTACCTATACTGTCATTTTTCATTTCTGTTTGATTTTATGGAAGTATTTCTCTTGAAACATCCATATCCTCAAAGTGGAAGAAAGAGGTGTGACCAGTCAGTCCTCCTGTAGGTTTACATACTGAATACTGGCCCTTTCTCAAAATAGAAAACACAACATATTTCTTGCCCCGCCACTGTCAGCAAACTGGAAACAATCACTGCACCAAAATATGTTTTATTTATCTCATCCCAAATATATCAGTTACAAACAGCCGTGACGACAGCTAAAGGTAGGCAAGAGGAATCATGGGTAATGTAGTTTTAGCTTATTCAAATAGGATTTTACAAAAATACAGTAATGGCAATGTGTCTATGTTCAAGACAGACGAACAGCGGAAGACTAAGTGTGTTTGTGTATATGGGCAGACACTTGTGCATCCATTCCACTAATGAAGTCACACTGTGAAACTATAATAAGTGTGTATGAGAAAACCAAATGCATATCCATTTCCAGTCCAAACGCTCCTCTCTGTGTCTGTGTGTTGTTCAATTATCATAAGTGCATCCAGGCGACATTAGTCTGAAAATAATCTTGCCGTGGAGAGTGACTCGGGCAATTGTGTATGCGAGGGAGCAAGGCTTAAATAGTTAAACAGGCTTTTCCTTTTTATCCTGTTCTTCAGTGCCTGACGATGCAAATCCCGCATCACTCCTGTTCTAGAGTTTCAGGCTACAAGCAACCAATTAAGATTAAAATGAGTGCATCTGGGATGTAACTGTTTTCTACCCATCCTAATGTTATACTATCAGTAATTGGATGAGAGTTCACACTCTCCGTTGAGCTTAGACTGAAGTCAGCGCAGCCTAAGTTGGGAGAAACTTCAAACATCTACATTTACACTTCAGGCAGGGAATGCAGTGATGAAATATCATTGCTTGGGACAAGGTGTCTCTACTGGGTTAGCATTCTGTCAGTCATTGTGAAGGGTAATATTGATTGGATCCCAGTTCTGTCAGTCAATCGAGAAGGGGCTATTGATTGGCTGGAGTCTCTGGCTGTCAGTTCTCTCAGGACTTCAGAAATGTCCTGAAGGTTTTCGTTGTCCTGTTGGGTTTTTCTCTCCAGTCTTTGAACTGAAGCTCTCTCAACATATTGTTCAAATGAACTTAAAGTATGAGAACCAAAAAAATAAATTTTATGAAGGTAAAGAGAAGTATATCCACTTGTTCTTCTGAAGAGCAGAGTTGCATTGTTTCTGCAGATTCTACCATACTTGGGGTGAGATTAATATCCACAATCTTGTCATAAAGTTCTATGGATATATGTCACCTCTCCATGATGATAGTGCTGGTGTACCTCCATAGCTACTTAAATACGTTTCAGCAACAAAAAGCCATAAACACATAGACCAGTTCCTTGGCGACAGACAGGGATTCTGTAACTGGAATGCTCGGAGGCTTTGACTGTAATAACGATGCACATAGTAACTGTTGTCGTAGCGGTTCTTCTTGAGGGCTAAAGCCACCAGAAGCATTTCTTGCGGAGTTTTTTGACACGGTTCTTGGTACGGGGTCGAGAGGGGGCAATTGGTTTAGGGATGGGTGTTGGGACATCATATTCCACATCCAGGGCTTCAAAGACACTCTGGAAACGGCCCTCCTGCAGCCGAAAATCATGCTCTACGCTAGAATGTGAAAGAGAGATAGAAAGAAAAGGAGGTATTAGAGAATAATTAGTAATTTCAGTTTCATCAAGATGTTTTTAAAATAGTACAAAGCATACCACAAGTTCAGTAAGTCAGTCTTTTTATTTATCGGGTCATATATCTATATACTGAAAAGCTTGTGATAGAAATTTCTTTCTATAGCTCTAGGGCTACAATACAATGTCTACAGCTGATAAATGTGAATGTGCAGTTTCAGTGAGAATATTATGCAATAACATACTGCAATATAATTGCTATATGGAATTTACTCTATATATGAAGCCCTATTTTAGATGCATGCAGCAATATACAAGTATAAACATACCACATACTGCGGTCCATGGCATCTTTTAATGTCAACAAAAGTTTCTAGAAATTTTCAGCTAGGCATTATGTTGTGAAAGCCATACATGCTGTATCTAATGGATGTGTTGTCTGGCTAGAAGTGTTAGAAAAAGAAAACTAATTGAAGATGTTCATAGCTTTTAGGAAAAGAAGCTAGTCATGTTATTGAAGAATGCCTGACTTTGAAAGAGAATAAGAGAAAGACAAAGTGAGATGTGTATTTAATCTAATCTCTGAGGCACTTATAACAGCCTGTTAGTCAACTCTAAGATGAACAACAGGCAAGCATTAATCACACACACACACACACATATACAAACAGGGCAGCTCATACCTCTCTTATCTGTCCTGATTCTCATCTTCAAAGAGGCTCTCTCCCTAATACTCTCTCTATTGTTCTTTCCACTTTCTTTCTTAATTATCTCTCTCTAAAATGCTGCCTTCCGGCTGGTGTTGGAAGAGCAGCATTGTGTTCCTCTGTGTTAGTGGCAGTGAGGAGAGATACATAACGACCCATTTAATCCTGCTGTAGGCTCCAATATTAAACTTCCCTCTGTTAGGGGGCCATGCACTATTACACTCTGTACACTGTGTCTGTATGTGTGTGTGTATGTGTGTGTGAGAGTGTATGTGCAAAAGAAAAAGACCCTGTACTCTCTGGACAGTACTGCTATAAAATTGTATTACACAGTGTGTTGAAAGTTCAGTGCTTAGCCAACAGTACAATACTCTGACTTTAATATTTTCAATTCTGTAATGCCTTCAGCTGACGTACTGTACCTAATAACAGATTGACTTATGTATGCTAGTTTGATTAGAGGTCTTCACCAGTATTACATTGAAGCCTGTAATATGCAATCAGTATTTTTTATGATATTTTATTTATAAATTATATAATAAATAGATATTAATTGACGATTGTACCTGGCAGAGAACATCATCCACCCTCCTCTGATCAACTGTTATCCTCACTCGACTAAAGCTTCTGTCATCACAACTACTAGAAAAATGTGTACTGCTTAAACTCCAGAGCTATTCAGATCATGGCTATGGAATATAACACTACTAGAGAGAGAGAGATAAAGAGAGAGAGACAGAGAGTAAGAGAGTATATGCATGAGAGTATACAACATTTGCATAGACATATTCCTCCTAAGTAAAAACAGATCTAGAACAAAAACAAACCCAAGCCCAATATTGTACTTGAAAAAAATTGGGAAGCATACCTCTGTATTGTATATCCTAATTTCACTGACCGTTTTGGAACATGCTGAATGAGGCCATATTTAAATGAGTTTGTTATGTATTTATGTTTTCTATCTGTGTAATTGTTGATTTATTAAAGGTAAAGAGATTGAAGAAGTTAAAGAAGAGATTGAATAAAAGATAATTAAGGATGTTAATTGTACGAATTTGAACATTCTGGTCAATCAGGTAAGCTTTGTGCAATCAGAAGGCAATTGTTATATGCTCTTTTTTTAAGCTATAGTAAGGTATTATGATACTATACTTAATATTGTAATTGAAATCAAATGCAAATTTTTCCAAATTGTGGTCCTACACTTGGTATAAATATCAAAGTGAAGACTGTAAAGATTTTGCTGTAGTATTGTTTTGGTATCAGACATTGTTATTCTTCATTTATTAGGATAATATCAAAGTCAAAATTCACGTTTCTTACTATAGTGTATTGTTTTTGTGTATTGAGCATTGCACTCTTAGTATCACAATCAAAATTCCACATTTTTGCTTCATAAAAAAAATATGAAACAGTATCCCTGTTGTCACTGGGGTAGTACATCTCAGTGCTTTTAGTCAGGGAATATAACCGAACCATAATCCACTGAGATTGTATTTTCTTAGATGTATTGATTCCACACACCCCATCTCATCTCCAGGCTTTTTATTTTAGTGTTTTGTTTAGAAACATTCAGGTTATTAAAAGGTACACATATGTATTTTTACTGGGAGAACTATTGGGCAATTGCTGCCACAGACTACACCCAGTGAAGATGTGTGGAGGATTGCAAAATGGTCAGAATAGAGCGCTATTTGGAAAGGTGGAGTGGGAAAACAGAAAAGGGAAAAGTGGGCTGTGAAGTTTGCAATTTGTAGTAAACCCTTGTGTGTGTGTGTGTGTGTGTGTGTGTGTGTGTGTGTGTGTGTGTGTGTGTGTCAGCCAGCTCCATTAGATGCACCTTGCGTCAGCACTGAAGTGAGTGCAAGGCTGAAAGTGCAGACTGAAAGATGGAGAGATGGAGACTCTTAGGCAGATATTGGAGAGATGCAAACACTTTGGGTTAGAAAGACAGAGATCCTAGTAGAGAGATGGGGGTTTGAGAGCGGTAGAGATGGTGAGACAGAAAAGAAAGAGAAGAGATGAAAAAGTGAGCTGGGAGAAATGGAGGAAAAGTGTATTGAAAGGATGAATAAATGATGAGAGAGGGAAGAGTGTATTCCTCTTTGGAAATCCATGTAAAGCATCTCTCCAGAGAGAGAGAAGTTTGAAGAATAAACTTTATCTTCCAGAAATCATAAACCAACAGTTAGCACAAAGCCAGGCAAAGTTCTGTGTGTATGTGTCTGAAAAAAAGAAGGAAAGCAGGAGATAAGGTTATGAATGTGAACAGACTTTTCTGCTTTTGTTTTTCAGATGAAAAGACAGATGATTTGTGATGTGCAGCTTACGTGTCTAATAAGCTGTTTATCCTGCTGTGCTGCTGTGTGGCTGAACTTTCTGTCTGTCTGTGTGTAGCTTTGCATATTGTAAGGTGTGTGTGGAGGTGTTTTGTGCACTTGGCTGCTCTCTCTGTATTGTTGTGGGATTAAGCTTCTGTAGAAAAAAAGCAGCTGTTCTTAATTGATTCCTGCAGCTGCTTTTACATCAGTGTGCGTGTCTGCGTTTATGAAAAAGCATAAGAGAGCAAGAGGCTTGAAGCTTGTGTGTGCACATGGGTCATTCTGTGTGTGTGTGTGTGTGTGTGTGTGTGTGTGTGTGTGTGTGTGTGTGTGTGTGTGTCAGAGTGAAGTTCAGAATAGTGGAATAATTTTTAATGTTTTTCTTTCCAGCACGAGAGATTGTGATGGAACTGGCAGCTTAGAAGAACGGGGGGTGCATATATAGAGACAGAAAGGCGGAAGGGAGGGATAGAGGAAAAAGGCATAAAATAGAAGAGAGGTAGAGGCAAGGGAGAGAGAGGAAGAAGGGGAAAGAGTGTGAGAGAGTGATGGGAGAGAAGGACAAAAAAGAGCAAGAGAGAGTTTGAGTAGAGAGTGTAAGAATGTGTGATGGAGAGGGAGAGAGAGAGGAGAAAGGGAAGAGGGGGAGGAAGGGGCGAGAGGAAGGAAAGAAAGTTGAAGAAGAGAGGAAGAAGGGGGGAGAAAAGGGGTGAGAGATGAAGAAAGGGAGAGAGAGGGAAGGGAGAGAGAGTGTGAAAAGTGATGAGAGAAGGACAAAAATAGTGTGAGAGCGAGAGAATGAATGCATGAGAGGGAGAGAAAGTGAAGAGAGGGAGAGAGTGGAGAAGGAGGAGGAAGAGGAAGAAGGGGAGAGAAAAAGAGATAAAGAAAAAAGGTGAGACAGTGAGGAAGAAAAAGGGAGAGAGAGTGAGAGAGAGAGTGAATAGTGAACATTAAGCTGAGCTTTGCATGGCAGCAAGACTGAAGACTGGAGCCTCCCAGTTCTTTTGGGATGATTCTGCTATTGCATATCCCATGATCCTGTGGGCCACGGTGTGTGTGTGTTCTCTCTTTGTGTGCGTGTGTTTGTGTATGTGTGTTAGTGTGTGTGCCATAGGGCTTTATTTCTCTTAATTGGCGGTATGAACCCTCTGTGTCTTAATGATAAAACGCGACAGAGCAGAACAGCCTTCACCCACAGCGCTACAACAAATCCACTTATTAAACTCTTATAAATAACCACCACAAACACATCTGCCCGTCTTCTGGAGACATGTTTGCTGAGAAGACGGCACCAATGCAAATGCAACACATTGTGAAAAGTACCTGTAAATGATGCAGGCTGTTTTCTGACACGTCGAGCAGTTGTTAATGTCCTGTCCTGTTCTGTAGGAGCAGCGGCTGTTTACATAAAAAAAACAACAGTAAACAATATTCAGAATTTTGAATTACTCAACACGGCAGGATTACAAATGACTTCCAGACATCCACACGTAGAGCAGAGCAGTCTGTCAGGAGCAGCTGATAAGAACTGACAGCATGAGGAGAGGTGGCAAAGTGAGTGATATAGGAGAAAGAAGCTGCAGATGCAGAGACAATGCAAAGAAAAGCCGGCAGAGTGAAAGGGAAAAAATGAGGAGAGGTAAGATGGACTGTGCTGTTTAAGTGAAGAGGGTAAATAAGGATCGGAGTCGAGAGAGGAAAGAGATGAGAGAAACCTAAAAGTCTAAAAGATGAGAGAGAGCAGTGAAGGAGGGAGAATGTCTATTGATGATTTTGATTCCTTAGGGGTTGCCGTGAGAGACCACTTTCAGCATGGGAATTATGGGATGTTCAAGCTGCAGAATACTGAATCAGTCTATGCGTTTCAACACCAGCTAGAGTCACTCTCTCTCTCTCTCTCTCTCTCTCTCTCTCTCTCTCCCTCTCTCTCTCTTACTCAGCTTCTGCCAGTCTCTCTTACTCTTTCCTCTCACTACCTCCTGTTTCTCTCTCTCTCTCTCTCTCTCTCTCTCTCTCTCTCTCTCTCTCTCTCATGCCCATTCACTGCCCCGTCTTCCTTTTTCTGTCTCTCTATCTCTCTTTATTTTTCTCTTTCTCACTTCCTTCCTCTCTCTCACTGTCTTTCACTGTTCCCTCTTTCCCTCACTCACTCTCATTCTTTCTTTCTTCCCTTCTTCTCATCCTGCTTTTTGTTCCACTGTCTTACATAGTCCTCTCTTTTTCTTTCTTGTCTGTCTTTCTCTTCTTTTTGTCTGTCCTTCTTTCTTTCTTACTCTTCACTCACAGCCTTGCTCTCCTCTGCCACTCTCTTCCTCCCTTCTCAGTCTTTCACTGCCCCCCCGCCCTCTCTCTCTCTGTTTTTCAGAGTCTGCTCTCTCTGTTTCACCCCTCTGTATGTCTGCCCCCTCCCCCCTTTTCTCATTTTGTCAGCCCTTCTTTCTTTCTCACCCTTCACTCATTGCTTTGCTCTTCTCCAGGTCCTGGATCACATTGAGTAGAACTTTGATCTTCTCTTGGTTGGACAGCAGGTTCTCTTCTATGTCCTGGAGAAGTCCTTGTAGTGCTGTCGGCACTCCATTGCATTGTGAGACATCTGGTGTGGTCGTGTCCTTTTGCGGTGGTTGAATAGGGTCAACACAGCATGGCTTGGTTTCTGGGTCATTCTCAACTGTAGGTTCTTGATAAGTAGGGGGAGTTTTTGGTATGGGTTTGATCTCTGACCTGTTCTGAGTTTTGGGTGATGCTGTTTTCGGTGTTAGCTCTGTAGGCTTGGACTGGGAGGAGTTGTTAGGTGGCAGAATGGAAGTAGTTTTTGATTCTGTCCCAATAGAAAGCACAGGCGGAGGGGGTTTAGGGGTGACATACACAGATGGATGTGCAAACTCAGGAGCTGGAGGTGTTTGCTTGTTCACACAATCCTCTCGAGGCTGTATGTCCTTCAGTGTGTATTGCTTTTCGTGTGCTGATTCTGTAGGCTGGATTTTTGTTATAGGCGCTCCTTTTTGTACATTTTGCGTCTGTGTGTGCTGTGATGACTTTTGTTTACTTTGTCTTTTAAATGATTGTGAGGTCAATGAGTCATTTTTACAGATTTTGTCGTGTACTGATTGCCGGGCCACGTCATTTGTTTGTGTCTGTGTTTCATGCGTCGTTGTGTCTCTTTTCTGTGACTGTGTAGAAAGAGAACTGCTCTCTTTGTGCATACTCTGATCAGTGTGGGAAGTGTCTGTTGGATTTGTTTCGGTAGAATGCTGCTTCTGCAGTCTGGGCAGGTTCTTTTTGGGTGGCATCGGAAGAGTCATGCTCGCTCGAATCTGATTGGCTGATCGTTTGCGACAGGTGTGAATCATGCAGGGTGGGGCTTGAGATTGTCTTCGTCCGCATGTGCCACATAGCCTGGGTGATGTCATCATACGGCAAGGTCGTGGTGGCGTGGCATAAGAGCTCACAATCCCACAGTGGCCTACAGGGCGAGCCTTCTCCCCTCTCAGTGAGTGGCCCCGCTTGGGTTCTTGAGTTTTGTCCCGGTTCTGCCCTGCTGCCTCTGCTGTCTCTGCCCCCTCGCTGGAGACTCCACCCACCAACTCTGGTGCAACTATGCTGCCATTGGCATACCGGGGGTTCCGCTTTAAATTGCCCCTGCATCCTGGTTGATTTGGGTTAGGTTGAACAGATTTGATCTGGCAGTAGATGCCACCATCTTGTGACATGTCATCCTGGGACACGTTGCTGATGCAGTTTTGAAATGCCCCCTTGATGGCAGGCCTCACCCTGTCCAGTGACATGGTTTCTGTGGAGACTCCATGGATTGTGCCTATTGGCTGATTTCTTCTCTTTAGGGAAGGCAGGGAGCGCAACCCTGGCGATGTCTGCACTCCCACACTGCAAAGCGGGCCCCATTTCTGAGACAGGACGGCCCGCCCCCCCGCAAGGGGCACCCCCAGCACTGGCACCGGATTGGTCGTTTCGGCTGCCCTTCGGCCCATCACCCGCTCCAGTTGGCTCAGCCCCCTGAGCGGGAGCTGGAGGGCGAGGGATGTCTCTTAGCCAGCATGCTGCTTGATCCAAAGATGATTATACGTCATAGAATGTTAAATATGTGTGGGTGTGTGTTTGTGTGAAAGAGAAAGACTAAATGGTCTCTAAAGGTCTCATTAGTGGGAGATCCTCTTGTGTCTCTGAACTTCTTGGCTTTGTCTGTGGTGAAAAGTCCTTAGTGGCTTTTTCGACTTTGGCTAGATATCACCGTGCCATTTGTTTGGTCCCGTTGGCTGTCTTTGCCCCTGTCCAGGAGAGGAGAGCACATGTCAGTGAAGCTAGTCCAATTAGAACAAGGGTGCCTAACTCTGGTACAAGAAGGCAGGTGTCCTGCAGAGTTTGATTGATTTCCTTGGTCTAGCACAACTGCTAAACTGGTAACTAGGACTGTTTCACATTACTGGGTTTTAGTGGCACAAGTCCTCTTTTTTGCATACATGTGATATACATCAGACTTTTTCAGAGAAAACAAATACATGGCCATGCAACTGTAATGAGATTGGGTATATTTATGCTGTCATCATCCAGGGTTGGCAGTATGTCAACAGCAGCTTTAACTTGATAGAATGTGTGTGCGGGGGTCTTTTGAGGGCACGGTTTATATTCACACTAATGACAGATATGGTCCACTCGCAAAAACACAAAAAATCTAATCTGAGCAGATAATGGAAATTGAACAAAAAGGCTTGTAAGGTGAATGTAGTCTTAGTACTGAGTTAAACTGGGTGTATTTAAGCCTGAGTATCACCAGACCTTCAAGACCATGGGCTCTCCAGAATTAAAGTGTCTCCATGATACTTTCATCTGAGCCACAAAGCAGACAAATGAAAGCATTAGGAACTTCCAGCCTTAAAGTTTTTAAGCCCCAGTCAAGGCTTGCCTAAGCAGCAGGCTACAGTTCATTAAATAACCGTTCATGAAGTGCGACTGGCCCTAATATGGGATTTCTTTAAGCCTGTTTTAGACCCAAGCTGCCACTTGTGCTGTGCCTGCTGGAAGCTTATTATAGGGACATTTCTGCACTGTAGCCTCACTCTGAAATAACAGAATTTGCTTAAAAGCCAGTGAGGAAAACCAGAGCTTCTTCTTGAATGACAAAATATTCATTTTTTTAACAATACACAATATATACCACCTTTAAGGCTGTATTTTCAGAGCCACTGCTGGAGAAAGAAAAAGGTGAAGTAAAAACGTCTCTGTCTTTCTTCTCGAAAAAGCACTTGAGCTCCTTTAAGAGCTCTTTTAATGTCCTTTGCTTGAGATTTTTAATGTGTTTTGCATGAACTCATAAGCTAACAGGTGGGCACCGTGTGCATCTTTCAGAAGCTCAGAAAGCGTGCTGCTGCAGTTTGTTCCCAAAAGGGTGAGTTAAATTGTGGGAACATAATACAGGCCTGCACTGAATTATAATAGAGTTTAACTAGATTCTCAGTGACTTAAGAAAAAGACTGCCTCCCTCTCCTCTTTTTCTCTCTGCTTTCTCTCTTTCTCTGTGTGAGCCTCTCTTCTTTGGTCTCTCTCACTCTCTTCATCTCTCGTTCATCTTTTTTATCCTTCTCTGCTGTTTTTTTTCTTCTCTGTCTCCTCTTTATTTCTTTTTTTGACTTCTTTTCACTGTTTTCTCTTCTGTCTGTCTTCTTTCTTTCTTTCTCTTTTCCTCTCTGTTTCACCCCTCTTCTCTTTTTTCTCTCCTTTCTCGTCATCTCTTCTTCTCTCTCTTTTGTACTTTTCCCTCTCCTTTCTTCTTGCTTTGTGTTGCTCTCTCTCTGTTTTACCCCCTCTCTCTCTCTTTCTGGTTGTCTCTCCTTTGCTCTCTCCCACTCTCTTCCTCTGTCTCGGTCATTTCTTTTCTCTCTTTTTTGCTTTCTTCTCTGTTTTTATTGCTTCTGTCTCTTCTTTATTTCTCTCTTTCTCTCTTTATACTGTCTCTGTCCCTATCCCTTTCTTTTTCTCTGTTTCACCTTTTTTCTTCTTTTTTCTTCCCTTTCTTGTCATCTCTTTATCTCTCTCTTTTATACTTTTCCATCACTCTTCTTGTCGCTCTGTGTTGCTCTCTCTCTCTCTCTCTGGCTTGCATTCTCTATATGTCATTTTATCTTTTCCACTCTTTTGATATAAATCCCGCTATATCTTCTCTTCCTACTCTTAATTCCAGTCCTTCACTCTTTTTAAATTAGGGATGTGCTCTTTGTCTCTATTTTCTGTTGGGTGTAAGCATTCTTTCTCTCTCTGAGCTGTTATCTTGTTCTGGGCTAAGTCCTGTCTTTCTTATTTTCTTGTCTCTAAGCTGTTGGTCTGCTCTTATTCACTTCACGTGTGTGTGTGTGTGTGTGTGTGTGCTTATTTGTTGGATCGTTAGCCTAATATGCTAATGACCCCCATTAGCCTCTGACAGAAGGACATTAATAATAAGCAATGCAGCACACATACACATAAACATACTCCATAATCTGCATGAGGAAAAGGTGTGTGTATATACTAGAAACATATCAAAATCAAATAGGGCTACTCTCTCACACACACACACACACACACACACACACACACACACACACACACACACATGTGCATACCCTTGTTCCTCATTAAATGGTGTGTGAGTGTGTGAACTTGATTAGGATGCTAAAAGGAAAGGCAGAGGAAGTGGCTGAGGTGTGTGTGTGTGTGAGTGAGTGTGTTTAAAGGGGGTTTGAAGCTAATTTAGCAGGGGATTTGAGTGCATTACGTTTTTAGAATATCAGAAGGCAATTTCCCATCTGTTAATTTGATTGGGTTACTGTTCATATTAACAAAGAATCACTGCAGACATCATGGCAATCACAGCATAATCACTGTGTTTCTCATCAAAATCACACTCATCCACTTCTGTAGACCTCTCTATGTCTGGATTTCAATGAGGAAAGTGTATATTCCATATATTTTTATACAAACAACAGACAACAACTTAATATAGCTTTGGTTTGTAAATGTGCCTGTAAATTCTACATTGTCATTTCATTTCTGCAAACAGGAAATATGAATGCATGAAAAGCTGCTGTTTTGTTGTACATTAGTACAGTGTGTAAAATGCTACTTTGCAGGCTATGGTCTTTGTGAAACTCAATACAGTTTATATAGAACTATGGGATTATCTTGAAAAATAAAACCTTTTTGATTTGGTGTGGTTAGCAGGACAGTTGGTATAAAACTGTGGGATTATTTTAGAGATTAATAAAGATATGTTTAAAGATAGTTAGCATTAGAGCTGGTATAGAAGTATGGGAATATTTAGGAGATTAATAAGGCTGTGTATAGCTCTAGTTACCTGGACTATTGGTACAGAACTGTGAGAATATAATCCTATAAAACTGTAGAATTATTTCAGTGTTTAGTAAAGCTGTTCTCATGTTTGGCGAGTGGGACAGTTGGTATAGAACTATGGAAATATTTAGGAGATTATTAAGGCTGTGTTTATCTCTAGTTTGCAGGACAATTGGTATAGAACTATGAGATTATTTAGGAGAAACATATAGCTTTGTTTAGCTCTGGCTAGCAGGACAATTGCTATAGAACTTTGGGAATATTTAGGAGATTAACAAGGCTGTGTTTAGCTCTAGTTATCCAGACAGTTGCTTAGAACTATAGGATTATTTTGGAGATTAATAAAGCTGCTCTCATGATTGGTAAGTGGGACGGTTTGTGTAGAACTATGGTGTCTGTTTGGAGATTACTACAGCTGTGTTTAGGACTGTAAGTAGGACAGAGATTGGGCTACCAGAGAAACAAACTCATTAGTAGCAGACAAGCAAGCAGAGCTTGTTTTGTGTCTTGTAGTGTCTTCTAAGTTATTACTCTGATCTGAAAATAAAGAAGATGAAAACTTTCAGTACCTGCACACCTAAAAAAATAGTGTCTCACCTGTGATTGAATTATTTTTTGTAATTTTTTTTGTAATTTGTAATTGAATTATCACACTTGAAATGACCCCTGTGTTCTCAACTCACATGCACTTCCGCTCCTGTGCTCTCAGCATCGCATTCCTGTCATGTTTTGTCTATTAATGTTATGCCGCGCTTCAGCAGCAGCAGACAGCGATATTTCAGCTTTTATCCTTCACACTCTCTCGCTCCACCACACACACACACACACACACACACACACACACACACACACACACACGCACACACACACACCTCTTTCTCTCACACGTTCCACTTCTTCCTTCAAAGCCTCCCTGATCTCTCAATCCACTGTAGCGGGGCCAATATTCCTCTCTCTCCACCTCTTTCACACTCATCCTCTCTTGACTTTGTGTTTCTCCTTCCATCCCTCTCTTCCCTGTGGACACACTACTCATTTTAAACGCTCTTTCTGTTTACGGGTTGTGTATGTGCGTGTGATTAAGGGTCAGTATGTGCCTATGTTATTTCCAGTCCAAAATCTCTTCAAATCTCTTAACACCATAATGCATTTGTGTGCACTGTCACATTTAGCCATGTCTCTTTGCCCTTGTCTTTCTTTTTGTCTCAGACTCCTTTTCTTATTTCTCTCTCTCTCTCTGTCTCGCTCTCATTTTCTTATTTCTCTCTCTAGCTTTCTTTGACCTTCCCTGCTGCTCTCTGTATTCTTTCTATCTCTCTGCTCTCTGTCTGTTCTCTCTCTCTCTGTCTGTCTATCTCTGTCCCTCTCTCTCTTTCTCTCTCTTTCTATCTCTCTACCCCTCTCTCTACCCCTCCCCCTTCCCCCTCTGTCATACTTGTCTGTCTGTCTGTCTGTCTTTCACTCTGCTTACTCAATCTCTGTTTAGTTCTCTCACTCTTGTATGATGTGTGTGTGTGTGTGTGTGTGTGTGTGTGTGTGTGTGTGTGTGTTGTACATTGTCACACTATGGAAGTGAATGCTTGTATGTATTTTTGTGTTTTGTGAAGGATGTAATACAAAAGCTTAAGTGATTAAATTGCTTTTGTTAGTTGTGTTTTAGCTAGTTTTGTATTGTTTTTTGTGCACACTTCTGTGTCTATGTGTGCATGTGTCTGTATATGTGTAGAGAGAGAGAGAGAGAGAGAGAGAGAGAGAGAGAGAGAGAGATTGGTGACAGAGTGCTTCATCCACAGCTCCCTCGGTATCGATTGCTGGCTGGTGTCCCTGCAGTCCAAATAACACAGACTCCACACACGTACACACACACACACACACACACACACACACACACACACACACACACACACACACACACACACACACACACATACACAAACTATTCTCTCTCATTCACTTAGCCTCCCAGTACACATGCATGCCCAGACAGCACGCATTACACTTACTCTGACACTGACACTGCAATACACTCATACATACTGGGTGCACAACAAAAGAAGGCAAATGACTTGCACATCAAACAGGTGATGGTTCAGCTACCTACAGTATACTCTGAATTAGAATCGCTAGGTATTATTCAAACCACTTCAACTGACAGACAGTTCACATACAGTCTACAGAAATGTATCACTCTTGACATCATACAATTTTTCCACCTGATCCAGGGTTTAACATCTCTAAATAAATGATTGACATCATTTTTCTCCCTCATAATTCATGAATTCTCCTAATTTAATGGTGACAACTGGGTGAACATAAAATTAGCATGATGCTAAGTTGTAATTGTCCTATACACCTTTTGTACACATCGGTGTTCTTTGGGATCAGTTAGACCCTGGCTGTTTTAGCTATATAAAACATAACACATAAATCAGTGAACATCAATATGAGAACAACTGTAAAATATTAAACAGTGCTGAGCCCTTCTGTGTAGTTGTCTCATTCAACAGCACAACAGATGGGAAAGAAACTGTAACCGTGTCACCAGTCTGCTGTGGAACCCATTCTGCTCTACAGTGGAAAAGAGGTTATTGATTAACTGAGAGAATCACAAATTGTGTCAGGGGCAATTTCAAGTGGATTGTGATTATAAGGTGGGCTTTATGATGTGTATGATCACACAGTTCCCTCAATGCTGACTTTTCCAAAATACTGATGCAGTTCTGTGGGTTACTGCTTATGTGTTCATTTGCCTTAAACTAAAAAACCAGTGAGCAAACAAATCTCCCTCTGAACACATTAGAGCAGTCATTTTTATATTTCCCAGTGCACATTTCTCAAACTTCAATCATTTGTGACCATTCGCATGGCATTGTTGACCATGAATGAACCAAACAACAACTGCAAACCTCCATCAACTTGTTCACAGCCGGCAGTGTAGCTATGGTATCAAAAATAAATGATGCAGAGAAGAACTGGCATGTTTTTGTTAATCACAGAAATGTACAGAAAAGTTTTTTTTTCTACAGAACTTTGCATTTTAAGCCCCCCCAATAAATAAATAAATAAAAATAGAAAAGGATAAAGAAATTCAACAAAAATTCAACATGTTCAACTAATGTGGATGGAAAATGCAGATGTGATATGTTCTATTTAAAGCATATGTGAATAGGAATGTGACTATTTTCATAGTGTTGGTTGTCTTATAATTTATACCACCTTGTTTAATAGTTGCTTAACATCAAGATAGCATAAAAAACTTTTCACTAGATTATCATACAGTGCAAATGTTAAACCGAATTGCTCCAGTTCCCAGATGTGTATTCAGGAGTTCAGGTGGGAGTTCTGCAGGGTGTCTTAAGCCAGGTAAAGCTGGAGTTTAGAACTCCCTTACATGTCCACTCAATTTCTGTGACATTTTCCTCTGAGGGAACACTAGACACTCTCCATTACGCTGGTGTTGTGTCATCTGGCTCTACAGGAGTGAGTTAATGGGGGTTTTGGTTAAAATTTGATTTGGTTCATAGAAACTTCTCCAAGCAGGCAGCACTCTCTGAAGAGTGCACTCTTTTTCATTATAAGTAGGAGCCATTACAGAGCACCGACTAGAAGGAAAAAAAGAAAGCTACCCAACACGCTCATTAGAGAGATCTATTTGACACTCAACCCCCTCACTCTCACTCACAGTCAGACACTCTCATACCAAACGCACACACAGGTTCTCAGTACACATATTAAGCAGATAAACAGTGAGATGTAAAGGCAATATTCAGTGGATGCATGAAGATAACTGTTTTAAATAGTTCATTAGCGGAGCTCACACTCAAACCCATACCTTGCAATCACATGCAAATCGTGCGTATGTGCACACACCTGTACACAAACATGCGCACATATAGACAAAAACAAATCCATGTACACGTACACCAACATATACGTTAGTGCACGTGCACTAAAAAGATCTTTGTGTGAGCGCATGTGTGTAGTGAGTTGGGCAGAGTACTGAAAATTCCTGCTTAAAGTCATAGTACCACCCAGAAACCTTTAAGACACTTTAAGAATATAAAGATCTGTTAATGTACATGAATTTGCAAAGTGTAAATGCTCACTTGCCTTCCAAACCCTTCCTTTTCCCCCACTTCCCTGTGATTGGGGAATACAGAACTCTGTTTCAGCAGCCTGAGCAGATGAGATGGAGAGGACAAAGGCTTCTCATGTAACATTAATAATCAGAAAATAATTCAGCAAAATTTTTAATTCATCACCCCTGAACAACGTGTGCTAAATGTTTAGCATCGGTTAGGAGAGAACAGTCGAGTTGCTCATGTTAGCACTAGCTTATCCAGCTAATAACTTTTCTGTCGTTCTGTCACTCCAGTACCTGTTGCTCAATTTCACTCACTCAGATTTGAGACTTTATCTTCTAAACCTGCCTCAGTGGAGCATCGGTGAGCGGGACTACTTACGATGTGTAAAAATGTTTTAGCTAAACTAACGTTAGCCTCTGGTGCTAACGAGGACAGTGGAATAAGCCAGTGACTTCACACACAACAGCACAGTGCACTCCCACAGATTTGAGTCTTTATTCTGGGTCAGTGGAGCTTCAGTAAGTCAACCTGTGCTGTCAAGTGTGAAGATGCTGTAAGCTCAGCTCCTGCAGTAGCTTGCTTCCTGCTACTGGGAGAGCTCTACGCCTTATTTGACAGTTCAGTAAATAGATGTGGAACATAAATTTGACACTGTCGTCATTTTAATTACCAACATTGTTTATCCATTTTAACTAACAACTTACAGCACAGTCCAGACATTTCAAGCAAGTAAGCTACATTAGCACAGGCATGTTCTGTAGCTTTTGGCTTGCTTCTTGTTGCCGTACCATTATCCTTTGATTAACATGTTTTAGTATATTAGATGGTGATACATCCAAGTGCCCCATGGAAGTACAGAGGAAGCTATCCAAGAGGGCTTAACCATTCAAAAACAGTGTAGGTGGTATTTAAATAATATTCTACTGATGTTATAGTGATAAATTACTTGAGTACAAGTAAAAGTATTAAATAAGGAAATTACTCCATCACACACACGCACGCACGCACACACACACACACACACACACACACACACACACACACACACACACACACACACACACACGCACACACACACAAAAATGAGTCCATCACTTTGTTGTTAATTAAAAACTACTTGATTAATTACTTTCAGACCTGTCCAGGGTGTTTCCTGCCTCCTGCCCAGTGATCGCTACCCAGCTACCCCCATGACCCAGAAGGATAAGCGGCTTAGAAAATGTGTGTTTGTGTGTGTGTGTGTGTGTTTGTGTGTGTGTGCGCATGTGTGTAATTACTTTGTGTATATATTCAGTTGGTTTTTTTTTATATATCCATAATCACATAATCTTTCCGAGTTAGCTTGGCTATTTGTGTGGGAATAACCTGAACAAATGAAATTAAAGCAAACTGTTACTACTAAAGAAGAGGGTTTTGAGGTCTGAGACTGCTTACAATATGTCCTGGTAAAAAAAATCTAAAGAATATGTAGAATGCTTATTGACAGCCCTACTGCCCATCAACTTCATCTTCACAGTCTACATTAGCTAAATTAGCTAGCTAACAGGTACTTGCAACAAAACGTATATGCAATAGCTTTTATGTTCATAAATAGATATCATACTCATGATGCTACAACAACAAAGTAAAAAGTAGAAGAAGAACACAGTACCTGTTTAGCTAATTGTTTATGTGCTTGCTCAGGGTCAAAGTTGAGAGAAGCACATATTTCAACAGGTTTTGAGAGGTGCATCAAAGTATGTTCCTCATGTGTGGCCACTGCTGTGATTTAACTGACCTTCACAGCAGAATCTTTTCAATTTAACCAAGATTTCCTCTAATTGCTTTACCAACTGAAATTTTAATTTGTTCGACGCTTGCAACCAGTGCTACCAGCCCAACATGTTTACATAGAGCCCTGAATACACACCTACAAACAAATACATGCATCTATACACAAATACACACCTTCACTCTCCCTCATGCTCTCTCATAAACAGGCAAATCACATTGGAATTTAATCAAGGAAGGCCATCAGATTGCTTACACGTAAACAAACAGAGACACATGTGCACACACTGTGAAGGGACTTTGTAATATATTGATCACTGTGTTGGGAGAAAGTCTGAAGTGGGTGTCTCAAGGTGATCTCTCTCTCTCTCTCTCTTTCTGTCTGCATTAAAGTGTGGCTCAGTTCACAATGAGGAAAAAAAAACACTGCACTGCACTACATGCCAAGCCTCTGTAATTTGGATTAATGAATGCCTAGAGAATCGTGAAACAGGAAGTTCATGAGGCTTTAAAATAAATCAGTTATGCAGGGAGAGATGGTGCGCCACTGTTTTAAGAAAATAAAATGGTAAAAAACATGGTTATTTGTACAACAAAGCATTTGCATAATCATCACTTGTGCTTTAAACTTTATAGATTTCTCGCTCCTCTTTCTGTACAGTTTTCTCCCTCAGGAGCAGGAGGAAACTGGACTCTGATGGCCTGGTGTTCAGAACACTGCTTCACTATGAGCTATTTATGCTGATTCATTAGGGACCATGTGTATATATTTGCAGTAAGCAAAGACAAGATGTGTCTGAGTGTGAATGTGTGTGTGTGAGTGTGTATGTGTGTGTAGGTGTGATGCATCAGTCCAAAGGTGGCAATTCAGCTGCTTTGATTAAAGATGGGGCTATTGGGCCAATATCGACAGAAAATGTCTAGTCCAATGCAGTAACACATCTATCCAGAAATAGCATGCACTGTATATACTGTGTGATGTGATGTTATTAGGTGTATATTTCATCCTGTGGGGGGATGTAGCGTTTGAGGAGTTTGAATATCGCATACATAGCCTGATTTTAGTTGCTCATCTTAAATGAAATGCTTTAAGTAATTTTAAAGAAGACACATTGCTATTAATTTCAAGACTGATGTCGATGTCAGAAAAGAAAAAGTTGTGTCATGCCATCTCTAGCTCGTAATAATCGATTCCAATAATAGTCTTCTAAGAAGGTGCTAAAATTAAATGATCTGGCTTGGTGTGTTGTTTTAATTGTCTGTGTTCCACACTGCTGTGTAAATAGTGCATCCAGCAATATTTATTGCGTGTTTAGGATGTTTTTAAAAATAGAGGGTTGTGCTAAAATAGTGGAATCGGGTTGTTGTGAATTGTGAGATTCATGCACTGAATTTTTGGAAATTGATTGAATTGTTGTGAGCTCAGAGGTTTGTAGGCATGCTTTGTGTACATGAGTGTGTGGAGGAAGGCTGTGTGTGTGGTGTGTGTGTGTGTGTGTGTGTGTGTGTGTGTGTCTATGCAAAGGAGGTCCTAGTGTGGCTATGAAGCAGAGTGCGGAGAATAGAGATTTGAAAAGACCACACACACACAGGCGCGCACACACACATACACACACACACAAACTCACACACACACACACACACACACACACACACACACACACACACACACACACACAAACTCACACACATCCCATTTTCATTCAGTTTCAATCACTTAATCAAACAGTGCTTTCAGTCAAAGTCAGAGCAGCGGAAAAGTGTTTAAATGTGGTGTCTGTGTGTGTGTGTGTGTGTGTGTGTGTGTGTGTGTGTGTGTTTTTTGGGTTAGGGCACAGGAGAGTAAAGCAAAGGGAACATTTTGGTACTTTCTAATTCATCTCTCTTTAAGGCTAAGCGTGTTTGACATTTACTGTCACTGTCTCTCTCTCTGTTTCTTTCTTTCTGTCTCTCTGTCTTTCTTTCTCTCTCTCTTTCTTTCTCTCTCTCTCTCTCTCTCTCTCTCTCCCTCTCTCTCCTGCACAGAGAGACAGAGTGTCAGAGATGACAGTGTGTGAATGTGAGAAGCTGAAGCCTGTCTAAATGTTCTCTTTCTGTCTAGCCTTGTCTCTCTCTCTTTCTCTCTCTCCCTCTTCCTCTCTCTCTCTTTCTCTCTCCCCCTCTCTCTGTCTCTTTCTCTCTCTTTTTCTCTTTATCTATTTGTCCCTCCTAACCTCCATGTTCCCTCCTCCATCATTATCTCTCTTCAGCTGCCCACTCATCTTTATCCGTCTGCCCTCTGTCTTTCTCTCCATCACTATCAGTGCCTTTCTCGTCTACAGTCATCCCTGCCCTGGCACTCAGCCCTCTCTCCCTCTCTCTGTGCCTGTCTCTCTCTCTCTATCTGTCTCCCTTTTCCCTTGTCCTGTTTATCACACAGTGAAATCTCTCCTTTGACTCCTTCTATATCACTGTCACCATAATATAGCCACCTCTCTCCCTCTCTCTGTTTTTCTCTCTATCTCTAACTTTCTCTATCCCCCACTTCTCTCTTCTGCTTTTCTTTCTCCCTCCCACTTTCTTTTCAGTCTTTTTAACAAATCAGCCTTGCTTCCATCACTTTTTCCCCTTAAACTCTTAACACTTTGCCTCCTCATCTATAATAATAATGTATTGAATGTTTGTTACTGTATGTTTTTACAATTTGTAGTATTTTGCCATTTACTTTCATAGGAGTCCTCTCTGCGGTCCTCCTGCACCCTGTCCCTCCACTTGAAGCCATTGCACACAGGGCCACTCCAGTCTACCTTTTCCTGCCTCTATTGTATTTGTGATGCTGCTCAGTGTATGTGAGAGTGAAATGTGTGCATGAGACAGATTTGGAAACTCAAAGCATTTCTTATGGAATGTATGATGGAATATGTTCACTGCTGTCTGTGTGCGTATGTTTCTGGGTGTGTTTGCTGGCAGTACAAGAGACGAGAAGGCGGTGCACTGTCACTCTGGCTGCCTTAGCATGCATGTGTTTTTGTGTGGTTGTATATCTGTGTGTGTGCATGAGACAGTGTGTGGGATTAATAATTACATTTGTTTACTTGCAGAAGATACCAAATGGGTGTAATAAAGTCTGTCGCCAACACAAAATCTACACTCTAGCTACAGCATAGATACAATCAGAGCATTTTTGCACACTTGTAATGCTATTCACAGGCCAGTTTACTCACCCTTAATATGACAGTACGTACAGTGTTTTAAACACACACACACACAATTCTTCAAATCCCTGGACAATACTGCGAAAGCTTGCAACAATGTTCAGATTTATGGCTAAAAATAAATAGTAATCAGTTTAAATCTGACCCCATTTTTACACAGCCATTTGTAATGAAAACCATTTGTGCTATATTATAACCTCCTCCTCCCCCCACCACACACATATTGTATGTGCATATAAGATGACCATTTAGGATAAATGCCTCCTGATTAAGATGCAGAAAGAACACATATGCGCGCACATACTCTCTCTCTCACACACACACAGACACACACAGACACACACACACACACACACACACACACACACACACACACACACACACACACAATGCTGCATTTAAGCTCCCTTTGACAGATGGGCAGGATTACACACCTGCTTTTATGCAACATGAGAACAAACACACACGTCACTGAGTCATGTATGCAGATTAAAACAGGTCCTCACTCATCACTATTTAAGCATATATATATATATATATATATATAATTATTATTATATTAAATATATATAATTATTCTATACTGTCTCTCCTCAGTCGTCACTATATATATATATATATATATATATATATATATATATATACACATATATATAGTGATGACTGAGGAGAGACAGTATAGAATAATTATTTAAAAATGCTTTGTTGTCCAGTCAGAGAACAAAAGTGCTTTGCGCTTCAACTGCAAATACCTTAGATATAACTACATCTATATGTGTCTCCCTCATTATGCAATTATTTTCTCAATGAATATGTTTCCCTATATGAATTTTTCTTTCTAATGTACATGCTATTGTGCTCTTATAGTCCATTCTGACTCATACTTCATACCACATGATACAAGATCAGATCTGAGTGAACTCTACATACAGATGCATCTAAGTATAACTGGAAATTCTGAATACAGTCAAATTCAACACACACACATATATTTCTACTTATGGAGAGCTACAGGTAAATTAGAAATCTTTATTTAGTATTCATTACAGCCCAGATAATTCAACAGGACATGCAAATTCAAAAAACATAAGATAAATAAACAGCTTTTTTTCTCTTTGTATGTTGCACACACACACACACACACGCGCACACACACACACACACACACACAAACACACAGACATCAGGAGAAAGTGAGAAACTGTGACAGACTTAAAAAAAAGTTTGCATTACAATAAAGTCTACAATGTATGTGTCTTGAGAAATGGCGATAGTTATGTAGTCGTAACATTAACAATATAGAGATTGCCCTGTCTCTCTTACCTCCTATTCTCCTGTTTTGTGCTGTACACTTTACTACTCATATTGGCCTTTACACAAACAGTGTCTTGAGCGCTTAACCTTCAAGTGTGTGTTTACATACAGTGAAGTTGCTCATTTAATGACCTGCATTGTACGCATACATGCATAGTTCCTTTTTCCGCACTGAAATACAATAAACTTACCACACACGCATACACATACACACATGTAAAGTACCGACCTTCATAAAGTGTGAGTGTTCACCATGTCCGTCTCTTCTTTTTCCCTTTTCTAGTCCGTTTCTGTGTCACTCCCTCTCTCTTTCTTTCTCTCTTGCTCTTTTATCTTACATTCCGCAGAGACTGTTGATACTTCAGCATGTATCTCTGTTTTCCCTTCTAGATTTTCTCTTTTATTCTTCTCTTTTATTCCTCCGCTCTCTTTTCTACCACACATGCACACACAAACACACACACACCTCTCTCTCTGTGTCTCTGTTGCGTTTGTCTGCCTCCGTCTACTGGTTAACCAAGCCTTTCGTTCCTCCCTCTCTCCCTCCCTCAGTGTCTCTGTGGTGTGCACGCGCGCATGTGAGTATGTGTGTGTGTGTTAATCCCGCTGTGTGTCCTGGTTTTCTCTGCTTTGCTCTGCTACATTGGAGTGCAGTACAGGACTCTGACTGTACACAGATCCCAACTCTTGGGACAACCAGACACACAGACACACACACACACACACACACACACACACAGACACACACACACACACCGTTCAGTCTCCTTTTGCCTTTCGCTGATATACAATCACTGATTTATAAGCGTAGCTCTCATTGATGTATTGCATTGGCTGTCGGGTAGCTTCACATGCATCTAGTTTATCTCTCTCTCTCTCTCTCTCTCTCTCTCTCTCTCTCTCTGTCTCTCTCACTCTCTGTTTCTCACCCTCTCTCTTTCTCTCTCTCTCTCTTCCTTTTCTCTCTCTCTCTTCCTCTTTGTCCCTCTTTCTTTCTTCCCTTTCTTCACCCTCTGTCTCTCCCTCTCTCCCTAACTATATATTTTTTGCACGTCTGCATGTCTGCATCCCTCCTTTCCCCTTCACCCACTCTCTTTCTGCCTGTCTATACGCACTCACTGGCCACTTTATTAGGTACACTGTTGCTAGTAAAAGGTTGGACCCCCTTTTGCCTTCAGAACTGCCTTAATTTGTCATGGCATACTTTCAACAAGGTGTTGGAAACATTCCTCAGAGATTTTGGTTGGCTATTTGAGTTACTGTTGCCTTTCTATCATCTCGAACCAGTCTGCCCATTCTCCTCTGACCTCTCACATCAACAAGGCTTTTTTGTCCACACAACTGCCGCTCACTGGATATTTTCTCTTTTTCAGACCATTCTCTGTAAACCCTAGAGATGGTTGTGTGTGAAAATCCCAGTAGATCAGCAGTTTCTGAAATACTCAGACCAGCCCGTCTGGCACCAACAACCATGTCATATTCAAAGTCACTTAAATGACCTTTCTTCCTCATTCTGATGCTCAGTTTGCACTTCAGCAAGTTGTCTTGACCACCTCTACATGCCTAAATGCATTGAGTTGCGGCCATGTGATTGGCTGATTAGCTATTTGTGTTAAAAAGCAATTAAACAGGTGTAGCTAATAAAGTGGCCAGTGAGTGTATATGTATTTCTGGATCTGTGTGTCCGTATGCCCTCTCTTCTTTCTCTGTTCCTCTCTTTCTTCTATATTTCTCTTTATCTCCCTTCATGTATGTATATGGGAATCTATCTGTCTCCCTCTCTCTCTTCCACACCCCTCCAAAGGCAGTATGAATATGTAGAAAGATTTATAGAAGAGTAAAAGAGCAAAGGAATAAATGTGTATGCATGCACTTTGGTAGTCATATGCCTGCCTACCTGTGTGTTTATGTTTGTGGATATGTGATATTTTTCTCTCTGAAGATAAACGGGATGTCTAAGCATTCTGCCTGAAATAAAGAGCGCTGCACATTGGGGCCAAATTGTGAGTGCTCACCTTGCATGTGCCTCTGAGATGAAGGAAACAGATTGTGTGTGTGTGTGTGTGTGTGTGTGTGTGTGTGTGTGTGTGTGTGTGTGTGTGTGTGTGTGTGTTTGTTTGTGTGACATGATTTTCTCAAACACACACACACACATGCAAACACACACACTGTGTTTCATTAGCATTTAGAATGTCACGCTCGCACACACACACGCGTGTCAGGGTGAAGGCTGAAGGTGTAGCTGCTGTTTGCTCAGGCTAAGCTCACTTTAATTTGATTTAGAGCTGTGATGAGTTCTCAGAACATTAGTTAAGAGAGATGGAGAGAGAAAAGAGGAGACAGAGAGAAAGGGACAAAATAGGAAAGAGGGAGACAGGAGAAGGAAGGAGAAAAAGGGAAAACTGGAAGAGAGAAAGAGGAAAGAAGAAAAGGTGAAAAGGGGAGAGAAAAGAACAATTAAGTTAGAAAAAAGAAGAGGCGAGAGAGGAAGGAAAAAATAAAAGACAGAGTGGGGGGAAGAAAGAGAGACAGGGAGGAAGAAAAATGAGAGAGGGAAGGATACAAGAAAAAATAGGATAAGGGAGGGAGATAAGAGGAATGAAAGAGAAATGAAGAAAGAAAAGCAAGAGAAGGAAGGATATGAGAGAAAAGAGAGGGAGGAAGAAAACAGGAATGAATAAGTAAGAGGAATGAAGAAAAATAAGAGAGGGAAGGATATGAGAGAAAAGAGAAAATGAAAGACAGGGCAGAAATAGCAAGAGAGGGAAGGATACAAGAGATAGAGGGAGAGGAGACAGAGGGAGGAAGAATGAGGGGATGAAAGAGAAAGGAAGGGAAAAGAGAAACGAGAGGGAATGATACAAGAGAAAAGAGAGGGAGGGGTAAAAGAGGGAGGAAGAATGAGGGGAATGAAAGAAAGGAGGAAAAGAGAAAGGGGTAGGAAGAAAGATAATAAAGAAAAAAGAGGGAGGGAAAAGGCAAGAGACAGAAAAGAGGAGACATGGCGAGTGAAGAAAAATGAAGGGAGGAAGGAATTGAGAGGGAGGGAGAATTAAAGAGAGAAAATGAGAAGGTGGGAGAAAAGAGAAAAGCCCTTCTTTTCTTTCTTGCTTTCTGTTTTCATTGATGGAGTAAAAACACAAAGGAAGAAATGAGAAAGGACAGAGAGGAGAGGACAGTGAAGGTGAAGAAAGCAAGAGGGAGGTGAGGAGAAGAGGGCTGGAAAGAGAAATTGAGTGTGCAGGCAGCAGAAGAGAAGAGGTGAGGAGGGCACTGAGGGAAGAGGAAAAATGAAGGGAGGAGAGGGGAAAAAAAGATGTAGATGAGGCAGTTGAGTCTGGCAGCCTGAGGGAAGACAGGAGTGAACTGAAATCAGGACAAGAGGCAAGTGACCATAAAACTCTCCACAGACACACACACACACACACACACACACACACACACACACACACACACACACACACACACACACGCACGCACACTTTTAGTTCTGCCTGTTCTTGGCACAGCCCTCCAGCCATTGATGTGTCTAATGAGTACCTGTGGACTGTCTTTTTTCCCCTACTTCTCGCCCTGCCTCTCTCTCTCTCTCTCTCTCTCTCTCTCTCTCTCTCTCTCTCTCACTCTCTCCACCCCACACACCCATGAAAAGGTGTATCAGTGTTATACTCATACATACACTCTAATTTTGGCAGGACTGTTTCTTGCTCCCTTCAAAGCCTGGGGGTTCTCATTCTCTTTTATTTCTCTTTTCCCCGTACTCCTTCCTCATTTCCCTCTATATCGTTCATTTCCACCTATTCCCCCCCACCCTTTTTCTATCCATCTATTCCTCCCCAAGCATGTCCCAATAGTTATAGTCTTCAGTTCTTCCCGTTTTAATCTTTTCTCTTTTCTGAGCTGTGCTGTCACCTATAAACAGCTATGCACAAGCTGAAATGTGTAAGATTGTCTTTCCTTCTGCCTTTTAGCCTTTGGTCATTTTTCACATTTTAAACTTAACTCTTTCTCTGCTTATTCTCTTCCCTTCCTTTCACCACTTCCTCTCAGGCTGTCGTGGCTGCTGACACTTTAAAGTGCATGTGAGCATCTGTTTGTGTGCTTGCGGCTGTGATGCCTGTGGTACCAGAAACCATGTAACTTAAATATTCCATTTTTGAAAAGATGGAGAATACAAGGTTGCCATGTTGAAATGGGGCTGCCAGGTGACAAATGGAGGAGGAGGGAGATTTCAGGGGAGAAAAAAAAAGACAGATCTGAGGAACCCATTCTGAAAATGTTTGAGTGTACATGTGTGATTATGTGAATGCAGCCACGCTAAAGTGACAGTTTTGACAATAATCAAAGTTACACAATTTTGCCCATGTAGTTGATCAGCCAAAACGTTCGGTGTCTAAAGCTTGCTTCCTTGGTTTTGCACTGGAATTATGAGCCTATGTAGCTAACAAGTAATGGAAGCTTATATGCCATCAAATAGCTTTGTAGAAACTACATGCCAGAATCATAATACACTTACCTCAAACTGTGTTAAGTTGATACGTCATTTAAAATAGACTTGATTATGGGGTTTCTGAGTCTGTATGACTTATTGTTATCTATAAAAACAGACAAAAGTAAAACAGTAGTGGCAGCCATTCTAAAGCCTAAATTTAGTCCAATTTTATTTGAACTTTTTTGGGATTCTGGTTTGAGTCTCAGCTGGTCCATGCGCTATCCATGAAGGCTAAACGTTTAATAAAATCACTGGTTTTGGATTTAGTCCTACATGAAACTCTGCTCTGCTCCTTTCCTTGTGCACCTGCATAAGGCACTTAACCCTGGCTGCTCCAGGGGGATGGGGCCTTGCCAAATTTAAGTTGATTTGGCCTAGAAGTGTCAGTGAAAGAACATGTAGAATGAGACCGTGTGCAAAACTACACAGGTTGTATTGGGCCAGATTCATAAAACACTGCCAGATTTAAAGCGATGCTAGAAGCAAAAACGACATTGCAAAAACACATTTTCTCATTCATAAATGAGGATTGCCAGCCTGTTTTACTGTTTGCATGATGCCACCCTTTTCCCCTCGATGCATCTGCCATCCGCAATCAGGTGTGTAGGGAGCAGTGAAAACTGTGCAAGTTAGAGTTTCTCCAGGACCAGGGTTGGGAAACACATGGATAACCCACAGTGGTCCTGCATCTCCTTAATAGGAAATTCCATCATTGGCCATCCAGGTTCTCAACAGTCCTGCAAGCCTCTGCTTGAAGCTGGTCACTCACTTGTCAGATGTTTCTATGTCACCAATATTGATGCTTGTGACAGCCATAGGCTCTCACAGTCGAGTCAAGAATCACTTCCACACACAACAACATGAAATCAGTTTCTAAACCTGCTTTTTTAAACCCACTTACTTTTCCAAACAATGTGCTAGTACTGAAAATGTTTGGACATTGTTTCATCACCACTTCTTAAAACATGCCCACATAAAAATGTTCCACTCCAACATTTGATTGACAGGAGTGCCTTGTTGGCAGTGAAAATGCAATTGCAATCAGAGTTGCAAATACATTACATTTTTGGCAGCCAAATGAAGCCAAAAGGACTTTTTCCACCCATTTTACACTTAAATGCAAATGCAAATACATGCTTTGCATTTGAATTATGTCTTAAATAATCCAAACATACATGGGAAATGCATTTGTACATACATTAATTAGATTCCCAGTTTTGCAAGTCCACAGCATGCTGCAATAGGTCATAGACTTTATAGGAAAATGTAGCAATGTCTGTATTTCCACATGAGTAAAATAGACTGTGAAATAGACATGAGTACAGCTTTCATTATAGGGCTTAAAATGTGAGGGTATTACATGAAGCTTGTTAAAGCATTAAGGTAAATACTCATTTCATGATACTGTTTCTTATGGGCCATTCATTTAATGCATTAATTATAAGTCACGCTTTTTCTCTGGAGAGGAAGAAATACAGCCTATACTATGGTACTTACACAACGGCAGGATTAAGAGTGAAATGTAGATTTTTATTGTTTTGTTTCTATGTGTATTGTTGAGTTTGGGCATTGTTTCGTGTGTGTGTGTGTGTGTGTGTGTGTGTGTGAGTGAGGGAGTGAGTGTATTTGTGTGGTGTCATTTTCATTCTGCAGCGTAAGCCATCTGCCCATGTAGATGACACTCTCTTCTATTTAATTAGATTTGTTACATAAGACAGATTACATTTCATTCTTTCGCTTTATCCCCTACACACCTCTGTGTGTGCGCAGGAGAGATTTGGATGCTCCAGCCCATCTTTGTTAGCACATATGTCTGTGAGCCCGTGTGTGTTTACATGTACTCAGATATAGTGTTTTTATATGAACTTTAAGATCTTTTTTAACTTCCACATTTAACATACTCTCGAGTATCTTCCGCCTCCATGTTAGATGTGTGCATGTGTGTGTGAGTTAAATGCTTTTGTCTTCAATCATCCATTTTCAAACTCAATCTGAAAGTACAAATACAGTAACAATAGGGAAATCATTCAGATGCACACATACCCACACGCGAGAGCTTCTCAGAGACGCAGACGTCTGTGTGATCAGCATATATCCAGTAAGCAGAATTTAAAGCCAGCCACACAAACAGCTGTGAAATCCTCCCCCTGCATCTCTCTGAGACAGCGATAAATATTCAGTGGTTTATTTGTATCAGCTGCATATCCTATTTTTACACCATGATGTGAACTTGAATATGTTTGACACCTTTTATCTCAGTTCGTAAAAAAAAGCAGGTGCAAAATGAACAACACTTCCAAGATCTTCCCCAGGTGAAATATCTGTCTATATCTCTGCAGGACGTAACCTTATTCGTCACCATTATCAGTCTTTCATTAAATGCTGCGAAGTCGAGTTGCGTTTGAACCTGTAAACAAAAGTAAATGAAAGATGCTAATTGTGTGCATTTGGTGTAAATGAGACAGGTTCAGTTTCTTGCCAAATGTTTGAAACAAAAGCGGTGGTGATGTTAAAAATAGTGACATTTATTTTAAAGAGACCATTTCAATACTGCGATTTTCTTTTGGGCTGAGCGTTCTTTCAAAGGTGGCTGGTGTGTTTCAGACCTTCATGGTTTTAGCAGTTTTTTTGCAGACGTCTGCAGGTTTGCATCCAAGATGTGTTTGTATCCTATATAGGGCTGAACAGTTCATCACTTTCATCTTGAAATCACAGCTTGAAAGAATGTGATTTTTAAATCATAAAACATTGACATGGGTATGGTAGCGTATGTGTATCTGTTACTGGTGTATCAGGCACAGTGATACTGCTGGGGTTTTTACACACTGTTTGTTTATAGTGATCCGCCACCCATAAAGCACCAGCCAACAGTGGCTCTGTGGTCAGAAACTGGCAATTGATGGAGGCCTAACGGATAACTAACGCAGGATAACTTGTGCATTTTTATAGATGAACTATTGTATTTACTTTGTACATCACAAAGAGAGACCTTCAAAGTAAGGGTTTTTAAGAAAGTGGCTGGTCACTAATCTGCTGGAATGTACATGAGTATAGTTTCTATCTATGTTTAAAAAGGAATGTATTTTGTCCAAATATCCAATCAAAGTTTTAAAAACTTCCTCCAAACGCTTCAAAAATCTCATTATTAAAATGCTTGGAAATATCACCAGATCATCAAGCTTTTTCCTAGCTAAAGAAGTTCAGGCCAAAAAGTGGGAAACTAAATGCTAGTGGCAGGATTCCCGTCTGCACTGGATGAGTTGTTATTAAAACTACCCAGAACGACCCTGGGTGGAGTGAAATGTGGAACCAAATGTTTTTCATCTCATAATTAAATTCTCTGTTTGAAATTACCATCTTCACTGTGTTAATAATGTATCCAGCATAAATTGTCTGAGATGAAACTCCACCCAGATGAACCAGAGACTGGTGCTGCATTGGTACAAATGTTGAAAACCCCCCTTTAGTGATAAAACAGCCTCATTATATGCCAGCCTGAGTGAACGTACCAAATCAGACTCAAATGTCACAAAACAAATCAGTTCATAAACACACAAAACCCACACACACACTTCTCCTCATGCTCCTGATCAGCACAATGCGGTCAAGATGCTGACATGTCACTGAGTGATGGAGCTTATCGCACCATCTGCAAACATCCATCCGTCATCCATCATTTTTTCTTCCTCTTCCTCTGCCATTCATCATCCTCCCACCTTTACACTGTGTCACCTAAATGAAGAAGTGTGGGGGGGAGGAGGTGGGAAGAAATAAGGGAGGAGAGATAGGTTGGGATAGAGGGCAGGGAGAGGAGCTGGAAATAGATTTTGAATGATTGAAGCGTAATCTGAAAAGTTGTTTGTCATCTTTCCCCATCTTTCCCTCTCCTTCCCAAAATGCGTGTCAGGACTTTTTGATTAGTTGCTGTTCAACCTCTGTAATGTACCACTTTGCCCTCAATTGCCTTCTTTCCCTCTCTCCCTCTCTCCTCAGTCTCGTGTGGTAGCCTGTATGACTGCTATACTGAGTCAAATGGACGATCGACACTATTCAAGCTACATTGAAACTTTCAGTGGCACTAGTGACCTAGTGGTGAGAATGCACAAACACACGTTGTACCTATTTATACCCAAAGTGTCATTTGTCTCTGTTCTAACAAAACCTTATATTTCCAAAATGGTAAATTTACAACACAGGGAAAAACATTCTGCCAGAGTTAATTTAATAGTTTTTAAACGGCGTTAACACATTTCAACCAACCATAGTAGTGCAGGCTGAGGCAGATAAAACAAAAAAGAAAGTATGAGGTTTTGATATGACAGTGACAGCTTGTATTTTTGTAATCGATACATATGCATTTAATGTAAGAGCGTTAATATGAGGCTGTGTGTGCTATTGTAGGACTTCTTGATGGAGACATTCCTGCTGTTTAAGGATCTGATTGGTAAACATGTTTATCCTTCTGATTGGGTCACCATGATCATGGTGCAGAACAGGTGAGAGCCCGCACATGTACCCATACACAGTTAATGTGAATGAGAGTAAGAGACAGATATGAGTGAATGCAGTAGGAGTAGTGTGTTAAAGCTTGTTAAGCTAGGCGTACACTACACGACTGTTTGAATCCTAAATAACAGAGAGCATCACCCAAGTCATGTTGGCATTTTACAGATTTTTTTTTGCATTTGCACAGTTCACAAACCGATCCCCAAGATGGTCCCCATTTTTGCTCTATCCATATGTGTTTTGAGTAGGTTGGAGCAAACATCTGGACAATCTAGGGGTCCATGAGGGTTGATTTTAGAACCACTATCCTAGATGATATACGGCAGAAAGACGGTATCACATGCGTTACATGTTTTGACTATAAAATGTGCTCAAAATCTGTGCAGGCTTGAATGTGTGGCGAATTCCTTCATCTGCATCCATACATTTTAAACAGTATCATCTATCTAGCCTTCAGCAAGTAGCTGCGCTGTCTCTACAGTCTGCTGTACATGCAGTGTGCCTACATGTTTCTTGCCGTTTTTTCCCTCCTAGCTCTCTCACTAGTTGTTGCCTGAATCATTCATTCAGTTACATATGTTCAGACATGTTTGAACATTTTGGAAGGTCTTCAATTAGAAGGCTAAAGCTTGACACATTTTCCCTCTCACATTACCAGATCATCCTTGGTGTCAGCCACTTCTGCCTGAGCTCTCAACCTAGAAAAAACACTTCAGATTGTGAAATTTTGTCAGGAAGGGTAAATTGGGTTAAAACTGAGCTAGAAATTGTGTGGTGTAGGTACAGCTTTAGGCATCCTGAAAAGCTAGGGTGTGTGTGGTTGTGCATAAGCAGAATCAAACAGAATGTCAGTATTTTAGATACTTGGTATGTTTAAAACATTTGCGGTGCATTTCTGTGAATAAAGTATGAGGTTACCATTGATATTTACATGAAACCTCTGCTTTTATCATCCAATCAGAGTATTCCTCAGAGCCATAAACATCTACGCTGACACCATGAACCACAAGTTCCTGGACAACAACAACTTTGAAGTGCAGGTAGGTGTGTAGATATCTGTGTATAAAGCATACCTAAGTATGAATGAATGTAACTAAGAAATATTACTCTCCTTTCTCTTTCACTTTTCCTCTCTCCCTCTCTCTTGCTCTCTCGTCCACTCCCACTCCCTTCTCCCTTGGTTGCAGTTGTGGAATAATTACTTCCATTTGGCTGTGGCGTTTATTACCCAAGAGTCTTTGCAGCTGCAGCATTTCTCCCCCACAAAGAGAAACAAGATCCTGGCAAAGTGAGACACCAAAACACACACACACACACACACACACACACACACACACACACACACACACACACACACATACACACACACACATATCCCTACTGTAGATACAGGTGCATTGCATTTGATCTAGTCTCACAGGTGTGGAACATTTACTGACCACCTAACTGTAAATAGTCACATCTATGTCCCAAACAAACCCACATACACAGACGCACACACACACACTCTGGAACTACATTAACCAGCATAGGCCGTGCTAGCCTGTCAAGTAAGAAATGTGGAAAAAGGCAAAAAAATAAACATACAGACAAACAACAAAGAACCAAACAAAGATTTACACTTTAATTTGATCTGCTTATTCTTTTCCAATTTTCTTCTTTTTCCTTTGTGTTGTTTCTCAGATATGGTGATATGAGAAGGCTGATTGGATTTGCCATCAGAGACATGTGGTACAAGTTGGGTAAGTCTGCATGTGTGTGAGTGTATAGTCACATATATTGAAGCTTACACAGGAGATCAGTGTATGCAAATTCACTTTCTGCTGCATTTCCATTTCATTCCTTATTGTGTGTGTCTGTGTGTGTGTGTGTTTCTGTGTGTGCGTTATAGCGGGGAATAAAATCTGTTTTATCCCTGGCATGGTGGGGCCGATCCTGGAGATGACGTTAATTCCTGAGGAGGAACTTCGCAGAGCTACAATACCCATCTTCTTTGACATGATGCAGTGTGAACACAAGCATGCAGGAAACTTTAAAAAAGTACAGCACCATAAACGGAAGATTGATTGTTTACTGTCATATCATTTTTATGCACAAATAACTAAGACTTTTATTACACCTCTGTCTCTCTCTCTCTCAGTTTGAGGATGAGATCATTTTGAAGTTGGATCATGAAGTGGAAGGAGGGGGAGGAGATGTCAGATACATGGAGCTACTGCAGACAATGTATATTCACACACATTAACCCAGTTTTTTATTTATTATTATTGTTGTTATTTTGTTCATTTGGATAATTCCAATTACTTCTGAAACATTGTTGCCTCCATTTTTACATAATTTAACAGTGCCAGCTGCTGTTTACACAGTGTCAAAATTTCAGGAGGGACAGACCAATAGAAGTAGTCCACATTGCCTTGGAATAAAATCTTTTCACATTAACTTTCATTATAATTTTATAGTTTTCTTTATATATTTTTTTTGTCCTGTAAAGTTACTTTTTGGCAGTACACAATAATGTTCTGACAGTGATCTTGCTTGAACATTTTAGATTAATTTTTCTTATTTTATTAATATTATCATTATTATTATTTCTCATTTCTTTCGCCATCTCACTGACACCCCCAGTTTCACTGCATTTCTTCCTGTCATGTGTCAAAACAGTGTCTGAGCTGTTTTAGCCCTGTGATTTATGGCCTAGGAGTGGGTCTAGGAGTTGAAGCATGGCTTTGCGCCATAAGATCTTCTAAATCCTCTTCAGCCTTAAATCTGTGTGTTTAGCGTGAAAGATGACCAAGGCCGGAGAGCCTTGACAAGTCAAGACATGCATACACTTCGTATCTGTGTGTTTGCGTGCGTTAGCTTTCATGCATATGCCACTTTTTTGTTTATTTGTGTTCAAATATATGAATGTGTTTATCATCCTTGTCCATGTCCATCTGTATATGTTCCTGACTATAGTCTCCTAGAGTGTGCTCAGGAGTTCGTCCCGCTTTTGTCAGAGGTGCGGAGCTTTGTTTCCTTGGTGACTGGTCTCCTGGAGCGTCTCCTTGATTACCGTACGGTGATGAGTGACGACAGCCGAAACAACCGCATGAGCTGCACTGTCAATCTTTTGGTAAGCCCTACCCACCCATTCATGTCATGCCTGCCCACCTCACTATAGCAGGATAAAGACCTTCAGCTGCCACTCAAGCTTTTAACTGACGGTTACACTGAGCTGTCAGTCTCCAGCCCAGTAGGTTAGCTTTACAGTCATCAAACATGTCAAACTTCACAGCGGCTTTCCCTCTCTTATCTGCCTTTGAACTAAGCCATCAACGTCAATAGAAACTGTTGTCGTCTCTTCTCATGAAGAATGATCTATTGCAATGAACTTTGCTAATGCTTATGATTCTCATGCATTCGGTTGTTATGTTTGATCAGTTTGCTACAAGCTTGCCGCTGTAGTTAAGTTCTAGATGTTGGAAGATTGGTGCTTCATTAAAACAGAATTTTTCTATATTTAAAAAAAATTACGTAATTACATAATTAGTTATGCAGTGGGAAACATAATTAATCACATTCACATTTGATTTACATTAAATTTATAAATAACAAATTCAAATCATAATACCATAATACCACAATGTTCTGTTATACATACAAATGCAATTGGTATTGTTAAAACACTTACCTTCAGAAACAGAATTCTCCCCTTTTTTCCATGAGCTATGAGTAATAAATAATTAATATCAAATTGCAACATTATTTGGCTATCGCTGCAGATAAGTGCAACGTCTTAGGGTTAATTCCCTGGCCTCATACTTTTGCTTTTTTATGACTTCAGAATGTCATCAGCTCATGATTAAGATGTTAAGACGCAGCATGCGATGAGCTGAACAATCCATAATCTTGCTGTTTTCAAATACAGTCAGAATGCTCTTGGCAGAGCTTCATCTGTTGAGTATTAATTTCATTTCCAGTGTCGGATTCACTTTATCGTAGCGGTAACTCAAATCGTCTGTCATCATTCAGAGTCCAGGAATGAATCTTATAGCAAAGTAATTACATCTGCTCTTATTGTGCTTGTTCAATATCTTTAATGCATTTCTACATCCCTCTCTCTCACATGCACACTCACACACAGACATATAGGGATGCTTAGACACTCTCCCACATTTTCTGACAAATTCCACATTTTTATAAGTGCTAAACCATCAGAAATCATTCAGATTGTGGTCAAAGTACTGCTTAATGCTTTGCAAGAACATTCAGCAGGGATTTAAGTGTGAATTGAGTTTGAATCGTATTTGTATAAAAGTTTGAATCTCAGCTCCGATGAGAGGCATTGGAAAGCTCAATTGGATATATTCTCATTGTGGAAAGGGAATGGCATGCTCTCTTGTACAAGTAGGCCCTGGAGGGAAGGGACTGGGTTGAATGCATCTGGAGCAATTTGGGATTAAGTGACTTGTTCAAGGGCACACTGGCAGGTGTGAGCAGAAACCCCAGTAACTGCAGCCTTGCAGACTTACAGTCTATTTCCCTTAGTATCTACCTGATCTAAAACAGGTGAGGATTCCTGTCACCCATCAAGCCTCAAGGCTACTGTACTCCACTGTACTTAAGAGCTAGGCTGGTGCACAGACATCAACATAAACATCTTTTAAACTTAATTAACTTTACTATACACCAATAGGCTTCTTTATTAAGTACACCTTCCTTGTATCTACATTCATTGCCCATTTTATCAGCTCTACTTACCACATAGATATGCATTGTAATACTACAATTACAGACTGTAGTTCATCTGTTTCTCTGCATATTTTGTTAGACCTCTGTATTCCGTTCTGCAATGGTCAAGACCCCCACAGGACCACTACAGAACTGGTACACAGAGGTGTTTAAAAACTCCAAAAAATGTCAATTCTCCCAAAAATAAATTAACTATTTACAATGACACTGTCACGATTGGCCCCTCCCAGTCCTGTCCATGTGTTTGTGTTTTGGTTTAGTCCATGTGCGTTTGTTTTGGTATCTGTAGTCCTGCCCCTCATTTTGTAACTCCGCCCCTTATTGTTTTCACCTGTCCCTTGTTACCCTCTGTTACTTAAGCCCTGTGTTTGGACTTTGTCTTTGCTGGTCTTTGTATCGGTCTTTGTCCTTGCGCTGTTGGATGTTTGCTTTGTTTGAATATCTGTTGTTGTTTGTTTCTGGTTTGTCATGTCTACCCCACGATCTGTACGTATCGGCTCTTTGACACTGGACCGTTATGACCCAGATTTTGGATTTGCCCTCAATAAAAGTCACTTACCTCCGCACATGCGTCTGCTACCTCGCTCCCCGTTACAGACACCTGTTCAGCCATGCACTATCTGGTTCAAATAATTGGATTCTTCAATAACTAAATTTTATTGGAAAAATTAAAAAACCCAAGAATTAAATTTTCAACATTACAAAAAAGCAAAGAACCAGGAGGACTGGAAGCACCAAATTTTATATGTATTATCTGGCAAGCCAACTGCAATATATATATATATATATATGGACGCATCATTCTATAAACTTCTCGCTAATCTGGATAATACTATTGTACTTCCAACTTTAAAATGGGAAAAAGATCTAAGAATCTCTGCTGGCATTGACTTCTGGACTCAAATCTGTAAAACCACTTTTACAATGACATCTAATAGTAATCTCCAGCTGATTCAATATAAAGTAATTCACAGATCACATATTACACAGCATAAATTGTATAAAATGGGATATATGGGCCTAGACATATGTTCTTGTTGCGCTTTAGACACTCCTGAGACCTATTTTCACGCTCTATGGACATGTTCACCTATACAACAATTCTGGCACTCTGGCATTGACTTTATATCCCTCGCTCTGGGGTCTAGTATTGGATTATGCCCTCTGCTTTATTTACTGGGTGACTACACCATTTTGAACCCCCATCACACCACTTCCACACTCATTACCCTCACTATAGCCAAAAAAAATTATCCTTAAACACGGGAAGACCAGGAACTCCATAAACATTACACAATGCAAAAAGCTACGTTTAACACGTATATCATTGGATAGATTAAGTGCTATAGAAATTAATCAATTGGCCATATTCAACACTTCATGGGAGCCATTAAAAATATTGACCCCTTAACACCGTAATCCACTCACTTCTGTCTAAGCCTGTTAATCAATCCCCTCATTTCAGTGAACACTTAAATATTTGCAATAGTTAGTTCGCATATACATCAACTACACATATCAACTCACACCAGTTTATATACACACACACAAATACATATTCACAAATATGACATGAATATGAAACATGAAATTCTGTTAAACCCTTTTCTACATGATTACATTGAAAACATTCAATATACATATATATGTTTGTCTATTTGTCGGTCCGTTTATTTACTCTTTCATCAATTGTCACACTAACTAACACACACACGCACACACAGACACACACAGACACACACACACACACACACTTGCACCAACCACCTAACCCCAATCCTCTGTGGTTTATTATTTTTGATTATTCTCTTGGTTTTTTCCCTCTCTCTTTTTTCTTTCCTTATTTCTAATTGTATAATAAAAATAAAGAATTAAGTCATCCTCCAAAGAGGGGGGTGGTGGCGGGCCAAAAAAAAAAAAAAAAACTCCAGCAGCACTGCTGTGTCTGATTCATTTGTTCCAGTGCAACACACACTAACACACCACCATTATATCACTGCCACAGCAGTGCTGAGAATGATCCACCACCCAAATAATACCTGTTCTGTAGTGGTAGACAGGACATGAAATGAGTTGTCATATGACTAAGCTACTAACGTTAGCTGAAGCAGCAAATGAGTCGCATTCCCTGTTTATTAAACGGGCCTTAGATTGACTGCCTTTTCTTTGTGTAAATTTCAAGTCTATTGATTTTTGAGGTCTTGTAATGGGTTTCATTTATTGTAGTAATAGAGAGTTAATTAGTGCTATGACACTTGGAGAACTTGAGCAGTGCTGGATCTCTGCCTGTGCTAAATGTCAGTGGTGGTGTGTACATCTTTCAGAATTTTTGAATGCTGCATGGCTCATCGCTTAGAGTGGGCTATAGCCATGTGAAGGAGCATAGAGCTTAGTGTCTGCTATGACATTGAGGCAGTGCTGTACACTTTAAAAATAAAGGTTCCTAAATGGTTCTTGGCATGGATGCACAGTTCTAGGAAAGAGCTTTGACTGATGTAGTGCCTTTCCACTATGTGAAGAAGATTCTTCACGCTTACACATCACATTTACAAAAACAGTTCTTTGAAGAACCATGCACTGAAATGTTCTTCAGTGAACTGGAAGTAGTTTGGCTGCAGCATCACTCCAAAGAATCCATTTGGCAGAGTGAATAGCAGCAGAGTTAAATAATAGCGAGCGTAACGTCCATGCACTGTGGGAGAGAAAATAGTTGCATGCATTTTAAGGCTATCCACTAAAACAGCCACTCTAAGCTGGAAAAACGCTTGGGAGACTACAGACAGACTTTATTAGGGAAAAATGTTTTCAACAGCTTTTTATCTAGACCCGTTGAGACGTTTCCTTTTTTTCATTATGTTTCCACACATCAGCCTCTACACTGCAGTGCTGTTCCAAACATCTGCAAGCATTGTCAGTCTGAATGAAGAATGTAGTCAGGGAGTGTGTATTATTAGAGGCTTACCTGCATTAGTGAGAGCGCCGGGCCTCATGCATTCATACTGCTTGATATTCAGAGATTGTGTAAAGCCAGACATGATTATTATCCATTACGCTGAAGCCTACAGGAACACATGTGAGAGACAAAATGTGATACAAGCTCTGCAGATGGGTACAGACATGCACCCACCCCACACACATATATATGCATAAGTGAATTACTTATAAATATTTACCTTAATTTTGTGTTTTTGTTTTTCAGAATTTCTACAAGGATATCAATCGTGAGGCAATGTACATCAGGTAAATTAGTTATGCATTTTATGTGTATATCTATATCTGGCTATGTGTGTATATATATATATATATATATATATATATATATGTGTGTGTGTGTGTGTGTGTGTGTGTGTGTGTGTGTGTGTGTGTGTGTGTCTTTCTGTTTTCATGCTTGTGTGAGTGTGCAGTAAAAATGTAGTTTGTGTGTCGTCAGTGTTCAGCTGCCTGTGTGTGTGTGTGTGTGTGTGTGTGTGTGTGTGTGTGTGTGTTTGTAATCTGACAAGGGATTATCTAGGCCTTGCTGAATTAATGTTAAAATCCAGAGGATCAGCCTCCTCTCCTCCGCCCATAGCAACACACTCACTCATAGCGCGCGCGCGAGAGAGAGAGAGAGAGAGAGAGAGAGAGAGAGAGAGAGAGAGAGAGAGAGAGAGAGAGAGAGAAGTGAACAGAGATGGCCGAGTGGATCTTTGACTTTGGTGTAAAGGAATAGTTCTGAGTCATTTAGACATGAAGTTATAGACATGAAAAAAGATGAGATCGCTTGGCATGTAGGACATGAGTGAGAGAGAGATGGGAATGATGGATATTGATGAAATAAGAAGAAGAGTACGTAGGGGGAATTAATGAGAGAAAAACAGTGAGGGGGAAGAGAGGTAATGAAGGGAATCAAGCAGCAGACGGCAGAGAGGAGGGATGAGTGTGTGGAGGGGAGGAAGATGAAGAAGGAGAAAGAGGAGCAATGAAAATAATGCAGAATGTTGAAAATACAGATAAGGAGCGACTAAGCGAGACAGACATCAACAGAGATGATATTCAAAGTCTCAAAGCAAGTGTGATAAATGTTAGAGAGAGTAAGTGAGAGAAAACTCCTTTTTTGGACCTACAGCCTCAAAGTCATTACTTTTATTTTACTGAAAGCTTTAAATGTAAATGCATAGGTACATATTTAAATATAGAGTAAGTTATACAATTAGCTAGATTTACATTTGATTGACATTTTGTATTGATGTCTTTTGAGCCTGCGCTTCTGATTTTTTTATCCATTTGCTTTGCTATCAGGAAATCTGGCAAAAATAGACTTTTTTTTTTTCAAAAAAGTTACTGCAATAACTTCAAATCAAAATTAAATTATAGTGATATGTCCCCTACTTACAAACACAAATGTGATATCGATTGAAAGCGTAGAATCCACATTTTTGAAAGAATTTCTCTGCTTGTTTTAGTGAGTGAGAAATGATTAACATCAAATTAACACCATCTGTAAATGAAAGCATCACAGAGAGCTTCGTTGCCTCATTCAGAAGCTGAAACTCTCACAGTTTGGATGTCCTTAACTCATTTTGAGGTGCTTTTGGAGATGTTAGCACTACACATGATGAAGCAGATGACAAAAAATGTATAATTTGTCAGAAAGTTCTGTTATCTGGGATGTAGCCAAACGTGATCTTGGTTGTTACCATGCCAACACCAGAGACAATAGGGATCAGTTGAGTGAGTTCTTGTCTCCACTGAAGTTTGCAAAAATTGAACAGAGGGCAAATAAAATTCCAAAATATTATGCTTGATGTGCAAAATATCATCAGGTACAGTTATGCACAGAAGTGAGTTCTCTGTTGCAGATGTGTTAACTTATTTTCACTTAGAAAATCGGCCAAACATCTACTGTTGACTAGAGGTGCTTAAACATTTGCATAAAATTATATACTTTTTTTGGATTACCTAATTGATGTCAAAATAAATTGTACAAATAAATCACCTTCGGTATGTAAAGGCCTTATGTGTTAAAAAATTTTTTAATTGCGTTTCTGTGTTTACTGTGAAAGCTAACAACATCCCAGCAACTCAGATAGTGAAAGCCCCTACCTACTTTTGTTTTGGCTTTCACACACACACACACACACACACACACACACACACTGGCTGGTCAAGACATTAAAGCCCCTGGAGGGTCTGCAGAGAGTGAGTCTCTCTATCGTATGCATATTCTCCCCACATGTCAGATCATGCTGCTGGATCAATAACCTGCTTTAGTGAGTCTTATTCCAGCCACTGATCCACATGCCTGTTCAAACAGAGAGAGAAAAGCAGAGATGTGTTAAATCCAACCTGGAAGATGTACCTTGGGCCTGGTGTATAATTCTGTAATTCTCTGGAGTTTTCCCCAATTCCTTTCATATCTCTGCCAGCACTGGAAGAGCCAGCTGCAGCCTTGAATGAGACCAAAAAAAAAATCAAACACAAGACACACCTCCACCCTCCCACTGGCCAAAGAATATTACAGGATCAGAGTGTGCCAGGTAGCTATTAGACAGAGGGAGAGAGCAAGAGAGAGGGAAAGAAAAAAATAGATAATGAAGGGGAGAAAGAAATAGATACACAGAGATGAGGAAACAGATAAAGAAAGAAGCGTGATACAAAATAAAAATGAAAAGGGGCAAAAAAGTGAATAAACAGAACAGAAGAAAATGAGAATAAAAATAAAGAAGAAAAACGTTTAAAGAAATTAATAAAGTAAAAGATAGGATATTTACATTTACAGCATTTAGCAAACGCTCTTATCCAGAACCACTTACAAGAAGTGCTTTGTCTATCTATAGAAAGTATTTTTGCTAATTACCAATAGCTTAGAGAAAAAGACAGTCCTGAGCTCAGATACTGCTAGAAACAAAAAGTCACTGTAGATACCCAGAAAAAAAGGAACAGAGTTGAACACAGAACTCTGTGCCATTCAATACAATACAATAAACTACAATACACAGTGCAATACAATGAAATATAATATATAAGTGCAGCTTATAATTCAATGCTCATTTAGGTGCTGTGTAAAGAGATTTCATTGATATAATGAAACAGAAATAGAGAAAGACAGAGAAAAAACCTCATAGAAAAGAGAGAAGAAAGAAAAGGAAAAAGGTGATTTCTCCCTCACTGCTTGACATACAGCAGCCTTAGAGGCACATTAAACTTGGATGTGTCTGAGTGTGTGGCTGGAGAGAGGGAGCCTGGCTGAGGAATGACAGAATTACTGCACACCTTTTACACACACTGGGTCAAGGCTGAATATCTTAAGCAGATATCTGCAGGATATTTTATTCATGTCCCAGTTCTGCCCCTCATGTAAAGATTTAAAAAGTTCTCACCCAACATTGTAAGCTACAACACTGTAAAGAATCAAATTTCATTTTGACACACATTTCATTTGATTTGTTGGATGGGAACGCTCCCATCCTTTCATTCTGACTAGTGGGGCGTTTTTTAAAGGTTTTAGACTGTAGTGTTAAATTTCTGCTCTGAATTACTTTTTCATGCCTAGAAAAAACATGGCATTGTTCCAGCCCTTGAAGATTTTGTCATTCTATTTTAGAAGGGCATAGTTTTTTTAGGCATAACACATTTGAGAGTGGTTATTGATTATTCATTATTCACCTTGGTATTGATCTGTTTTACTTCTAAAACCTGCTGTTTGACCTGCAGTAGCCATCTTCCATTTGTCTACTGCAGATTAAATATTAAATACATCAGCAAGGGTGGATTAACTTGGTCATGGGCCTCTGGTCCACACTTTCTTAGAGGCCCATCATACCTACCGCACCATAATCAAAATATGCACCTTTCAGACAATATATAAAAGTATAGCAAATCTAAGCACACCATAGGAATCAGATGGAATGTCCTAACGTTATCAACTACAGCAATTATTAAACTCAATCATTTAAACAAACTTTTATACCCAGACAGTCTAAATGGCCGTACTAGCCAATCAGTATGTCTGTATTATCTAAAAACCCAACCAATATTTCTCTGTGACCTGTCTAGCTAACCTCTGGGTTTCTATGACCTACCCAGCGACTGCTATGTCTATATGACCTTACCAGTCAAGGAGTAGGTCTGTATAGCCTAAACAGACAACCATTAGGTCTACACAACCTAACAAGTCAACCATGTCTTTATATCCTAACCAGTTGACCTGTATGTGTATATTACCTAACCTGGCAACCAATGTGTCTGCATGACATAAGCAGCCTCCCAGTTTGTCTGTATGACCTAAGCAGACAACTAGAAAGGCTGGGGGAGGGAGGAGGGGTGTCATAGGATGGTAGAAACAATTTTTGACAAATATTTTTAGAAGTTCCCTTCAATGACATTATGGTGGTGCCTCCTCCTTCTGCTCTATATATTGGAAAGGAGACCCCGCCCCGTCCGCCATTCCCAGATGGATGTTGTTAATCTGGGGTGCCGCCACCCTCGGTTTAAGTTCAGTTGCCTATGGAGCTTATATTTTTCACTATATCACTACAATGTCTCATTATTTTTATAAGCTTAAAACAGAGAGTGGCTGCATGAGTGAAGGTGCTGGCAGCGCATAGCGATGCACCTTTCTTCATGAGCTTTTTTGTAAATGAATATGTGATTATTTGCTAACTATTCTACAGAATGTCCACAGACATAGCGCATTGGCTTGTTAGACAGTCTGTTATGTCACGTGTAATGATAGAACTGGTGTCGAAGGAGTCTTTGAGATAAAGCAACAAATGATCAGGCACCAATCAGTCACATCAGGCAACATATTTAATCTACATTTCATAGCTTGCTTTTTTTTTACTTGAGTATTGTCACAGTTGTGCTTGAGTGCCTGCAGGGGGCCCCCTTGACACTTGCAGGCCAGGTAAGCCTGTTTGTTGATCTGCTCGTGTACATCAGAATCATTTTGATTTTGAAAGAAAGAGCAGCTGCACAAATCATGTATTTCTTTATTTGCTATGTTCTGTTCCTCCTTTATCCTCAACCCTACATGTTGGACATACCAAATCCTTTGTTAATCTTGTTTTTTACTAGAGAGAACAGAGCAGGTTCAGAGTGTGAGATTGACTCCAGAGAATTGATTTATACACTGAAGAAATACAAGCTTAATTCTGAATTACAGGTCCAATACTGTCCTCTTATGGAGGGTGCTGTAAAATACAGCTTAATAGGTCACAGGTATGAGATGAGTCGGGTTTTTTTATTTTGTGTGTTACAGGTACCTCTATAAGCTCAGGGATCTTCATTTGGATGGGGAGAACTTCACAGAGGCTGCATACACGCTTCTGCTGCATTCCAAGTTGCTTAAGGTACTCAGTTACACTGATGCCACTTAGAGCAGTCTTATTCACAGCCTTGCGTAAGCAGCACACACACATCGCAATTTCAGACAATTCAGTTTGACCCCAGACAAAAGGTCGCCATGGCAATGAGGGATATTTTGGTTGGTGCAGTGGAAGTTCTTTGGAATGAAAGCGGCATCGTTATTGGCTGATTTACAGTCATCCCTGACAACATCCAGTGGCACTTTGTAGATAGATAAAGCACTCAGACTGGATTTATAACTTCAGTTCAGCTCCTGCAGACTAAACACCTAGATTTATGGAGCTTTTTTTTTCAACCTTTCTCTCTCTCTCTCTCTGTCTCTCTCTCTGTCTCTCTGTCTCTCTCTCTCTCTCTCTCTCTCTCTCTCGCTCACTATCTCTCTCTCTCTCTCTCTCTCTCTCTCTCTCTTGTTTTTCTCAGGTCATTTTTGATCAATATTATCAGGAGTGTGCAGTTCATTAATTTGCATTAGACCTGTAATCCTCTGGTGAACACAGTTCCACACTTTCTCCAGCAATATCCTCTCTTGCCTCTTATCAGCCTATTCATTTTCCTAAATAGAATAGACCTCTCAATAACAAGTGTAATTTTAGCAGACAAGTTTAATATCCTTATTATCTTTTCTGGAATAGATTATGGTGTTACAGGCTGTAGGCATACAAAAGTAAATTTCACAAAGCATTTTGTATAAACTCACTCATCTCATTTTAGTATAACTTTCTTATGCTGTTGTCCACTTTGTTTAATTTCATTCTTTTGCACTAAATTTGTCCTTAATCTTCCACTAATTTTACTTCTCTCCATCCATCTGCATTATCCTGCTCTGTTCACCTCCTGCCAAAAACCCCTCTCTGGCAGTGGTCAGATGAACAGTGTCCTCCTCAGGTGGACTTCCAGAGCCCACAGTCCCAGCGGCAGCTCAAAGAATCTCTCTACAGCACCATCATCAGCTACTTTGACCAGGGCAAGGTGTGCTGGACTCAAATCTTTCAGGCTACTAAAATTTACATGCAGCTCAGTAGTGACATGTGCTGATGACTTCTAACCCCTTGAAAAAATGCTCTAGCACTTTTCAGCCTCTTATCTGTCACATCTGTAGCAAACAGTTGATTACCATGGACAGTGTTGATGCATTTCCCTCACTGAAAACAAAAGTTGCTGACTTCACATGATCCAAATGTGTACATCAGTTCCACACAAATGTTACATCACCTTAGTAAGATAAATAAAGTACATACACATAGTAATTATGTTAATGTAACACATAGAATTAATGTTGAGCCAGTGTACACATTTAAATCATGTAAATTTTAAGCAACCACTAAGGTACTTTTTTCAGTGCTGCATTAGAAAAAAGAACAAAAAAACTCAAAATTCTCTGTGAACTTGCTTAAAATAGAAGCCATTTGGGGGGGGGGGGGTGCTGAAATTGTAAACAGCCTATATGTGCCATATATACAGTATACAAATAACAGACACATGTCGTCTCTCTGCTCTGGTTGATAAAAGCTTCATTATGATGTTAGATGATTTTTTTAAAGTTTAAAATACAATATTAGACATCCCTTGGGGTTAAGAACTGGCCTCCATGGTCCCTGGACTGTGTTATCTTAGCCTCAAATAAGAATTCATTATCTAAGTAAGGGTAGGCAATATGGTTAAAATTGTTTTTGGCAATACGTTAAGAGAATTTTTTACAATAAACAATACATATCACAGTACCTTTAAACACAGGCAAAATGCGCAGGTTGTATGCATAATTACATACATTGTAATTATATTACATGATATAATTTGCCATTTTTCAATATGCACTGCACTGGATATGCAAGTCCAGTTAAATAGGACTGATAATGATATCTAATAAAAACATACATACATCATCTTCAGGTGAGATACAAAGTATTTGCAGAAATGCGTATTGTGTATCAAGCTAATGATAAAATATCATATTTCCAACCCCTAATCTTGACTAAAGTTTATCTTCTGCAACAATTAGTCTTGATTTTTATGCATTTGGACCTTCACACATTATGTTCTGACATGCTTGTGTGTATGATTTAGATGTGGGAAGAAGCCATTGCTCTGTGTAAAGAGCTTGCTGACCAGTATGAGATGGAAGTCTTCGATTATGAGCTGCTTGGAGAGAACCTGGTAAACACACAGTTTTTCTGTTCAGATAACTTTAACCAAGTCAGGAATTATTGTTGTCAATTCACTAATATACTAATGTATATAATACATTTCACTAATATACTAATGTATATAATAACATAATTAACCACATAACTAATTTTATAGTAAATCACATTTACATTCAGCTTGCTCTCTATAGTGGAGGCTTTTTAATGTGGAGAAATACAAAAATCTTGCACAACTGTAAAGACAGCATTTCTGCAAAACAAGATTAATAATAAAATATAAATCAAAAATTTGTCTTCTACTTACAAACACAGATGCAATAACAGTGAAAAGTTTAGAATGCACACTTAAGTCAAAGCTTACTAATATTGAAGTACAGCATGCCTTTGTTAATGCTGCCTTCTAAGGATGAACTCAGGATTCATGGATCCTGCGTACATTCCTGAAAGGCACAGTCATCATTTTCTCTAAATCTTTAATGCCCAGTTTAATCACTCACTTCTGAGAAGGACAGAATGAAAGAAAAATATCCGCCCCAATCACACGAAAATCTCCCTTGAGAGTCAGATTATCTTTTAAGTCAAGGTTATATTTCTGCCTGCTTAACATTCAGACTGTTTGAATGTAAATATATTTTGTAAATTTGTGGCTACACTCAATAATTAATGAAATTGTTCTCCAGTTAATCAAAGGATTCTGTGTCATTCTGATTGTTCTGAGGCTGTGGATTTGTGTCAGCCTCAGAACAATGCAGTGTGCTATTTATGTTGTATAATTAATTTCCTCTGGACTAATTGGGTCAGCTCTGTTATGAATTCTAAATTCTGCAAAATGCAGCTTAGATGCCATATCTGTGTGATTAAACATTGAACAAAATGATGTTACACAACTATAGCTACAATCGTTTCACTTTCTCCTTCATCCTTTATTGTGTTCTGTCATCCTTCTGTTGTCACTTCTGTCTCAGTCGTCTGTCTTGTTATTTTAAAGTTTTTTCTTAGTGTATGTTTTGATATTTTCCCATTGTGCTCTAAATGCTGTTTAATCCTCTGTGTAGAAACAACAGGCAAAGTTCTATGAGAACATCATGAAGATTCTTCGTCCTAAACCAGATTACTTTGCTGTGGGATACTACGGCTGTGGCTTCCCCCAGTTCCTGCGGGTCAGTGTGTTTGTGTGTGCACTTCTGCATAGGTGCTCATATGCTTGTTTGCTATTACTTTGTTGTACAGTCTCAAAGGTGTTAAAGCAGTGGGTTTTAGGAGTTTTAGGTTGTGATATGTTTACTGGTGTGTTTAACTGCAGAATAAGGTGTTTATCCACCGTGGTAAAGAGTATGAGCGCAGGGAGGATTTCCAGGGCCAACTGATGAGCCAATTCCCCAGCGCTGTCAGACTCAACACCACCACCATGCCTGGAGACGACATCAAGAATTCCCCCCTGCAGTGTATCCTTTTTCTACAACATTATAAATATTTAATACGTATAAAAACGCTGAGGGGTGTTCGTGATCAGAAAGTGCTCTGGCTTATTAGAGTGCTTGAAAAAGCACTCTATTGTTCTCTCTCATACTTCTTCTAATACAGCCCAAACCGCTTAATGTAGACTCCGTTCAAACTGCGTTTCGAAGGTCTCGGCGCTGTGACTTGTGCTATGTATGTTTGGAGTCGATCGGATTGGTAGTTTTATAAAGTTTATAAGTTTAATAAAATTAAGATTAAAATTTAAAAACCTCCCATAAGAATGAATGGCGGGATGTTCAGAACTTCAAATTCTAACTGACATCGAGGATGTCACAGCAGGCCTTTAAAATCCTTACACTTTCACCTAGAAACTCCATTTCAGTTTTAAATGGTAGAGAAACTTGTCCTTTCTGAAAAATTGTTTGGCACTAGGCACAGAAAACTTCCCCCATTCACTCCCATGTAAATTTCTCAAATCAGAGTCTGCTTATTTCAAGATTTTCTCTGTGTTTAACTTGTCATAACTCAGACATTTTCTTCTCAATACACACAACATTACACCAAAATAATCCTCAAGGGGTCTTATCTCACACCATCTATCCGGTTAAGCAATAGAGTAAACACTTCCTGAGTTATGACTGTTTGTTCAGAGGGTGCAAATCAGACTCAAACAAGGCTTCTTCACTAAGAGCTTCATAATAACAGAGTGACAGTTCATTTTAATGACTCTCCCCCCTCCCACCTCAAACACACACATTAAGCAAGTTAAGTTTTTCTGCACATGTATTTAAACATAGACTTACAAATGTGATAGTTGAAAAGCGGTTTGCCTGTGGAGTACAGTACACAAGTGACCAGCTATGAATTTTTTGAAAGGTGCATGTGTAAAAAGGGTGTCTTCATAAGATGGTGATCTGATCAGCACAATTGGATCACAGAAATTGGATGTTAATGCAAAGTATAAACAGAGCCAAATTTTGGGGACTCAACAGATGTAATGGGGTGGAGTGTCAAACATATGCAGATGTCATTTTAAACTAAGTCAAATTAAATGTATTTGTTCATGTAACACTATGAAATGAAGTGTCATCAAACCTGCATGCTTTTTAACTGTGCAAAACTGTCCTGTTCATGAATTTATCTGGATGTTTGTCATCCTTAGCACAATGCGTTCAGACATCCAGTGCTTCACTGTCCAGCCTGTACTAGAGATTCCACCCCGTCTAAAGAACAAGCCAGTCCCTGATCAGATCATCAAGTGGGTACTCCACCAATTAGCACCTGTTCTGTAGATTATTTCACATCACGTTTTGCTTTCATTCCCTTATACCTCTTTCATTTTTCAGTTTCTATAAGTCAAACTATGTTCAGAAGTTCCAGTACTCCAGGCCTGTGAGGAAGGGAAAAGTCGATCCAGACAACGAGTTTGCTGTGAGTCACAGTCTTTTGCTGACACACATGCTAACACACATCCCTAGACTAGGGCTGCATAATCATTTGTTACTTATCCACTGGCCAAATTGATTGCATATTGATATTAAACAAGGCTTTAACATGCAGTACTTTTTCATCTCCACCAATTACATTTTTAGATGAGTTTATTCAGTAAATACAGTAATTAACAAAAAAGTAAATTATTAGTGCAGCAGGCAAGCTGCTGTGGTCAAATGATGTAGGAAAATAGGACAATAATCACTTGGAAACCCCTAAACCCCGATGTCTGTGTCTCTTTCTTTACAGTCAATGTGGATTGAGCGCACCACTTTCTACACTGCATATAAGTTGCCAGGAATTCTGCGCTGGTTTGAGGCTACAAGCATGACTCATGTGAGTATTAGTCTATCTGAACTTTAACAACACTAAGTTTTTCTTATTTTCTTAATAATTTGCAAAGTTTATATGCATGTGCTGTTTTTAATACACAGCTTCTAAAATACAGCATTATTAAAGGATATATTCATTATTTAATTTCATCATTTCTAATTCGAGACAGATTTGCATTAAAGCACTGTTTTGCTTTTCTGTCAGACGACGGTCAGTCCTCTGGAAAACGCTATCGAGACAATGAGCAACACCAATGAGAAAATCCTCACCATGATTAATCAATACCAGTGTGATGAGACTCTGCCCATAAACCCTCTCTCCATGCTGCTCAATGGCATTGTGGATCCTGCTGTCATGGGTGGCTTTGCCAAGTATGAGAAGGTATGTATTTTTGCATATGTGATCATGTGTTTGTGCCTAGTTTTCTTTCTTTCTTTCTTTCGTTCTTTCTTTCTTTCTTTCTTTCTTTCTTTCTTTCTTTCTTTCTTTCTTTCTTTCTTTCTTTCACTTTTTGTCTCTCTATCTCTTTCACCATAGGCATTTTTCATAGATGAGTACACACAGGAGCATCCGGAGGACAAAGAAAAGCTGTCTCGTCTCAAAGATCTCATTGCGTGGCAGGTTCGCACAGACTTGTTCACATACATGCTCACATACACACACTGCACCCTATAGCATTTCTGAATTGTTGTGATGTCTCTGAACTGCTGTGACGTTTCTGAATGGTTTTGGTGCTTGGACCCCTGTAGATTCCGTTGCTGGGCCGAGGAATTGTTCTGCATGGGAAGAGGGTGACGGACGACCTCAGACCTTTTCACGAGCGCATGGAGGAGTGCTTCAAACAGCTGAAAAAGAAAGTGGAGAAAGAGTATGGAGTCAGAGAACTGGTAAGTGAGGAAGACTGACTGACTGAAGATACACAAGAAGAGAATTTCTATTTGCTTGTATTAATTGTTTTTTTTTTCTCATCCCTCACTCATAGCCGGATATGGATGATAGAAGGTCCACACGTCCACGCTCTATGCTTCGATCAGTCCGTCAATCTATCTGCTCTTTGGCTGGATCAGAATGTGGAACCCCTACTAAAGCACATCCAGACAAGTAACCACACCATAAAAATGCTTTTCTAACTAAGGCTACATTAATAAGGCTCTCATTACCAGGTTGAAGTGGCCCAAATCTGATTTTTTGCCCTAATGTGATTCAGGGCTAAGACACGCAAATCTGATCTTTTCAAATCCGACCTAAGCCACTTTCATATGTGGCCCTAGATTGGATACGTATCCGTTTCATAGCCATGCGACCTTAATGTGATGCTAAGATCGGAATTCATGTGCTTTCTTCCACTGCGCATGCGCCATCATTCTTCGTTACCATGGCAGCAGCGCTGAACAAAAGTTAAAGCCTGTAAAAGGTAGAAAAGCAACACATCTCACCTTTTTCACCTTCATCTTGCTCTAATACTGAGCAGTTGAGAGCAATTCAGAGTTAATTATCTTCACAGCTAAGGCTCCTTCTGACCGTTTGTCTGTTTGCTGATGATGCACGTGACAAGTGTGATTCATTCATGTGATGTTACTGAGTAGGAATTGCATATGTGGGTCATTTCAGGATGCTGGTTTGTTCACATTAATGACGGATTTAAGTCCCTTACCCAAAGGAGTGTGAACCATCCTGTCAGAGAGAACGGATTTGAGCAAAAAGAAAAATTTGATTTGAGCTTGTAATGTGAACATAACTAAAGCCACACGTGATTATACTGATTCTAACATGAATCAGTAAGTTATCCGAGTGTAACTGTGATGCTGACTGTTAAATGCTTTTGTCTCAAAGTGAGCCATCATGATATCTACTGTGAAAGATAAAGCAAGGCAAGTTGAATAATATAGAACATGTCATGCACAAGGGCAACTTAACATGCTTTAAAAACATGAAAGCAAAATAAGAATGAAAGAAAACTGAAGACAAAGTTAGACATTATTAGAATTAGAATAAAAGTTTAATAAAAAATAAATTAAAAAATGAACATAAATGAGGCAATAAAATAAGATTCTAACTGCAGTGTTTAAAATAAAGTGCAATGAGATAAAAAGAGAAATGTTTGTAACTTGGATTTAAAAATGGCTACATTTGGGGCACATTTTGTTTGGGCCACATCCAGTTGGATCCAGTTGTAAGTAGCATAGCAGCTAAATGTTTAGTTTGGTCTCTGGATGCTACTAGCTGACCTGCATTCATGGGTCTAAGAGAGCTACTTTATTTTCTTTAAAAATTTCAGAGAGGATTTCTGGGCCTAAAATGTTCAATGATTTATAGACGACTAGTAGCAAGGTATGCTTACATTGCAGGAAACTTCTTGCAAATCACATGACTGGGTCCTAAGGCATGAGATGATGAGGCAGCATTTCTCAGAACAGCCATTTAAAAAAACTTCATGTTAAAGATTTGTTGTACTTTTATTATTCAGTATTCAAGTCTATGCTGTTTGTTTCTGTCATAGCATCCAGTTATGAAAGTAGAGATGATGAAATACTTCTATTAGAGAATGCATAATTAACACTAGTTGTTTAAAGGTGCCATTTGAGCATGGATGTGCTTTTATGCCTAGCAATCATCCAGCTGAAAATCCAGCGAATATATCTGATTAGCAGTTCATATATGTAAAAGAAAAATGCTTATGGAATTTAATCTTTCTTTGAAGGGGTGAGTTTGAAACTAGACAACCAGAAAAGAAAAATGAAAGATGAAAGAGTGCCAGGAATGATGAATCAATAACATGACAAGCATTGCTGAATGAATGCACAGTTGAGAGAAAGACCATGTACAAGACACTCTACATGGTTTTTCTGTCATTTCGTTTACTGGTAGATCAAAATTGGATTGATTTTTAAGCCTAAATTAATCATAGTCAGGGAAGCAGGGACGTGTTCAAACTCACTTGTTTCTGACATGCGTTTGTGCTTTATTCACTAAGATCCTGAGCTCATGATGATTTAGTTTAGTTCCAGTTTACTACCAAAGCCTGGGTTGCTGCTGTCACAAATCCAGGCTCAGCAGGACTGTGTGTACAGCTGGAGTTTAATCTTTGAGTCATTGAGACTGAAGCCAGGAGCTGCAGATTGTTTAGAGGTGGTTGCCAACTGATTAATATAGACATTGAATGTGGATGACCATAAACAGTTTGTCTGTCACAGTCCACATCCCAGACAAGTGTTTTTGTTTTTCTTTTGCTTTTGTGTTTTTGTTATATCTTTTAAAGGGCCCATGTTCTGTATATTTCTTGTGTATGTTACTTTTCCTACTTACAGTTCTGGGTATAAGAATTTTGTGTAAAATTCTGTATCAAAAACTACAGATATATCCTGTCCTGCAAAAAGCTCTCAGCTGAAAAGTGGAAAAAGCTCTAGATGTAAAATTAACTCAAAGAAGTACATTTCAGATACTCCTTTTGCATGTATGAATTCTTTGGAAAGCTGCGATGACACATTTGCTTTCTGGCAGCTAAACAAAAACTGGTAAAATAATTTTCGATGACATCTTGTGTTCCAGTAATTCCGCTGCAGACAATCTGCACTAACAACACTTTTTGTCACTTCAGTATAATCATAGGAAAAAATATGCTGACAATTTGAATCAAATTAAATCTAATCAAGGTATCTGATATTTATCACTTTTGTTGAAACAGTATTATAGGATTTTTTGACTTATTTCTAGACTTTTTCAAGTGAAATTATTTCACTATATTGATATGCAGATAATTTTGCTTGTGTCAAAGATACACTGTAAAAAATAGCTTGTCAGTTCAACCAAAAAAATGACTTCATATAGTAACAAGTAAATGAACTAGTTTTATTTTAAGTATTTTTTTTAAGTTGTACTGAGAAGCCATAGTAATAGATGTGAAATATCAACTAGATATCCAAGAAATTTTTTTTGCAGTGATAAATTGTTGAAGCCTGAATGGATGGTTATATGTCAGTATGTTGACTGTGATATCAAGTGATCAATTCAAAATGAGCTGTGTTTGCAGATTTCCCTTTCTGTCCGTCTCTCTCTAGTGTTTCTTTGGACTTGGCCATGCCACTCACCCCCACCTCCTCCCTGCCTCGCTCCAGTGGTAGTGTCAGTGTGGTTGATGACAGTGGACATGAACATGAGGTGAGAATCTAGAAGCGTCATGAATGGAACACATTTTAGGTCACAAGACACAGTCTCTGTATTTGGCAAATAAATAAACAGTTTTCTTGACTGCTTAGTCTTAAAACTTCAAACCTAAACTCTCACTTTAAACCGAACCTAAAAAGACTTTAACCATAACCATAACAAATAATTCAGAACTCCTGAAACTCCTAAACCTTTCACCACAAGCGCTTTCTCTAACACCTCTACAGAGGTAGAGCCAGTGCTGCATAATGCACTGCATTTCTAACAGAACATCTTTTCAGTCATCCATTTGAAACTATACTGAAATCATATACTGTGTCACAGAAAAAAAACATTTATAGAATTCAGTGTTGCCTTGGACGAGCTATTTGGTCTGAAACTACACTAAAGAAAAATAAGAAGAAAGCATGAGGACTGTTTAATCATTAATGTGATTAGCACAGTTATATTTGTAAACAATGGATATCAGTGTCCTGCATGCTTTTTCTGTTAGTTCATTCACTGCCAGATCAGAATTAGATTTTTCTTAATTGGATTCAATAAATATCCTGATCTAAAATAGATCTCAGTCATATTTCATTCTAATCATAACAGTATACCACAAAGACTGTTTCCCTGACATGTCTGCACACACATTAATGCAGCCAGTGCTTGCTTACATTCCCTGTAACAGAACATTGCCTTAGTTCCATTGTCTTATTCTCCTAGGTGAGACTGAGGTCCAAGAAGAAGAAGCAGAAGCAGGGAAGGAGCAGCATGATCTTTATCAGTGAAGAGAAAGAGAGGACCAGCACTCTGGACTGCAAACGAGTGAGAGCATTAAAGTGCTACTAAACAATCTTGACAACTCTTATAGTGCAGCTAATAGAATTTGTTTCAAACACAAAGTATCCTCATTTGGCATGACTGGATGGGAATACGACAGTGAATAAGTGTAAGCAATAGAAACTACTAATAGAAAACAATTATTGTGAGACTGAGTGTGTATATTTGATTCACTGTCGCCCCCTAGCTGTCAAAGAAGCAGGAGTTCCGCAGTGACACAAATCTATCAGAGCCCAGTGAAGTGAGCAGCCTGGCCAACAGCAACTCCAGATCACTGCCTACTATAACAGGTACACACATCTTCAACGCCCAAGGATCAGCCTATTAAACCAATTAAAACATTTACTGGTTTAAGAAAGGTTTCAGCCAAGAACTCGAAGTTAGACAGTTTTTACCTCACCTAAAATGAAGTTGATGAAGTCATGAGTCTGAAATTTGTTCTTTTAGTTTTGCACTGGAGCTATGTGGCTAATATAGCTAAAAGGTAAATGCAGCCATGATGTGAAGTACAGGGGGTCCTGCAGGGGTCCAGAACCTCCTAATTAACCTTATGGACCCCCTGAAAGTCTGCAAAGTGAAATTCTCAAGAGTTCCCTGAAAATAAACTGATTTTGACGATATGCTGTCGTTTATGAACTCTCAAATAAATATTCTTGGTGCGGGTGCTAAAAATTATGCCCTCACGGCATCTCTGACCCTACGTGCTGGCCCCACATGATGTCACAGCGTGTGGTTGTGCACTTCCAAATTTTTGTAACTGTCATGCTTTATTCAAAATGATTGAACCTAAAGGGAAATTTGCTTAGCAGGTTCACGTCTACAGGCGCCTGTATGAGAGGTCTATCCTATAATATCATAGAGATTACTACTATGATGGAATCAGTAACTATAAACACTAATATGTTTGCTTCAAGTTCGTGCACCATCTGTGGATTTTTGCACAAAAGTAGAAGACCAGAAACATAGTTGTTGCAAGGACACGATCACAGATGCTTTAAGTTACACAGATGAGGTTTTGCACTTTGTTGTTTTCAAAAATGTGTCATGACTCAATTCATAATGCAACACAAGTGTGAGCTGCATTCTGAGCTTTATATCAAGCATCACTATAATGACAGCCAAGCCTGACCTAGCTGTCTTTATTACAGTGTGCTTTCTCAACTTTCATAGCAGACAAGCAGTGGGCCACTCCTCCCTGCAGAACAGTTCCAGTTCCTTGATATTCTTGGGTCTTTGGTATTCTTGTGGTCTGTCCTCTTCAAAACACAACAGGTTTTCATTTGGGTTTTAATCAGGAGACTGAGAGGGCCATCACAAAACTCCCTTTGGATTGGGCTCCTGAAACCATTTCTGTTTGGATTTTGATGTGTGGTTGGAGTCATTATTTTGCTGAAAGATCCACCTGTGGCCAAGTTGCAGCTCTCTGGCAGACGCAGATAGATTTTAAAATAAAATTTCCTGGTATTTAGTGGAATTCATTATGCTATTGATTTTCACAATTGCCCCTGGACCACTAGCAGCAAAACACAAAGCATCAGTAATCCACCGTTTTTAGTGGTTCTGCAGTCTTTTTTTTCATGACATTACGTTTCATGACATGACGTTTCATGACATGACGTTTCATGACATGACGTTTCATGACATGACGTTTCATGACATGACGATGGTGTGTGTAACCAAAAATTCAATTTTTATCTCATCTGACAACATCATACAATTATATTTATAAACATTGTGCAATGCTCAGGCACTGCATTTTGTGGCTTGTCCAGAAAAAAAGAGCAGGCATTTCAACTATACTGTGCAGTTCTGAAACTGTAATCTCTGGGTTCCTCTTTGCCTCTGTCTTCTCACTGTATATTGAGACACTTCCCGGCAGAAGAAGAATGTTTGAAGCATTGAACGTATTTTTTTATTTAATATGATTGTTTTTTTGAGTGGTGCCAATAATCGACTTGTACATATGAGCTCTTCAGAACTGTATAGCATTTCTATAAAATCTTTACTAACTCATTCACACACTCCTCCCTTTATCTATTATAGGTCTGTCTCTGACCGTAGCCAATGGTAGCGAGGAGGTGGAAACAGCCAGGATTAGACGGGACAGTAAGAGCATGTCTGTGTGTCTGCCGTCTGACCGCACCAGTGATCGGCGCTCAAAAGGGGTCATTAACCTGCTCTTTAAAACTCGGGTAAGTTAAACAAGCCAAACACTGTACATGGATTTGAAGTCCTGTTTTGTCTCCTTAACTCCTGTTAACTCCAGAAACCCTTAATGCCACAGACTGAATCTGTTCATTTATTCATAATTTTCTCAAACTGCGTATGTGTGTATTTCACAGCTGAGCTCGAAGCCTGAAGAGGGAAAAGCAGCACCTGACTCTGCTAGTGAGAAAACATCCACCCGTTTTTAATTCTTTTAATTTTTGGTGATTTGTTGTTTCTGGAATATAATTTCTACACCTAGAAAATATATATGGAGATGTGATTGATTTTGTATTTTCAAGTGTAACTTGAATAATATTAGTGGACTGTGGAAGGCAAAGACAACCTATCTGCACCTTTGGTCATAATAATATTAGCCTGAAACTCTGTACAGAAAATGCCGGCGCTTTAGTGTTTTGAGAGCTCTAATAACGATGAAGAAATGATTAAATGAAATGAGCTCACATTCTACCTGAAACCTAATATTTTCTAATGTTGATAAATGAAGAAATAATCCTCAATGCATCATCGCTGTTTCTGTCAGTATTAGAATGTACATGTAAATCTGATTTATTGTGTATGCAAATAACTTTTTGGTATGTTTGTCAACTTTTGCATATTACTTAAACATAAGTAATGTTTAATGCATAATGCAGGTAAGGTAACCAGCTAAGGAGCTCCTTCAGGGTACTCTGAGTAATCCTTTGCAGCCTGTACTGTAGTTAAAGGCAGTGACACAAGAGGAGAGGTTTCAGCCTCTGATGCTAAGTAGAAAAGTCCTTACATCCAGTGCAGAACCACAAAGCTAAAAATTCCTTTTTGCCTGAAGGTTTGTATTAATAATATATTCCTGCAGAGGTTGTAGATATGTTTTCATGCGAGCGAGACCTATTACACAACACAATGCTCAAAGAGTTGTTTGAGGAAGTCGTGCTTCTCTGTACTCAGCTCATTATCCAGGTAGCTTCATGTGTTTGATTAACCAGGTAATACATTTCAGTCAGTATGATTACAGTGTTTCCATTAAAATGCAGTCTTTAATGTTGTGAATGGTGGTAATATTATATCAGTTGATTGGTTGGAAAAGGCTAGACTGCATGTTAATGTTATCTAGCTTTGCTCTTCGTTTCCATCTGTAGCTGGTAGTATTTTATTGGCTGTTGTATAAATAAAAGTCAGCTCACTCTAATGTTGTCAGTGTCTTTTGTCATCATTGCAAATCACCACTGTGAAGGTCTCCAAGTAACTTTACACAAGAAGGCAAAAACATGTTTAACTTTTAATGAAAGATCATATAAAGACATGGTTATTTCTAAATGATTATGAGGTGATCTTTTTTTTGTCTATTCAGCATAAAATTTCCACGCAATGTAAAGGGTTACTGTGTTCAATTTTACATTTTTCTTTGCAGATGGGACTAAAAGCTGCCTCAGTAAATGGTAGATTTTACTGATGGATCTCATTTTCAGCTCTTGTAGCTGATCATTTAATCATGTAGTGTAGATTTTTCAATGTTGCTTTCATAATACACACAATTAGATCATGCTTTTTTGTCTGTCATCCTATGTATAAAACACACAAGTAAATGAGTGGATTATAGTTTTATTTTATTTTATTATATGAATGTCACAATATTTACAAGCAGTGTTGTACTATAACAAATGTACTACACAAGTAAGTGTAAATTAATACACATTTCCTGAATTAAACTATTACAGTGTACTTCCTAAATTCCATTGCAAAAATTACAGGACATCAACTTCAGGATGGAAACCAACCTAAAGTCATACCCCATGTGTGCAATGGCATTAGTCACAAGAGCATGTAATAATTATTAATATACTCATTATGTTGAAAATGAAAACATTGGTCAGTGCTCATTTCTACAGCACATCATTCTTATAGCTTTCTCTTACTGTTAAGGTGGTGCAGTGGTTATGTCTCCTAGACCCCCATGATGTACACTGTCTGACAAAAGTGAGCATACCCCTCACATTTCTGCAAATATTTTTTTATGTCTTTTCATGGGACAACACTATAGAAATGAAACTTGGCTTTAACTAAAAAGTACAACCCCAATTCCAATGAAGTTGGGACGTTGTGTAAAACAAATAAAAACAGAATACAATGATTTGCAAATCCTTTTCAACGTATATTCAATTGAATACACTACAAAGATAAGATATTTAATGTTCAAATGGATAAACTTTATTGTTTTTTGCAAATATTCACTCATTTTGATTTTGATGCCTGCGACACATTCCAAAGAAGTTGGGACAGGGTCAACAAAAGACTGGGAAACTTGAGGAATGCTCAAAAAACACCTGTTTGGAACATTCCACAGGTGAACAGGTTAATTGGAAACAGGTGAGTGTCATGATTGGGTATAAAGGGAGCATCCCTGAAAGGCTCAGTCGTTCACAAGCAAGGATGGGGTGAGGTTCACCACTCTGCGAACACCTGCGTGAGCAAATAGTCCCAACAGTTTAAGAACAATGTTTCTCAACGTGCAATTGCAAAGAATTTAGGGATTTCATCATCTACAGTCCATAATATCATCAAAAGATTCAGAGAATCTGGAGAAATCTCTGCAAGGAAGTGGCAAAGCAGAAAACCAGCACTGAATGACCTTCAATCCCTCAGGCGGAACTGCATTAAAAACCGACATCATTCTGTAATGGATATTACCACATGGGCTCAGGAACACTTCAGAAAACCACTGTCAGTGAACGCAGTTCGTCGCTTCATCTACAAGTGCAAGTTAAAACTCTGCCATGCAAAGCGAAAGCCATATATCAACACCACCCAGAAACGCTGCTGGCTTCTCTGGGCCGAGCTCATCTGAGATGGACTGACTGAGAGTCCACATTTTAAATTGTTTTTGGAAATCATGGACATCGTGTTCTCCAGGCCAAAGAGGAAAAGGACTGTCCGGATTGTTATCAGTGCAAAGTTCAAAAGCCAGCATCTCTGATGGTATGGGGGTGTGTTAGTGCCCATTGCATGGGTAACTTGCACATCTGTGAAGGCACCATTAATGCTGAAAGGTACATACAGGTTTTGGAGCAACATCTGCTGCCATCCAAGCAGCGTCTTTTTCAGGGACGTAACTGCTTATTTCAGCAAGACAATGCCAAGCCACATTCTGCACATGTTACAACAGCATGGCTTCGTAGTAAAAGAGTGCGGGTACTAGACTGGCCTGCCTGCAGTCCAGACCTGTCTCCCATTGAAAATGTGTGGCGCATTATGAAGTTCAAAATACGACAACGGAGGCCCCGGACTGTTGAGCAACTGAAGTTGTACATCAAGCAAGAATGGGAAAGAATTCCACCTACAAAGCTTCAGCAATTAGTGTCCTCAGTTCCCAAACGCATATTGAGTGTTGTTAAAAGGAAAGATGATGTAACACAGTGGTAAACATGCCCCTGTCCCAACTTCTTTGGAATGTGTTTCATGCATGAAATTCAAAATGAGTGAATATTTGCAAAAAACAATAAAGTTTCTCCATTTAAACATTAAATATCTTGTCGTTGTATTGTATTCAATTGGATATAGGTTGAAAAGGATTTGCAAATCATCGTATTCTGTTTTTATTTATGTTTTACACAACGTCCCAACTTCATTGGAATTGGGGTTGTACTTAGCTTGGTTAGCTTGTATAGCAGTAAAGATTTACTATCCACTGAAAATAACACAACCATTAATGTCTAAATAGCTGGCAACATGAGTGAGTACATCTCACAGTGAACATGTCCAAATCGTGGCCAATTGTATCGTTGTCCCTCCCTGGTTTCATGTGACTTATTAGAGTTACAAGGTTCCAGGTGTAAATGGGGAGAAGGACTGTTAAATTGTTGTTTTGGGTACAATTCTCTCATACTGGCCACTGGATATTCAACATGGCACCTCATGGCAAAGAACTCTCTGAGGATGTTAGAAATAGAATTGTTACTCTCCAAAAAGATGGCCTAGGCTATAAGAAGATTGCTAACACCCTGAAACTGAGCTACAGAATGGTGGCCAAGGTCATACAGCAGTCTTCCAGGCCAGGTTTCACTCTGAATAGGCCTCGCCAGGGTCGACCAAAGAAGTCCACGTGTTCAGCGTCATGTCCAGAGGTTGGCTTCAAAAAATAGACACATGAATGCTGCCAGCATTGCTGCAAAGGTCGAAGAAGTAGAAGGTCAGCCTGTCAGTGCTAAGACCATACGCCACACAATGGATCAACTCAGTCTGCGTGGCCATCGTCCCAGAAGGAAGCCTCTTCTGAAGCTGACGTATAAGAAAGCCTGGAAACAGTTTGCTGAAGACAAGCAGTCCAAGAACATGGATTACAGGAACCATGTCCTGTGGACTGATGAGACCAAGATAAACTTGTTTTGCTCAAATGGTGTCCAGCATGTGTGGCGGTGCCCTGGTGAGGAGCACCAAGACAACTGTCTCTTGCCTACAGTCAAGCATGGTGGTGGTAGCATCATCGTCTGGGGCTGCATGAGTGCTGCCGGCACTGGGAAGCTGTGGTTCATTGAGGGAAACATGAATACCAACGTGCACTGTGACATTCTGAAGCAGAGCATGAGCCCCTCCCTTCAGAAACTGCGTTCACTGTGAGGTGTACTCTAATAAATCTACACTGCTATACTAGCTGTACACTGACTAGTTAGCCAAGTTTCATTTCTATAGTGTTTTTCCATGAAAAGATATAATAAAATATTTGCAGAAATATGAGGCGTGTACTCACTTTTGTGAGATACTGTATATACCATGCAGCCCTTACATTTTGTTTATTTCTCACTTAGCTTATTAAAGAAAGTGGGGAAATTCTGTTAAAAAGTGCAGATTCCAAGCTTTCAGTCACCACCCACTCATTCTATAGGGAAATGTATGTTTTTGACATTAAAACAACTGAAAACAATAGAGAACAATACAGAGTGTAAACCAAATATATGTGCAGTTCATTCACTATGTATTATATTATTATGCTACATAACTCTAGACGTCTAAGCAAACACTGGAAAGAGCAATGCAAGTCCACTCACATGTCTAAAGCAATGAATAACACACGTAACTCTTGGCCTATTTTACAGTCACAGCCTTCAGTCAAAACCTCATAAGCAACAGGCATTTGATGTGTTACCTTCCAAAACTGGTAGCATTGGATTTCCTGAGATAACTGAATGTAGAAAATGTCACAGATGCACCACAAGGTTTCAGCCTGAAGCTAATATCAGTTTCATCAAATCTGATTATTTGACTTCCATTGTAACACACCAAAACCTTGCGTAAGTCTTTAGACCTTTCTATGGTCTGGTGATGTCTGCAGCTGGTTTCCATTAGCATAGTTTTCCATTATCTGATTATTATAAAACCTCTCACTTTTTTGTGTATTGAAGATATTCAGTGTCTTAGATTTAAAGTTGTAAAGCTCAGAGGTCAATTTCACTGCTTTTCTCCATTTAAATTGATGCCGTGTCTTATTTATTATAGCATATTCACAAGAAAATAAACACTAGAATGATTAACAGCGCTATAGCAGTACTTGTGCTTGAAGAGTGCAGGAATTTTAAAACTTATTTGAGGTAGCTTCATAAGAAATAAACTGTTAAGTTTCACAAAGAAAACAATCTTTGCTTCAGACACATTCCTCCTTAGTTTTGGTTTTTGTATTTGTAGCTAAATTTATCATTTCCTGACCATTTAATTGCACTTGTTGATGTGCAACATCCCTAAGAACGGACAAATCGATAGGAATCAGAATCATACAGTATATAAAGAAAAACTGGCAGCAAACACAATATTTGTGCTATATTAATAACAGCTTGACTATTGGGTGTTTGGCCATAAACTCTGAGGAAAATACATTAAGTACAAAGTAAGTCAAATTGTTAAGTAATTAATTAAAGCAAAGTGCAAAATAAGGATCTAAGTGCAGGCAGTCAGAAAGTGCAGTCACTGAGACAGCTGGACAGCTGCAGTATATAGTACAGCACTAAGCAGAACCGAGCGGCGATCTTACGTTATAGCAAGCAAGTGATAAGATCTAACAAAGGTCTGATTTCAACATGACACTTGCCATCAGATTACATGGAGAGAATGAGAGCAAGTCCTTATTTCAGAATGGGTCCCATTTGAAGCTGATGGCTCAGGTTACAGAAGGATGTCCATTCGTTTAACATGTTTCTGGGTGCTTTTAAAACTCATTCATAATCTGTGTGGCATTATACTGCAGGTCTGCTCGTAGGAAGCAAGTAAGCATCTGCGTAAGTGTTTTAGGAGCATTTGTATCATCCAGAGTATCCTGTAGAACAGCTGCTGAGAGTGAGCAGTATGCTGGTATGTGGGACATTCTCTGGAAGCTCAAGGTTGTGTTGATGTGTGAAACGATTCTACTGGCTTTAGTTTTATCTCTGATTCTCTTGTGGAAGTACTCTTCCTTCTGGGCTTCCGTGAACCCATGGATTTCTGTGACCTTCTGGATATATTCTGAAGGTATTGCACTCGCCGCCCTTGGTCGAGAGGTTATCCAGAGGAGGGCAGAGGGCAGTAGATTACCTTTGATGAGATTTGTCAGCAGTACATCAACTGTTGTAGGCTTGTTGGGGTCACACCAGTTAGTATTGCGTTGGAAATCTAGAGGAAGATGATATTCATCCAGGCCATCAAAAATGAGTATGATTCTGACCGTATTCAAATCGACCTGTTTTACTTCTGGGAAGAAGTGATGCAGGAGCTCGGTTAAACTGACATTTTCCTCTTTCTTCAGGTTTAAATCCTGCAAAAGAAGTGTGAGGATCAAATCAATCTCCTGGTTGGTTTTCCCTTCAGCCCAGTCAAGAATAAACTTCTGTAGACATACGGTTTTGCCAATGCCAGCTATTCCCTTGGTGAGCATGGTTTTGATATGCTTCTGCTGTTCAGGTGGTTGTTTGAAGATATTCAATTTAACTGGCAGCTCTTCTAACTTTACTCGCACGGACATTGCCTTTGGCTCTCTTATTTCATGTGCAGGGTTTCCTTCTTCTTCCTCTTCGTCTTGTGTAATGTAGGGCTCTGTATAGACATCATTCAGTAAAATGGGATTCCTGTGTTTTTCTGCTTTTACAGAAATGTACTTCAGCTGCTCTTTATATCTTTCCTTTAGTTTCTCCATGGTCTCATTTAGGATGCTCACTGCAGAGGACATAAAGACGGAGTAAACCCTTGAATATGAAGAAACCCAAAAAAGTTTTGAATGTAATGGAAAAACATTGTAAATGTGTAAACATATAAAACCATATCCCAATTATATAAACAGTCATTACCATCACTGGGCTCTGGAATTACACACTCTGTAGGCTGCTCCGAGTCCGAATGACTAGAACTAGAACTAAGAGAAGGTATTAACAGAGGGTTTAGAGATTACAGAGACAAAGAAATAGAAGAAAGAATAAAACAGTTGTTAACTATAGTTTTAGTCGGGAAAATGAGATTCGACCACTATGTATTTTTAAATACCTTATATTGTATCTTTTTTTTTTTTTAGTGATACATTACTTGTCAAGTGTTGCATCTGGTTTAAGTTACCTGTCAGTACTTGGGTGGTCATCCTTCAGACCAGAGAAGGTTTCAATGGAATCAAAACTGTCTTCTTCTGAGTCTGCACTTTCTTCATTATGCCTGCAGGCACTAAAAAGATTCACGCAGTCAGTGCCCACTTGCTTACGTTATGCCACTTATAATATTAATTAGAAGATGTCATATGCAAAAGTTTAAATAGCCCTAGTCAGATCACATGTTTTGTTGATAAGGGAAAATAAGATAGTACTTCCTCTATAGGGAACAAACTTAAAGATGACATTATGTTGTGCACTACAACATCAACATGTTGAGTTTAACATATTTGGGTAAATACATATAGCAAAAAATATGCCATTATTTTTACATAGGCCACATTTTAGGTTTTGCTTGTTCCCAAATATGTTACATTTACCAGATAAACATTAGCTGTGTGTCACAATGTGCAGAAGTGTGTTCTCTGTAGAGGATGTTTATTTTGACTTAGAAAACTAAGATAATATGTCATTTGACTTGGGGCAACCAAATTACAGTATGACTGTAATGGGCATACATATGAATGAAAGGATCTGTATTAAATCTAATTTTAAAATTTATTTTGAATTTGATTTTAAGTGTGGAAATTGGGAGTATAAATCTCTGACTTCACAATAATTAGATTTGATTTTAAATTATAAGAAATTATTCAGTGCATCATGAAAGTTCACAACAATTAGATTTGATTATTTTGTTATGATAAAAAACAAAAATACGACTGGTAGAACTGTAAAATTTCACATAAGTGAAACAGTGGCAATAAAACTTTGCACTTTTAAAAATTTACAAAAAAAATGTATAATTACCTTTTACAATAAATGAACACGTACATCATGCATTGCAATGCAGTTTTACATCCTCTACCCGGCTCTACCTCACATTGCCCGTACATTTCACTCTTAATGCATAAAGGACTGGGCTCAGGTGACAGGGCCATATTCCCCTCACAGAGATCATCTCAATATAACTGACAGCAACTGCTAGTGAAGTGACTCAAAGTGTAGCCTTCAGTAGTTTCATTTCAATATAATTACCCTGAAGGTGCTGTAGTGAACTCGGGTGGATGATGTTTTGAAATGTTGCTCTTCATATACTGGCTGGATACAAAGGAATCAGCTTGGGCAGACCGGGCTCTGAGACAGAAAAAACAGACATATCTACCTTGACCAAATATTTATTTTCATTTTTTCAGACTTCATTTGAAGCATATTTAGAGGCAAATATAGTCAGTACATTTAATAGAAGTAAGTTATGTGTAAAAAATTACTACTTAAAAATCTTTTGATTTTTATTTATTGATATTGTAGCATGTTCGAGAAATCCTGTGCATGTTTATTCTGGGTTAATGTTCTCCGGCGGTTATTCATTGAGTTTATTTTGATTAGGACTTTTATTTTAAATGGCCGAGTTAGCCCACTTGCTGCGTTTATGCCAGTAGAACAGGAAAAATGACCACAGTCATTTAATAAAGCACACAACTTGTGCATAAGCTGTGGGTCTCCTTTAATAGTGGTAAACTCTACAATATGTATTGTAGCATGGGCACAGAAGCTGAATCAGAAGATGCCATTTTTCTGCTCAAGGAAGTTCTCTTTAATTACCCAAAGCAGAAAAGGCCACTAAATACAAGGGGAAAATAGCGGGGAAGGTCACCACTAGCCATATAACATACGGTGAAGACTAAAACCACATTAACATTAACCCACAACAGAGCAAACACATGTTAAACCAACAACAACAACAGTACTGATGTCCTTTTGAGCAGGTGGGAGTGCAGGTCCAGACATTACCTTGCATGCTATGCCCAATGAGCTCCCATAGACCACTGAAGTAGTGCATTATTCTGTAGTCTGCATTATGCCAATGCAAGAACTCCAGGTCTAAGCTTGATTCCTCTATTGCCAAAATTATCTGGCTTTTTCAAAAAACCACCTCTATCACTCCCTCTAGTAAATAAAAATGTTCAGAACCCGATACGCTTTGTCCTGTGTACATTCTTCTGCTGAAGATCATTGGATCCTCTAAAGTATGAGCTCGTTAAAGAATTGTAATACAAATATTGCTACATGAAAGCTAAAGCTACTGTTCATTAATTGCACATCACTAAGCGACATGAAAGTAAGGCTTATTGAAATGTCCTACTGTAGCACATATTTATAGGTTTGCTCATAAAATCCCTCTAGGTTGGATATTTTGATAGTCCAAAACTCCTTATCAAAATACTACCAGCATAAACACTACAAAGCTGAATTTTGCTTTTTTTACCAGCTTCTTGTTCAAATGTTTCTGTTTCACCTCAAATGGTGCAGCAGGTGTGATTAACACAAACATTAGTGAACGGGACAAAACAGCACTGGCCTGTTGGTTCAGTGAAAATGCAAAAAAATGTTACTGTTACTGTTCTGCCCTGCGATGGACTGGTGACCTGTCCAGGGTGTTTCCTGCCTTCTGCCCGATGACCACTGGGATAGGCTCCATCACCGCCCAGTGACCCTGAGGGAGAAGCGGCTTAGAAAAATGTGTATGTGTACTGTTAAGCAAAAACAGAGCAAGCTATTATAGTATAGTCATTATAATGCCTCAGGCACCAGAATGTAACCGCTGCACCATTTAAGTTGGAACAGAAAAAATTCAAGCAAGAAGCTGGCGAATGACCTTATTACAAAATGATACCAGCATTAAAAGAATAATTACAATATTTTTGAAAGTAGGGAGTAAGCAGTAATACCGAGCTGGGTGTGTACTAAATTTGCCTGAGTGCAGGAACATGTAAAATAAACACGTGTCTTGTGGATGGCAGGTTCCCTAAAGCTCTGTTTTTTTAAAACTTAATTATTGCCCTAACATTGGATAAGGGCATTTTCAGGCACGTAGCTATTTGTTTATAGCTGTTGCAATTACATTGATTTGTGAAGGTCAGTGCACTTTTATCTCATTTATTTATTCTTTATTTTCCTCATGCTGGCAAATGACTGTGGAATTTTGTCCTCTGTGTCACCCCATATTGATAACTCAGAAAAACAGGAAGTCATGAGTGACCACTTCAAAGTTACAAAACAAAGCCTTTTTTCATTACCTTTTTACCCATCTGTACCAAGAGTGTCAATAATTATGCAGCTGACATTATTATATATTATATTATAATTATTAATCATTGTCTTGATTAAGATATAGCAATAGTGCATAAATTAACAAATTACATTGTAACTTTTTTTTGACACTAGGGCACCTAAGATTAATACAGTTTATTTGCATGTGGATTACCTGGAATTTTGGAAAGATGAATTCACTGTCCACGGAACAGATGGCGTCATTTTTAGTTTATGGTGAGTGTTTCTTTTCTCTGATCTGCTGTCTCTGTGGACATAAATAGTCTTTGCTTAAATATTTCTTTTCATTTGTAACTACATTATTAGATTAAATATTGGAAATATCCCCACCCATATCCCTTACACAAACATGCACAATCACCCTGACATTTTTTATATGGTACTTTCCACATCTCTACTGTTAGCTGGGTGGCCTGACATTCTACAATTCAAAAAACTCTAACTGTTGTGCTAAAAGTGGCGCTGAGCCTAGGCTTTCAAAGCAATTTGAGTGAAAACAGAGAACAATAACACAACATCTAACTGCCAACATTTAGAGCCACAGGAGCCATCAGAGTCAGTTTGGTCAGTACTGCATTTCAGTAGCAAAACGTGGGAGTGGTTATATTGTGCTGGATCCTGTTACTCCTAGAGTTATTCCAAAAAGAGATAAGTGCAAGTGAGTTATTACCTATGCTCTCCTTTATTGCTGTCTGGTTTACTCATAGACTTTTTCTCTGCTGATCCGGCACGAGATGCAGGCGAGACAGATCTATCAGATCCAAACCTTAAGAAACAAAAATGAAAAAATGAATACATCATCCCAGTGAATACAACTGTTATTAGTTTTGGAAGTTTTGAATGAAAACATGGATTAGTCTTCTTTTATAAGCTTAAGTTAGTGTTCCATCTTCAGAGAAAGAGAGGCAGCATTAAAATAAATAAATAAATAAATAAATAAATAAATAAATAAATAAATAAACAAACACATTTTAGAAAATGTCCATACAGCTCAACTTTGGACAGAACAATGTAGGCTTCAAATCGACCAGCACCGTTAATTAGCAATAAATTAATTTCACTTACCCCGAGTCTTTTTTCTCAACCTTTTGGTGGTCCCGGCCCCTGGACTTTGAGCACACCATCTCTGGATTTGTCCTGTGAATAGTTGCCAAAGAACAGAGATGAGAACTTATATGCATGTAGCAGGGGGTATGTTTTTGGTAGGTGTGGTCAGGCATAAGACAGTGGGTTAATGAAAGTTTCTGGCCCACTTTTAAGAACTAGATCTGTTTCATGGCTGTCAATATCAGGGCTGACCGCAGTGTGAGAACCAAATATCAGAATGCATGTTGTTTTGTTAATAGATGATGTGTTCCAAATCAGTGCGACACACTCTGGGTACAACTTAAAACACGTGAGGTTCAGATTTCTCAGTGTGGGTGTGTTTAGCCATGGAATTCTATTGAGAGGTGTCATTTACCTATTATGTGGGGTAATCAATGCTGGTTGGAGATAGGAGTGCATGGTTTCCCTGCTCCATTCTCTCTCTCTCTCTTTTCATCTTTCGTGACATTGCCATTAAAGTGAGTTTCTGATGAATGAGCATGATGATGCAATATTTATTGTTGTACAGTATGACTACATGGGTATATTAGACAGGGGCTAAGATAAAAACTGGTTCACATTTGTGTCAAGTAACTTTGTAATATTTCCATAGTTATCAGTTAAGGTGTTACCTTTGAGGTTTTTATTTTATTTTCTCTCTGTCTTTTCAGGAAGTGGCAGTGATGTAACTTGTAACAAAGACTAAGATCCACCCTACTCAAGTTCACAGTGTCGCAGCATTTGAGCAATGAATTGGACAAAATATGAATAAATAAATAAATAAATAAATAAAAACTCTAGTTGCATAACAGATCTGTACACCATGATCACTAACGTCAGAAGCCAGGTCATGATTGCTTAGCATAAGGTCAAAAATTTGTTAAGTTGCCAGCAATGGCCAGCAAGTCCTTTCTTTAACTAGACTGTACATACATCTCCTAGAACTTTTACCAAATAAGACAACTCAAATGAATAGTACTTGCTCTCTTCATGTCTTAAACGAGTAGTTTTTCCTATAGGTTGTGTATGAAGGAAAAGACCTTCTGTTTGAGTATATCATCACTTCCTAAATAAAACATGTATATCCATTTTTTACACCAATTTTTAGAGTGTGAAGATTTTGTGATGTTTCAACATGTAAAATGTACTCAAATTAAAAGTAAATACATTTGTTCCTTCTCCTGTCACGTTACTATACTGGAGATCATTAATTTCCTTTCATGCTCACCCTTTTTTCACTGCTTCCAAGTCTGGGGCCTGGAGTTGGGAAAGATCCATCTCTGCCTTACACTGTGAACTCAAATAAAAGAAAGCCTCAGAATAAGTTCAGAGGTATGCCCACAGCTCCACGTCTTTAGGAAATACTTCTTATATCCAGTCATTCAAAACATATTATGCATTGATTGTAAGATCTATTAATTGAAAGAGTAATTTTAACAGTAACCATCCATCAAAGTAATGTAATCATTACGATAAACAGGGGTTTAAGCACAAGGTCAAGAGTGAATCTATTATAACCGTGCAAAGTAATTTTCATTGCCAGTGAACTTCCAACAGCTCAGACCATTTGTCATTGGTTCCACAGCACTGGATGATCTCTGAAATTGTATTGAAGGAGCTCTGAGTACAGTGACACCCAAAATGTTCAATTGAGTATGGGATGAATTTGACTATGGCGTTGATGTCCGTACAGATGGAGGAGGTTCATATTGAGCACTTGTAAAGTTACATAGTAAACTTTACACTCACTTAAACCATTTACAATTTACTGCATTGTTCTGTAAAGATTTACAAGTGAAATTTGTATCACATATACATTTATATACGCAACACATTTGCATTGCAAAATGATACAGCACTGCATTTGCGGTCATCATTTTGACCTGGCTTCTTCCTTTACATTTACATTTACGGCATTTGGCTGACGCTCTTGTCCAGAGCGACTTACAATTTGATCATTTTACTAACCAACCACACCTTTCTTACCATTCACTCGCTTACAATAACACCGTGTGACATTTGAGACGTGGAGGTTGTCTGTTTTCACAAGACAAGAAGAAACCAAAAGACCATAGAAAAACACCAAAGAACATAATTGTCCTACATTTACAAGACTCACAAACACACAATGCAATATACGGTACACATAAAATTATATAATATTACAGTAAACAGTCCAGACACAGGTGAGACAAGGGCAGGGGTGTGGTCACCACTGAGACACTTCAGAGTGAGAATATAAAGGGTTAGAAACTCTATGACACACTCAGAGATTTAGCACACACCTGGACCTGAATATACACACACCAGCCACTTTATTAGGTGTTCAGTTGCTTGTTAGCACAAATAGCTAATCAGCCAATCACATGGCCGCAACTCAATGCATTTAGGCATGTAGAGGTGGTCAAGACAACTTGCTGAAGTGCAAACCGAGCATCAGAATGAGGAAGAAAGGTGATTGAAGTGACTTTGAACATGGCATGGTTGTTGGTGCCAGACAGGCTGGTCTGAGTATTTCAGAAACTGCTAATCTACTGGGATTTTCACGAATAACCATCTCTAGTGAATGTAAAATATCCAGTGAGCGGCAGTTCTGTGGAAGAAAATGCCTTGTTGATGTGAGAGGTCAGAGGAGAATGGGCAGACTGGTTCGAGATGATAGAAAGGCAACAGTAACTCAAATAGCCAACCAAAATCTCTGAGGAATGTTTCCAACACCTTGTTGAAACTATGCCATGAGGAATTAAGGCAGTTCTGAAGGCAAAAGGGGGCCCGACCTTTTACTAGCAAGGTGTAACTTATAAAGTGGCCAGTGAGTGTATACTTAGCATAATCTCAAAGACATTTTATCAAGCTACATGAATTTTATGCTTGTAAGATAAATATAAATAATCAAGTTGAGGCCTGTGGAAGAATTTATCACCAAAACTAATATAACCACAATAACACTAGATGACAGATAGTGTTAGTATTTACACTGTACAATTATTACACTTATTCTACTTTTTGGGGGTCAGAATGATAAGCACAGTGTTGTTTACAGTAATTTCCCGCAGGGTGCAAGAGACGGTTCTGATGCTTGATAATAGAGAATTTATCTTTATTTTACATTTAGCATACAAAACTGAAAGTGTAATGGTGGTAATAAATATACCAGGTGATGAGGCTCATTAAGAGCACAGAGTGACACAGCACCAGAAAAAACGCAGGCACAGCATGGTGAACAATGAGATAGGATACTATTGGTTTTTGTGTGTGGGAAGTATAACAGGCAGCAGTACAGAGAAGAAAGATGTCAAAGGGGGTTGCCTCAGCTTTTTTCATGAAGCTGGTTCATATATACTAGTTCACATTTACCCCATTAGTGCCAAAATCAACAATCTACTTTTATTTTATTTGTTAGCTATTCGTTTATTTATTAGCCTATCGCTGTATAAAATCTAGATCTTTTTCTCATACACAGTATATTATTGATATAAATGAAGACCTAAATTTTTGAGCAATGCTTAAAAGAACCTTAATCTACAAAATGTTCTGTATTGCACTTTTGCTTAATTCTGTACTTTCTATTTTTCCTGCAGTTTCTGAGTGGACAATAAAACACTTTTGCAAGTTGCTCTGAATAAGAGCAGCTGCTAAGCGCCATAAATTTAAATGTAATTGTATTGCCCTATTGCCCTGTTGCATGAAAATAGAGATTCTTAATGTTTACATGGTACCAATGGTGTGATTCTTCATCAGACTAAAATTAAACAATCAGACTGCTGATGCCAGTCCCCATGTGACAATACATTTGTCAATATCAAAGGCATTACTTCAGTATTCTTTTATTGCTCATCTCTCTCTTTATTAGCGGAAGGCTGCACTTGTTGAGAAGAAGAGGAAAACATGGAAAAACTCAGATGTTGTGCTCCCTGGTTTTGGGTCAAACTATCATGAAAAATTTGCTGCTGATAACCCAGGGTTGAATAAAGAAAATGACAGAAAAAAAGGCTTATATCTTAGCTTAAAATATGATTACTAATAAGATTAAAACACTGATGTAACTGAAATCATTAGAAATATTATAGTTTTGACTTAGTTTTTGTGAAAATAGTTTAGTAATAGTTTTAGTTAGCTATAGAAACTGTGGTCTCACATAAACAAGCACAATGCCAAATGCAACTTGCCAAATATACAAAGTAGTTTAGATTAGGGTCTGTGGAGAAGGTGTCCAAAAGCAAAAATGCAAAAACTGTCTCAAACTACCTTAACTCACCCTATGACCACTGCGTTTATGAAAGAACCCCTGCACCCTTTTTTAAAAATGTAAACATCAAGACTTTTAGCTTGAAGCCTGTCTTCCTTACCTAATAAAGGTAGTCTAGGTTAAACTTACCGTTTTTTCACAAGAATCCAACAATTTTTAATAAACGAAACCCACAAAAAGCATTCAGAAGTAGTCTTCTCCCAGCTCGATAACTGTCCTGTGAAGGAATCCTTTGTTCAGTGGAAGAAATTCCAACTTGAAATAAAATCTGGCATGAGCAGCGCAGCAGAACAGGTTCTTCATGTTCATTTGTTGCTGAAACTCTGTCAAAGGAGTGAACAGGGCATGTTAATACTAATGCTAATAGCATTAACCTGAAAAGTTCCCTCCTTTATCCATCCCTCTAGCCAAGGGAGATAACATCAACATTGTAGCAGGGGACGATCAAGGAAGTTACTCAGAAACTGAATATTTCTCTGCATTCTTGCGTAACTGAGCACTTGACTGACATTCTCATGACGCACCATGACTGTGTGTACGTATGAGCTACTGTCCTTATTGAAATAAGATCATGTATTATGCAAATAACATAAAAAATGTATGTAAAGTATGTATAGTAGTATGTACATATATATATATATATATATATATATATATATATATATATATATAGTACAAATAATTGGGTCACCTACACATTACACCTACAGGACCTTTTATGACATCCCATTCTAAATCATAGGCCTGATTACAAACTTGATCCCCCCCTTTGCAGCTGCTCTTCTGGGAAGCTTTCTACAAGATTTTGGAGAGTGTCTGTGGGAATTCTTGTCCATTCATCCACTTGAACACTTATGCACAAACATGTTTTTTGTTTCCTTATTTCCTTATTTGCATTTGCATTCTCAATTCAGGAACTCGGTTCAAAGTAACAGGCAAATGTTCTCTTCTGAAATGTTTAGCTTGTGCAACAATATTTTCATTAATTTCATGTTTTTAGAGTTTAATTATGTACCTATTATACACATGTACATATTTTCACTTCATCAGGAAGTGTGAATGAGGGAAATCCATATATGCTAATACATGCCATACATTTGAAATTCATATATTGCCATGTTTCAGATTTCCAGAGTGCTTCACAAATAATAACGGTTATTTATGTATATATTTATATAACTACTGTTACATCACAATTGAAATACTGTGCTTTGTGGATTTTGTCACATTTGATCGTTTCCTGTTTTCTGATTCATCAATATGTGCACAAAACAGAACAATGGCTTCATCACTGCTGACTCTGAAGTTTCTCACATTCACTCTTACACGCTTCAGCCACATGAGGGCGTCACAGTTACAGGCCTGAATTTATTTCTATTGAAGAACTGTAATCTGTTCTTTTCATCACCTGAAAACACAAGATTAATCAGCAATGCTTTTTATTGCTGACTCTGCTGCTGGTCTAAATAAGGTGTTAACAGGGCAGCACATTAGAACTAGAAGTAGACACTATCTGTCAACCTCTTGGGTTCACAGTTAATAGTCGGAGCAGAGAGATCATTTCCTGCTGAAATACAAGTGAATGCCTCATGTTCAAAGCTGATATGAACTTAAAGGTCATTTAATTTTAGCAACTCCACTCATTTGACTAGGAAGAATTATTTGCATAGCACTTCTCCATCTAACACTCACTTAGCCGATCAGTAAATAAACACAAAAGCAGAAAAAAACAGTAGAAGCAAAGAATCACAACCTAGATACACAAGATGAAGCAGTGTTAGTTTCATAGTCCTGTTTTACAGTTAGAATTTTTGTACTTTCTTTATTTGTATACTGTTTTGTCATTTTGCCTTTCAGCCCACCATCAACATTGCATACACCCCCAAGACTTTTCCAAGACAAACTATTTGTACATTGTTAATTACACTGAAGGGTCCATGTCCTACTTTTTTTTTTTTGTTATTACCTTTAATGCTGACATATGTAAATGACTTCTGGACTGATCTGCTGCCCTGTACTGTGCCTCATTCCTGAAGCACACAAAGCTGACTGTGCACGGGCGAAACTGCTGAATAGACCAAATAGGTGTATATATGTTGGGTCTTGTAATATCGCAGAAACAACGGATTCAAACCATGTTGCTGTTGCAGCATATAGTCAGTGTATGGGTTGTGTAGTGGTATGTTTGGAACCCTTAACAATGTCTAAATATTACTTTTTATTTACAAACAAGTAAGGAACATCTGGTTTTCCATTACATGTGCCCTTTAAAGATGGATAATTTAGGAATGTTCAGACATTGGAGGTGCTGTAGCCACCTTCCAGAACAATTAAAAGAAAAGCTGTTATGAATCAGTAGAGGGCAGTGTTGTATAGTGTACAACAAAACAACATTTACAAACTAAAGGCAAGACAAGCCTCCAATCTTCTGAAACAGTTGTGATATACAGTCCACCCCACTTACTGTTAGCAAATTGGCCCTGTGATATGAAACTAATTCAGAAAATCCTACCTGGACCTTTAATTGGAATATAATCAGGTGATTAATCCAGTTTAAAAGTGACATGTAGTTATTGTTTTTAATATAAACTTATTATGAGGTCTCCTTATTCCAATACAGTTCTTCATTACATCTGCTTATTATGAGTCAATCTCTTAGGAATCCCTAGAGGGCAGTGTTGGGTTTCTCATGCAAGATGAGCACTTTGACTGACCCGGAATTCTTTGTTGTACATTAATCGAATGCATTTAAGTTACTGAATTGATGCAGAGAAAGATTGATGGATGAAAAGAGAGATAATGGACTGCCAGATCTGTTCAGTGTATCATGTGAAAGAATAAATTTGTGCCAGATTCACAGCTGAAGAGAAAATGATCTTGTTTACTAAATGTTAGCTTGCATGAACATAAGCCACTTTCAGGACAAATCATCCTGTAAAGCCTTTTGTTGTTGTTACTGAGTGTAATATTGTGTGTATGACCCCACATTCAGGTGCCCTCTGTGTCAGGGATGGATTACTTACTGTGCCCATGGACTTCTGATGGCCAGTAACCTCTGGTGGTCTTCTGTGGCCTCTGTGGTAAATAGTTATGTTCTTACATAAATGCATGTTTAAAGTAATTAAAAGGAAAAATGATGAAAAAAGTTTCTAAAACTTTTTTTTTATCAACCCTGGGTCTTAAAGGGGAATTCCAAATAGTTTTCAAGAAGCTAATATTTAAACATCACTCAGAATGCTTTGATGCAAAATGCTCTGCTCTAGAGGAACTTACTAAGTCACAACACTGGTGGTGATAGGAACCAGACGTGTAATGCCTCTAAAAGCTCCCTTGCAAAAAACAATTATGTGAACATATTTACAATTATGCTGCCAGATGTCTGACACATTGTTTTCTGAACAGACTTTTTAAACTTCATCGTTCACTCATAAAAATAATGGTTCTTCTTGAGTTCTTTAGGGAAAAAACTGTTGTATGTAGAGCCATGCACACTCAAATAACCTTTTGCCTTATTAAAGAGTTTTTTGCATCATGAAAGATTGATGGAGACCTTTTTGAAAGGGGTTCTATATAGCACCAATAAAGTTTCTTCTATTGTTATAATGTCAAGCTTATCCAAGAATCCTTTTTGGTGCTATATAGAACCATTTTCAAAAACGTTCTATATAGAACCATCAAACTATCTTACCGATAACTATATGACCCCTGGTTCCTATTAACACCACTGTAAAGAAATCTGAGTCAGCATGTTTCTCACCAGGGAACAATTTCACATCAAACCACTCTGAATGACTTTGTTTGCATATGGCTGAATTATGCAGAAATCATTGAAAATTAATTGAAGTCCTCTTTAAAAGTATTAACAGTTGCAGAAACACCCATAATTGCAATAAAAGCCCATCTGCACATACTCTGCTGACTTAATTAAAGTAGTTAAATGCTCCAAACACCAAAAATGTGCAGCAGGAAATAATAATGAGTAATAATAATAAATTAAAAATATTGCACATTTCTGCAGAATTAATAATTTTATATATTAACATTAAATTTTTACAGCACTGTTCAAAGATAACATAAACAAACAGAAGCAGTTTATACACGTTGTATTCAGCTCTTGTCTGTTTTATTATTTCTGTGTTATTACATCATAATGTGGGTCTGAGGGGCCTCCAAACACACTGCTCAGAGACCTTGTGAGACTGTTCCTGCTTTGTGTGTGTTACTATCACTAGAATCTTTCATTTTTGGAGCACTGAAAGAGAAACAGCAGATGGTTTGTGGGTGCTTTAGGATTTACTCTGAGTCACTTTCACTTTGAGCAGAATCTCTATCACTGAAACATATACGAGGAGAATGACAGACAGATAAACACTAAATGTCATGGGTTGTGTGTGTGTGTGTGTGTGTGTGTGTGTGTGTGTGTGTGTGTGTGTGTGTGTGTGTGTGAGAGTGAGTGAGTGACAGGCAGACTGCAGTGTGTAGAGTGCATGTGTACATGTTATCTGATGGTGAGTCAGGATATGGGGACGATGGCCTGAGATATCCTGTCAACAATCCTGCCAGACACACACACACACACACACACACACACACACACACACACACACACACACACACACACACTGTGTGTGTGTAATGCACTTTTTATCTCTCTGCTCAACGATCCTTATTCATCACACTTACACACCAGCACAGATTCAACCACCATAACTGACGTACAAACTACTCGATGTCTGTTTCCTCACTGCCCAGTACAGCCTTTTTTACACATCATTTGCAGTTTACTTTTATGTACCTATTATTCACACAAAAAAGAGCCTTAATTAATGTAGATAATTCGAAAGGCAGACAAAAAAGCATTTCCTAGACCAACCAATCCTCATAGGTGGAGTTCAGGGTTAATGGAGAGTATGGTGCCCCCTCTTGGCTAGAGTTTAAATAACTTAGGGATTAAAATCATGACTGAAAAGAATAACATGTCAAATGTCTTAGCTTTGTTCCGGATGACTAAATGATTGTATCTTACATTATTGAGGGTTATGTATTTAGTGTATAAGTCATATAAAGCAAAAAAAAAAAACCCTTGTTGTTTGTTTGTGTTAATGAGTGTACATGTAAAAAGTTTACCCCCTTTTAGTACAAGAATTATTAGTACAATTATTAGTATTACCACTATAGCATCACTGTAATATTTTGTTCTATTTTTGCTGATGTTATATTCTTGGTGATAGTGATAATAATTTTGGCTTAAAATGAAGCTTTTTACAGGTTCTTACAATGTTACACTCAAATTTACATGTATTACTACCGGATGTGAGTTTGATCATATATACAGTGCTCCTCTTAAAGTATTTGGACATTTATGCCATACTTAAAAATGTATTAAGTTCAACATGTTAGGAATCAAACCAAGCACTGCTTATTTGAAACAGATTATTCCAAGACTGTCATTTTCTTTTTGTTAAAGTATTCTTTCAAAGATGGCTGGTGTGTTTCAGATTGTTACATCCAAAAACCGTTTGTACCCTTCTGCTCCAGACTTTGACACTCCACCTCTGTTCTTACTGTACAGTACTCTTACTGCAGTCTGGTTGGAATTCTTCTTTTAACGTTAAACCATCAGTTTGATGATGTGCTAAAAAGTGTCTTTTTTCCCCTCTGGAACAAATATGTTTTTTTTTTAAACATTTTAAAAAGCTACATACCAAGGTATATACCAAAGATGAAAGTGATGGATAATACTCTTCTACTGCAAAACAGACAAGTATCAGACATGGACCAATGAAAAGGGTGTGTGAAAGGACATTTCACATAATTTCTATGAGAATCCACTTTGACATGTAATATTTTATCTCATCAACTTCATTGTTTTTTGTAAATACAAGCTCAGTCTGAAATTGATGCCTACAGAAAAGCTGGCACAGTGACAATTTAGAACTAGGAACACTGTGAAATGTTCAAAAAGAAAACTTTTTCAGATTAATTATAATTTTACCACTATCCATTTTACATATGGATAAATATAGATATTATACATATTACTTCCTCTTGAATAGAAAGTAAACAGGCTATATATATATATATATATATATATATATATATATATATATATATATACCACTGGTTCATACCATTTCATGTCATATATAGTTTCTTTACAATGAACCATTTCACATCAAACTTCTCTAAATGGATTTGAATTTGATTGCATCTTAGCAATCATATTGTTTTTTTTTTAGGAAATCCTTATAAAGGTTTAATAACTATGATTACATATAAGAATAAAACATTCTTAACTTTCATCTATGTTAACATATTGAGACTTCATGTTCATCATGAAATGTTCACACAATGTATCCGACAGCTGGCAAGTAGTGTAAAAAATAAAAATGATTTTTAATATGACGATGATATACTGATGGAGATGTATGAGCAATGCTGAAATATTAATCTTTGTTGGTGTTTACTTTTAATGCAGATGGGTGGGTTGTGTGTGTTAGTGTAGAAGAGAAAGTCTCCGTTATCTCTTCTGTGCTCTGTTGTGCTGATGCAACTATAATTTAATAAGGCGTCTAATCTGTCTTATCTTACTATCTCCAATTAGACACACACACACACACACACAAACACACACACACACACACACACACACACACACGCACACACACACACACACGCACACACCCAAACCTCCTGTCGACCACCTGCATCAAAGGCTTCTTTGCTTAAACAGTCTGAGAGCTGCTGCATTCATTTATATTCTAATGCCTGATTCTCTGATACTTCAAAGTATTGCCGTCAGTTTGAAACAATACAAGAACTAGATAATCAGAAGCACACACCCACACACATGCACACTCATACAGTCACATTGTATTGCGATGCTTACGTCTACACACTCTTGAACACACCAAAGCATAGACATACATCCTCGCGTTGTAATTTAAACCTCCTTTTAAATCACGCGTTTGCTGAAAGTCTGAAGAGGCAGGCAGCGAAATGCTCACAACTGAAAACAAACTGAGCAGTGCTCAACAGAATGGAGCCCTGTTCTCCCCAAGGCACACGCCATTTGTTTTGTCTCTAAGCAGCAATTTTCACTCAACTGGACAGAATTTTCTCTCTCAAGTTGTGTAAGCATTTCCTATTTAAAAGTCGATGGAGTTTTGTTGGCCTTAGAGCAGGTTTCAGCTTTTTCTTTTTATTCTGATGGGCCTGGTGATGTCACTCACAGATTGACATCCAGCTGCAGTCCCACAGTTCAAACCCCCTGACAAAGCCTCAGCTTGGGCAGAAGAAATCCCAGCTGGTGTAGAAGTTATCCAGCAAGCTAGCTGGCTAAGTTAGAAAATACAGGACATTAACAGTAACACTAGCTAAAAGTTTGTTAGTCAAAACAGTTTCAGATAAGGTATATGCTGTAGTATTGGGCTAAGTTAACTGAGATATGTTGGTGAGATATCAAACACTGAGATGAAGTGTGTTCATAAAGCGTTCCAGGACAGGTGTATGCTGTTTACATTATATGGCTGTATATATTACATTATTTGTCTAGCTAGCTACATTTTGTCCAAAACCAGCCCGACCGGAGGCACATCAAGTTTTGAGTCCAAAACTGACCTCAGTCTGAAACTGCTCATCATCCCAAAGTGCCAAATAAAACCTGATATGGTAGCGAAGAAAAATGACCATGCATGGACAATGATAGTCATAATTAGATCTATACACATAAAATAAAATACAATAAAATAAAATAAAATAAAAATCAATATAAAATAAGATTCAATTATGCTTAAATAAATTTGTTCTTCAAGCAACATTTTCAAACATCATCAAAAGCATCTTTAGTCTTAAGCTTTCCATCAAGCGCAGTTCTCATGGTTTGACTTCTAAACCTGGCCAGATCCTGTTGGGTTAGCAGAAATATTTTAATGTAGACACACAATTCTCAAACCAGTCTTCGGGACCCCCAGCTGCTCCAAATTTTTGGTGTAACTAAGCTCGAAACTTACCTGAGCCAAGCCAATAAGAACACTGAATGCCTACCACAAGTGTGTTATGAGCAAAAATGTATTTTGTTGAACTATTTCTACTGACTAGTTTCAAGGTTTTCAAACAGAACAGCAATTCAACAACTCATAATTTGTATCACACTTAACTGGCTGTGTGTTCAACATAAAGGCAAGGATCAGTGAAAAGCATCACATCGTCTGTCTGAGGAACTGCTGGCTTCATGAGGCTGAAGGATACAGGGGCTCAGAGCACAATGACATCATCAGGTCAGACATGGACATGTTTGTGCTTGTGCATGTTGTGTACTGGAGGACAAAGAACTCATTATTCCCTCTGTTTGCATAATTCTTACATCAGGTTACATTTTATGCCCCTTGAATGGGCAATTAATACAGGTTTTGATGGGAAAGGGTCAATTCCAGGTCATGGAAGTAGTACCGCTATATCACGTAAAAGGTATACCAATGTAAAAATAAATTAAATATAAAAGCACATATTTATCCATAAATGTGTTTTCCGATTTAGCTTAAGACAATAAGCCCAGCTCATTTCTCCCTCTCCCTCTCTATCTCTCTGGAATTACAAGCACTGATTGAATGAGGTATAATGAGTTGTCCTTGTTTCCACGGTTACTTCAAACCTCAGGGCACATAGTTTAACCATACAGTAACCGTCTTGTGTGCACACAAACACACACACACACACACACACACACACACACACACACACACACACACACACACACACACCCACAAGTACATACTCATGAGTACCCCTTACCAAAGAAATGGACACACAGAATAATGCAAAATGGCCGTACCTGGTTGAAGGTTAATGCACTGAGCAGCACAGAGATTCTGCTCTACTGAACTAACCTCCGTTCAACAAACTAGACAGTATATGTTTCTAGAACTTTAATTCAAACACACAAATAACAATCTATACAGCATAGTTTTCTATCTTCATAAATCTATAAACACTATTTAACAATACACAGTATTTTTACTGTTTAAACAGTATTCTTCTTACATCTAGTGTAGTCTCGACAGTGAGCTTAAGACCTATCTGGTGTCTGAAGATTTACACTAGAGCTATGAGCTAATGCAGCTAACAAGTAATTCAAGCTTATAGCTACCTGTTAGCATTATGCACACATCCAGCTATATGCAAAAGTTTAAAAGCTCTTGTCAAATTTTGCATGTTTTGATGTTTTTTTTGTTAGTTTTGATGATCTAAACAAAAAATAAGCTAACACATCCTCTACAGAGAACAACATACGGTATGGTTTCTGCAAATTTTAGTGCACTATTTGTTCATTTGCTGAGTTAGATTTATCAACATACAGGGAAAAAACGAAATTATTAAATGTACCATAACTTTTGCATAGGTCATATTTTTAAGTTCAATTCAGGCAGATAAACAGCAACTGTCTACACAGTAATCTGACGACAAGACTTTTGCACGTCATCCATCCATCCATCCATCCATCCATCCATCCATCCATGCATCCATCCATCCATTTTCTAAGCCGCTTCTCCGTCGGAGCCTATCCCAGCAGTCTTCGGGCGAAAGGCAGGATACACACATGTCATCATGTTTTCTTCAAACTGTCTTACACTTTTCTAAAAAAAAAAGGAAAAGAATAAAAGAATGTGAATTGTTTGGTACTTCTGTCCATTTTTATTAAGAGCAGTATGCCATGCAGTGTCAGAAACCACTGACTTTGACAACAAGTGTTTGAGGCATATAGTGTGTGGTTTAGGCATACAGTTTACATGAAGCTAACCTGGTAGGCTTACATTACTTCTTAGCAATGTTAGTCTCACAGCTCCAATATAAAATTAAAGGAGCTAAAGAGTCCCATTTATCTCTGGCTAATTAACTGCATTTGGAGTAAAAGGGAAATGGTGTAAAGTTCATTGGATAGACCACTGCTTTGACACACATTCAAGTTTATACCAAACAAGATCTGAACAAGAACAACACTGACTGCATATTGACTCGTCTAACAACCCTTCAGAGGCAGAGAACGTTGAGGGGATGCTAAACACAAGCCAATTCCTCTTCATGCCTTTAGGGAGGAGTTCTGCCAGACAAGCTGAGACAAGCTGTACAACCTCCAGCAGTAATGCAGTAGTAAAGTGTAGGCTTACATATTATCTTAAATAACCTTACATCTCTAATAATTTACAGAAGAAAGCAAAAACTTTCTTAAATTTGAATGACATTATACTTGTAAAGTTTGTTCTCTGTACAGGAAGTGTTGTACTTATTTTCACTAAGAAACTCAACAAAACATGTCATTTGTAACTTTTGCATACGTTTGTGTGTATAATATATTGTAGATATTATATATTGTTATTGACAGCTGTTTATGAACTGCTCCTCTCTCTCTCTCTCTCTCTCTCTCTCTCTCTCTCTCTCTCTCTCTCTCACTCTCGTAATCTAATGAGATATGCCAGTTTCTCTGCTCCCACTGGACAAACGATTTTGTGATTCTAATTAAGCAGAGTTTTTCCAAAGCCCCCATCCCCCCACATCTTTGTGATTCTTAATTAGAACACAGTGGGGCTTTAATGACACTTCACACTGTCACACACACACACTGCAAAAAAAATCACCAATATATTATTCAAAAGAAGTTGCCTGTTTGCTTTCTTGCTTGACTGCTTCGTTGGTCAGATCCTTTACACAATTAAAATATTCACTGAGTAGTTGCATTAGATTCAGTTTTGTATTTAATACACCTGAAATTAATATTGCCTTATTGTTTTGCTTAGGTAGTTTAGCTGGGAGCAGGTTTCGGCTCAGCCAACTGACAGAAAAACAGCTTTCTAATCAGAGTTTAGTCTGGGCCCTTTGGGGAATTGTGTCTTTTGATGGTAGCAGTGCTGTCATGTAGCTGAATGAAACCTTTAACAGGAACACAGGAACATTTGCCAGAGTGATGGAGATGGAGAGACGCAACAATGAAAGAATAGAGAAACAAAAAGGAAGAATATAGGCCTATTACGCCCAACATCTGCGTAACGCAATATCAATTTAGCATGAGGTCACCAGGGAGGGAGGGAGGGAGGGATGCAGAAATGTGTGTGGGAGCAGTGATTGGGGTATGAAGAGATGGCAGTAAGAGTGTTAGTGTGTGCGAGACAGAAAGGGAAAAAAAACTGAAGTGTGGGAGTAGAAAGGCAGATGGTGAAAAGGTATCCATGAAAGCAATTACTCCTTGGACAGGTGCCTCAGATCGATGATGAGATTTTCTGACATTTTCAAAAAGCAGCAGAAATGAACAATCAAAGGAGGCCTGATGCTTCACTCTTTATTTTCACTGAAGAAAGGAGGTGTGAAGAAGAGAGAGAGGCAGATGGAGAGCAGCAGCAGGTGGTACTGAGTCCTCTGGGCAGCGGAGAAAGCATGTTTTTTCAGAAGAGACTGAGGGATATTCATGCTCCATTTAAATATGGTATGACATGCCCTTGTCAATTTGCCCCTGCTTGTCCCTCCTAGATGGAATCCCTTGTGCTATTTTAAAAGCAATAAAGTATTAGCTGAAGTTGATAAGATGATCCCTTGGAGGGGCAAGTCAACCCAAAGTAAACATGTAGACTAACCCAGAGACCATAGCTGTCTGACACATTTTCTCATTTAACCCTCTGAAAAAAAGGCAGAAAAGCAGCTAATAAGCCAGCAGGAAAAAATACATAAACATATGCACACACACACACACACACACACACACACACACACACACACACACACACACACACACACACACACACACACACATTCATGTGTATATATATATATATATATATATTTATATATATATTATCTCACAACAGTGAGTACACCCCTCACATTTCTGCAAATATTTTATTATACCTTTTCATGGGACAACACTATAGAAATGAAACTTGTATATAACTTAATGTAGTCAGTGTACAGCTTGTATAGCATTGTAGATTTACTGTCCTCTGAAAATAACTCAACACACATTAATGTCTAAATAGCTGGAGACAGCACTGAAAGGGTGATTGGCTTTTGATATGCAAAAGCAGAAAAGAGCACTCAGTGAGTAGTGCAGTCAGGTTTGGAAAAGAGGTTCATTTTGTACAGCAAGCACTCATAAATACACTTGAGCTTTGCAAGATGTTGTTGACAAGTTCATGAATAGTGATGGGTGATGTCCTCAGGCGATTTGTGCTTTGATGCACTAAGCAATCTAGACACCCTAGTGATTCTGTAAAGCCCCTAATTGACGTTTCAACTATTCTGAGACCCTCCACAGCAGCAGCATCCTCATATCCCCTAAAGGAACTGATGTAAGGCCTGATGATGAAGACACATATGCTCACAATTGCTGATGCTAATGCTAATCACTGTATGAATAGAGATGAACTGGTTAGTATTCACTGGTAGTGACATCCATCTCAGGAACAAAGCAAATGCACACTGCACTTGGTATTCAGTAAGAATTGGACCGTTTAATAGGAAAGCACTTTCTCTGATAGGTTATCATCTGTGAGCTAATTAGCTAGCTTAGCAGATGTTGCAATGTGAACTGTTTTATGAGTAGCCCAAACATTATAAGCATAAACTTCATGAATAATAGTATTAGCTGGTTTAAGTATCAGGTTTAGGATAAGAACTGTGGTGCATTGCTATTCTTTTGTTGTTATTATAGCTAGTTTTGTAGCCCTTAGCTCAGACGTTAGCAAACTAGCAAAATAAACGTTGCATTTGACTAAAGACCACATTTGCTGACTAGAAGAAAAAAACACACAACAAAAAGCCCCATTTATTGGGAATTCCAACATATGAAAGTTCTGAAAGGTGGATCAGTGTTTCTCAACTCAAGTCTCCAAGTTCAAGCATGTGAGGTCATATTAATGTGGCTACTCACACTATCAACAGTGATAAAGAGCTCCCCAACCTTTAAATGAGATTTAGATGTGTCTCAAACTACTGGCCTGTCACATATTTTTCAGTTTATCCTTAAACATGGCCAGCAAATCTTTTTTTTTTTTTTTCCAACATATAGGCGCATGATTGATTCATCCACCAGACAGTTACCTGAACTCTACCCACTATGCAGGCGTGACTGAAATTTAGACATAACTGAATTATTATTCTAATATATAACAGTAGTGGATTCATTAACAAGATATCATTAGATACATTGTGTAAGAATTAAAAAAATAAAAAAATATTACAATGGAGAATGAACCACTCTTCTTATGCTAATGCTTTTCTCACACTTCACTCAAATTCAAATGGAGCATTAAAGCAATCACAGTAAGAGTTCCAATTAGTTGCCAGTTTACTTGATTTAAATGGACACTGAAATATTTATTAAAAACCCTATGTACTACTGCTACTACTACTAATAATAAATATTAAGTATATGAATATGAATAGTAATAGTATTTATGGTTTGTAGTGACAAAGGTTTTACTACTAAACAGTGACTGAAGTGCTATTTGAGCTGGATTCGTTTATGTCATCAATATGCAGCAGGCACCACACCTCTGAACAATAACATGCTGTGCATCTAAATGGCAAATAGAGTAGCACTGAGCTAGTAAAGTGTGTTCATTAAACTTACCAAATACCATCCAACAAGACCAAAATTGCATTGATTTACAAGAGGTACATCTGAGGTGTGTCACTTTTTGCTTTGTAATATGGCCATCACTAAAAATCTTATTAAGGAAATTAAGGAAATGGGTCAAATCAAGCTCCACTGTAGCTGTTAGCCATGTTACCAGGGCACAAAAAAAGCACTGTTTTGTATGACCTAGTTTTGCTATGACGCTATTGTGATGTTGATTCAAACAGGACTGCTTCTTCTGAGGGAGCTGTGAATAATTAACACAGCAGATTTGTAAAAACTGCAGATTCATAGTGGATTAAAATGCTGGATCCCATACATGCTTACTCAAATTACAGCACTTGCCCAGGTTAGACTAATCCAGTTCAAATAGGGCTTAAGATGCACTTAATGAGTGCATATGTTACATAATAAAAGTTCATACTTGAAAAAACACTTTTTTGAGATATTTGTTCCCCATCCACATTTTTTGAACCAGCTCCCTTTGGGGAAGACCAATTAGAGTCTGACCAGAGAGTATGCTGTTTTGTTCATCATAAATGTTGTATTTATAAAAAATAAAAATCCAGCTAGCTGTTTTTCTCACTTATTTGCCACAGTGTAGCTCAAACATGAGCTTGAAGGATGCAGAATAAGTAGAAAACATCAGTAGCTCACAATTTATCTTATATAAGATAAATCTCCCCAAATTCCAACAACACATAAAATGTGCTATCAGGGGGAGAAATACATTAGAGAAGGTCTACACAAACATCAAGAACAGTTTTAAACCAACATTATTACCACATCTGGGCCAATCAGATCACTGCTCCATATTTTTAACTCCTGCATACACCCCCCTCAAAAGAAAATCTCAACCCATCACAAAGAACATCAAGACATGACCTGAAGAAGCTTCCTCACAGCTGCAGGACTGCTTCGAAAGGACCAACTGGGAGGTCTATGAGGATCAGGACCTGGAGGAGTACACATCAGCTGTGCTCGGCTACATCAAAAACTGCATGGACAATGTCACAGTGGAGAAAAACATCAGAGTATACCCAAACCAAAAGCCCTGGATGACAAAGGAGGTCCAAATTCTCCTCAATCAGCAGAATCCTGCCTTTAGGTCTGGTGACAGAGCCCTCTACAGTGCGGCTAGAACCAAACTAAACAGAGGCATCAAGAAGGCTAAGACCACCTACAAGAGGGGCATCCAGCACCTTACCAATCACAAGGCCAGAAGCTGCACAACAGTTAAAGGCGACGCCTCACTGGCAGAGGAACTTAACTGTTTCTTTGCTCGCTATGAGGCCAAAGCAGCGGAGACATACATAAGACCTCCAACAGTCTCCCACAACCACATCCTCACTGTGCAGGAACATGAGGTGAGACGAGTGCTCAGGGCAGTGAACCCCAGAAAAGCTGCTGGTCCTGATGGAGTGACAGGAAAGGTGCTGAAGGTATGTGCAGACCAGCTCTCTGGGGTCTTCACAAAAAAACCTCAACCTGTCCCTGTCCAAATCTGTCATCCCACCTTGTCTGAAAGTCTGCCACCATCATCCCACTACCAAAAAAGACTACCATCAGCGACGTCAACGACTATCGTCCGGTCGCACTCACACCGGTCATAATAAAGTGTTTTGAGAGACTGGTTCTGCATCACATCAGAGCCATCCTCCCACCCACCTTTGATCCACACCAGTTTGCCTACAAAGCAAACAGATCCACAGAAGACGCTGTCACCACTGCTCTCCACACAGCACTCACACACCTGGAGCACCAGGGGAGCTATGTGAGGATGCTCTTCGTAGACTTCAGTTCGGCTTTTAACACAGTCATCCCCCACAGACTGGTGACCAAACTCACAGAATTGGGACTTTCACAACCCACCTGCCTCTGGATCAGAGACTTTCTGACCGACCACACCCAGTCTGTAAGATTGGGTTTTCATCATTCCTCCACCCTCAAACTCAGCACCGGAGCACCACAGGGGTGTGTGCTTAGCCCGCTTCTCTATGCTCTGTACACCTATGACTGTGTTCCCACCTACTCCTCCAACACCATAGTAAGGTTTGTGGATGACACGACAGTGGTTGGACTTATCTCCAGAGGAGATGAGACCGCCTACAGAGATGAAGTCCAGGGACTGGCTGAGTGGTGTTCAGGAAATAACCTCACCCTGAACTCCTCAAAAACAAAAGAACTCATTATAGACTTCCGGCGGAAAGGAGCAGTCCCTACACCACTGTACATCAATGGGGACTTTGTTGAAAGAGTCCATTCCTTCAGATTCCTGGGCACACACATTTCTGAGGATCTTTCCTGGACCACCAACACCATGGCAGTGGTCAAGAAGGTGCAACAGAGGCTCTAATTCCTGAGAGTCCTCAGGAAAAACAACTTTCAGGTGTCCTACTGGTGTCCTACTGCTGGTGTCCTACTACCGCTCCACCATTGAGAGCGTGCTGACATACTGCATCTCAGTGTGGTACAGCAGATGCTCAGTGACAGAGAGGGGAGCAATGCAGGGGGTCATAAACACGGCCCAGAAGATCATCAGCTGCCCACTGCCCTGCATTGAGGACCTGTTCAGCTCCTGCTGCCTCAGCAGGGCAGCCAACATCCTGAAGGACACATTTCACCCAGGACATTATCTGTTCGATCTGCTGTTTGATCTGCTGCCCTCTGGTAAATGCTTTACACTAAATGCACTACAGCTCTTTACTGGCACTGATTCATAGGACACTTTTCCAGAGCTCCACTACTGCTCTTTACGGGTACTGATTTTATTGACACTTTACACTGTTCCAGAGCTCCACTACTGCTCTTTACGGGTACTGATTTTATTGACACTTTACACTGTTCCAGAGCTCCACTACTGCTCTTTACGGGTACTGATTTTATTGACACTTTACACTTTTCCAGTGCTCCACTACTGCTCTTTACGGGTACTGATTTTATTGACACTTTACACTGTACCAGAGCTCCACTACTGCTCTTTACGGGCACTGATTTTATTGACACTTTACACTGTTCCAGAGCTCCACTACTGCTCTTTACGGGTACTGATTTTATTGACACTTTACACTTTTCCAGTGCTCCACTACTGCTCTTTACGGGTACTGATTTTATTGACACTTTACACTGTACCAGAGCTCCACTACTGCTCTTTACGGGCACTGATTTTATTGACACTGTACACTGTTCCAGAGCTCCACTACTGCTCTTTACGGGCACTGATTCATAGGACACTTTACACTGTTCCAGTGTTCTACTACAGCTCTTTACTGGCACTGATTTTATTGACACTTTACACTGTTCCAGTGCTCCAGAGTTCCACTCCACCTCTGTTCTATTTATTATTAATTTGTTCTCAAGAGTGCAATCTGTATTCTTTCTGTGCAATAAGTCTTAGATGTGCAATATTATGTAACGCTATAAGCTGTCCAAGGAATGTGCAACTACAACTGCTACCTCACCTGTCTATTGTCTTTCGACTGTTTTAGAGTATATAGTTTTATAGTCCTTTTTTTTCCTTTACATTTAAGATTTTTTTTCCCTTAAATGTGCACTTTATATATTTTAGCCTTAAGTTTAGATATTTTAGCATTATGTTTAAATTGTTTTGTATGTTGGAAGTGCCGTTGGATTGCTGCTCAATTTCGTTGTACACTGTGCAATGACAATAAACACATCTTATCTTATATAATATGCATCAGAAATTAATAAAGTTAAAATATTCTTCAAATGTAAACAAAATTAAAATACCCTTGTTTCTGAAAAAATATTTGTCCCTATAATACAAATAAAAAGAAAATGTTTGATAACATATCACTGTTATCTTATGATTTATTAGGTTCTTCACCATATGCTCTGATAAAAGATATTATTTGCAGAAAAACGTAGATGATATTTCATGCTTGAGTGAATCCAGGCTTTGAATCACAGCACCAGCAAAATCATGCACCACACACACATGCGCATGCATCGAAATCATCCTCTGCTTGAACACACACACGCACCCACACCCACACCCCCACACCCACCCCCACACACAAACACACACACACACACACACACACACACACACACACACACACACACACACATTAGCATTTCATCAGAGCCACAGAGTTGTATTTCATGGATGAGAAGACTGAAGTCATAGCAAATGTATGAAGTATACAGCAATTCCATGGTCATCCCACAGTACTGATTATATACTGGGAACAACACCTGCTGTGCTTGGTAACCACACACACACACACACACACACACACACACACACACACACACACACACACACACACACACACTCATCATCACCTATTTTCAAAACTGACAATGATGGATCATTAATAAAAACAAAAACCTCAGTAGATTATTACTGTGATGAAGGGCAGCAAGAAGGAAATAAAAAGAGAGAGAGAGAAACACACAAAGAGAAAATATCAGTAAGGGTTTTGGCACCCATGCCTGTTCATTAATACTGATGAAGAAAGTGTAGCCTTAGGTGTGAATAAATAAGAGGCAGGAGAGATGAGAGCTTCTTTACCTGCTGCTGCTAAGCATGATTGGACTGCTAATGGGGGGAGGAGGAGGAGGGAAATCCCCTGGTGGTTTTAAGATTATAAGACACAAATCCCCTGAGGATTGTTTGTCACCCTGAAACAGCACACACACACACACACACACACACACACACACACACACACACACACACACACACACACACACACACACACACACACGTACATACTCTCACCTTGAGAACAAACACTAACACTAAAGTATCTCCCAAATATATCGTTAATCAGCTAATCTTAATGTTAATCTGTTTATGACGATCATCCGAGTCTCAGCATTCTTATGGAAGCCCATTCTCACAAGGTAGAAGAGGAAAAACTCCTCTGTTTCTAGTAGCAATATTCTGACTTAGTATCTCAAAATAATTATTTATTTTCTTGAAATGTTTACTTAGTATCTTAAAACAATCACTCATTCTCACACGTTTATTTTATCCCAATGTTGACTTATCATGAAATACTGACTTATGATGCAGCAATTATTTTAAGCCTCATTATTTTGACATGATGAGAAAATAAAAAACAAACAATTTTTTCTTCTTTGAAAATGGGTTTCCATATTACGCAGCATTGGTAAACATAGTAAGTAGCCAAAAAAATGATCATATCAGGGAAGATGACGCAACATTATCTCTATGCTAGAAAGATTTGGGATATGAATGACTGATCTATCCGTGCTCTGCCCACAAAGGTCTTCTTTTGTAGCTCCTGGACAATCTTTATAGAAAACTGTCATGAACCTCATTCAACCTGGTGAGAAACTGGAGTGCTCTTTTCTTGGTCAAAATATGGATATAGCGTGTGTTTGTACTTGAGCTAGCATTAGCATGGTGTCAAATATGTCAGGTTTGGCTATGGTTTGTAGCATAGTGATTCCCAGCTGTGTTCCTTGAGTGCCTTATCCTGCATATTTTGGTGTTTTCCCTACTCTTAACACACCTAATCCAACAAATCAGTTCATTAACAAACTCAACCTTAATTGAAGCGAGTGTTCCAGCTCTAACCTAAACGCACTAGGCTGAATGGGCTTTTTGCCAACGGTCCAACCTAAAACAGTTGCTGTGAAAGAAAACCTTTTTAAGTGCAGTGTGGATCCATTTTTCAAAATAATAATTTAATAACAATGTATCTTACAAAATATATGATTTGCTATGAGCCAAATAATTTTTTGTTGATTTTAATGGGTTGAAAAATGGCCACAAATCTAAACTGCAATTCGGTAAGATGCCTAACTTGCCTACACGCTCTGTGAAATCTTGCCTGCTATAGGCCTACTGTCACTTTTTTGTGAATTTTAGAAAATACATTGCTGTAACACTGAGCATCACCTTTCTTCTGAATAAAGAATAGGCTGTCTGACTGTCTTACAAGTTTAATATGTCTGTGTTTAAGGCAAAGGAGGGATAAGCATCAGTACTACCACAGCATCCATGAAGATACTGAAATTGGCAATGAACGGAAAAACAAGGACTGTTTTCAGAAGATACATGAGATCAAAAAATACATTTCAGCCTCAAATTGAGATGTCTGTGGATAGGTCAACGCATAGGGGTGCCCAATCCTGGTCCTGGAGATATCACCCTTAAGAATTTAGCTCCAATCCTACACTTTTAGAAATAAAGGTATGAAACTGTCACTGGGGTGGTACCCTCAAGGGTACACCTCAGTATCTTTAGTCAGGGAACATAATTTTACCATAATCCATTGACATTATATTTTCTAAATTGTATTGACTCCACACACCCCATCTGGTCTCTAGGCCTTTATTTTATTGATTTGTTTTAAAACAAACCGTTATGAAATGGTACATATACATACTTTTCATCTGGGGAAAAATATTTAAAGGTTAACAATCAGACCTTAAAAGCACTGTTGCCTTTGAGGGTACATTTACATTGTTTGTACCTTGATGAACAAAAAACTTACCTACACAGAACCTTTAGTTCTAACAGTGTAATCTAACATACCTGATCCAGACAATGAAGTAATCAGGCTAAATATCATGTGTGTTGTATCTCCAGAGATGGAGCTCCAAGGTTCAGATTTTTCCAGGGTGGTAGATCTGGATAACTAGGATTGTCATAACACACTGAAGAAAAAAAAAAATCAATTGCCAATGCAATTTTGTTGATGTCAGCTACACAGAAGAACTTTCAGCCAAATAGGAGAACCTTCCGTGTAGAAAATGAATTGAGACAGGCCCTGAGATCATTGATTAAAAGAAGAGCCACAGAGATCAATAACATTTCAACGGAAATATTTCAAGGTGCATTTCTTTATTTCTTTCAGTGTGAGTGTGTGTGTGTGTGTGTGTGTGTGTGTGTGTGTGTGTGTGTGTGTGTGTGTGTGTGTGTGTGTGTGTGTGTGTGTATCCATCCCATTGAGTAATGGCATTGTATAGATCAGGCTATCACTCCTAAAACAGTCTTAATAAGCATTGCATTGTGTCTAGTCTTGTTTGGAAAATGGGATAAGTGTTTTTAGAGCATTCATGCTTACTATTCCATCTAGGTGATATAAGGAGTATTAGACCCAAATACTACTATATGTCTCTCTCTCTCTCTCTGCTGTTCACCATTAGTTTGGTGTTGATTTGATTTTGTGCGTCTGACTCGACTGTCAGTCAAACTCCAGACTAATTTAACTCATTGGACCTCAGGCAGGCTTGAAAGTAGCAGCATGAGCAAGAAAGTTTAGGAAAAGTATTTGTTTTATAAATTGTAAGTGTGCATGTGTGGGGTAAATGTGTGTAAATTAGAGTCAGCACAAGCACACAAGTGTGTACACGTAAATAGGAGATCTTTTTACAGGGCAGATCTGCTTTACAGTGAAATGATGCAATGTTTAAACAGTAAGCAAGAATGTGTGAGCGTGTATGCATGTGCGTATAATCATATACAGTGGGGGAAAAAAGTATTTAGTCAGTCACCAATTGTGCAAGTTCTCCCACTTAAAAAGATGATTAAAAAGATTTTTCCCCACTGTCTACTCATATAGTACCAAAATTCAAGCTTTTTTCCTGTCATGTGCTGAAGGTGCAATGATATTCTTGCTTGCATGTTGTTTCTAACAGACTTCAACAATATAACACAGCAGCAATACAAAGCAATACATGAAGGCTACAAAACAGGATTAAAATACACCCAAACATGTTTGACATGGCAACCATAGTCAATAAAGTCCAGCCACTTTGCTTATTCAGTTAGAATAGTATATGTAAATGAATGATAGAGCAATGCAGCACATTCTAGCAGTCCAACAACAGAAATCACCACTGTATTTGAAGTGCCTACTGCAGTTTGCAATATCGATACAAGTTAAAGTGAACAATTCACTCAAGTTTTGTATATTTTAGAACTAACAGGGTTTGACCAAAAAGCTTTACATTGTTTAATTTCTAACTTACATACAACAAGACAATAAATAGAAATGTACAGGTACATAAAGAAGCTATCTAGTCTGTAGAGCTGTGCTTCAGTACCTCCCACTCATCATAGTGTTTACTTGTTTTACTATCTCATTAGTCCTATATGTGTATGCGTATGTGTGTAGTTCCTATTTTGTTTGCACATTTGCAAAGTTTGCTTTTGGGGTCTGCATGTTTATTGTTCTCTGTAATTCTGAGCCATATCCTTGTGTACTCCTCACAGACTCCTATTGCTTTCTGCCTCATTGGTTCCCATTTCCTTGTTAATTTTTTCTTCATTTCTTAGTTTTCTACACTATAAAAAAGATGGTTCTTCAAGGGCTCTTTAGTAAAAGGAATGTTTCTAACCATGAGTTCTGTATAGAGGCTTTTCATGTTTGAATGGTTCTCTGCATGTTGAAATCGTTCTTCAGATTGATGTAGATCATGTTATATATGGTTCTGTACAGAGGTTTTTTGAAAATGGTTCTATATAGCACCAAAAAGTGTTCTGTTATTGTTATGACATCAAGCTTGCAACAATAGCAGAGCACTTTTTGGTGCTATATAGAACCATATGCAATACATTCTCCACCAGTCCTATCAAGCATTCCACTGTAAAGAACCATTTAAGCACAAAATGGTTCTATATAGAACTCATGGATACTAAAGAACCCTTGAAGAACCATCTTTTTTTTTAGATTTTCATACTTCCTTGTTTTCTTGTTTTTCAGTTCCTAGTTCCTTGCTTTCTTTTAATTCCATGTCTTCCAGCATTTCCTACTTCCTTGTTGTCCTTGCTTTCCAATTCCTACAAAATTTTTCCTCTGTGTTTGTCATTTTTTTTTATGGTTCCTCGTTAATGAAAATGAACTGTTTCTCAGATTTGAAAATTTTGGAATTACAGCCTGTGTTTTGACTCCCTCTATGAACCATGACTATGATGGCTGGAGTGATCCTGACCAAAGGACTATGCTTACATCCAGGCAGTGAGCTCCACAGTCATTAAGCCCTTCAAATCCCAGTCATATTATTTATTTATTAATCACAAAGGTTCATTAATATGCTGTAAAAATTACAGTAAGTTTCTGTACATTTGGACTTACAGTGGAACTGCACTTTATTGCCTCAGCTCTTTCTATCCAGCTAATAAACAGAGAAATTCTAAGACTGCTTTGAAAATGTGGACTGTAAAAAGCTTTATTTATAGTAGTGAAACAATTCATTAACAATACCTCTAATTTAATACATTTGAAATAGACTTGAATAAAAGCTTGATTAAAAAGTTTACACATATTTCATGCGGCAACAAGAGCCATCCTAGTTATAACATATTTCCCCCATTTTTATATATTTACATTGACTACAGATCATAGACTATAATAAGGTGATCAAACAGATATTGTATTTATGGTGCAGTATATGTAGACATTCTATACATGAGCTGTTAGCTGTACTGGGAAAGATAATAAAGATAAGCATTATTATTTTGATGATGGTGACTATAATGATGTTGTTCGGCATATGAGCTGTTGCTCCACTCTTAGTGGGTGAGCAGTAAAGACAGTAAAGATAAACGGTTAAGTGCTTATTGAACATAACGATCAGTCGTGTAAATGCTGAGTGGGTTAATGAAGCGGGAGAGAGAGAGAGAGAGAGGGGAGGGGTAGAAGGAGAGAGATGACAGTGTGTATGTAATATGACAAGCGGAGAATCTTTAATATGAATTACAGCGCTGTGTGTTTGCACTGCCTGCCTGCAATTTCCCATGCATATTTGATGAGAGCTCATGCTTTAATGATCAAGGTAATTTAGACACATTTCCAATCTCACCCCAACATGACTTGCTGATGCTCGGTGCATGATGCGTGGGGGAGGGCAGGGGTAGGGGTTTGGTTTTCCAGGTCTGTCCAACCTGTCAGCTGTAAATGACCTTACTGACCTTCATGTCCAAACCTCAGGTCAGAAATCATGCATTTGTTACACCCACCTACATGACAATAAAGTGTATTATTACAAGTTGGTAAGGGTGGTTGTAACATATATGTGAATAGAATGTGTTGTAATATTTTTTCTAAATATCTCTTGTTCTTTCTGTGTTAACTAGCCAGCTAATGCCAACATCTTTTTTACATGTTTTGTATTTTATAAACATCTAAAAGTTTAAACATACTGAATCTAGCATCTAAACATATTTAAATCTACAGTGCGTTCTTTATATTGTATGAAAATTAAGAATTAATATTCATATTCACATGGAGTGATTCCAAACTTTTGAATGGTACTGTTTTAAAGGTCAATCAGAATTCTACAGGTCCAGTCCTCAGTGGCCACAGCAGATTCTACATCAGATATCTAGGAGTGTAAAGCTGGAGCAGAGAAAATGGCAGTGCTGAAGCTGAAACTGGCTGAGGTCACTTCGTTTCTCTCTCCCTCTCCATCCTTGTCTGGCTGTCCCGGTTACCTTGACTATTTCCATCACCAGCTTATGGCAAATGATTGAGGAGACTCAAGCGTGAAGACAAATTGAAATATTAATCTCATACATACAATAAAGCCCCCACCATGTTTATTATCCTAATTATAATCCTTCGGTTCCTTTATCACAGAGACGGTGACAAATTAAGTGCCTTTGTCAGCTTAATTAATGAAAAGGGTGAGGACGTGAGAGAGACGGAGAAGGAGAAGACGAGAGAGAGAGAGAGAGCAAGAGAGAGAGAGAGAGAGAGAGAGAGAGAGAGAGAGAGAGAGAGAGAGAGAGGAATGAAGACAATTAAAGACAAACATTGAATTTAGCGGATGTCTTTTCTCTCTTTGCTGTAATGGAAAATAATTATAGCTCCTAACATGACAGTGTCAAAGGAATGAAGATGTCACACTCTCTCTTTCTCTCTCTCTCTTGCTGAAAGATCTTTGAAGCCTCTATCATTTAAGAGAGGAGGAGAGCATGATAATTGGTCACTGCAGAATTTTAATGCTGTTGATGGTGACTTGAAAAGATTAATAACTACAGCCTCTCCTCTCCTCTCCTCTCCTCTCCTCTCCTCTTGTCTCTTTTCCAATTCCCTTTCCTTTTTTTCCTGCTACAGGCTGTTCTTTCTCCCTGAAATGTACAGTGTGATAGGTGGAACTGTTCTGCGGAAGTACACCAGCCAATACTATTTCATATAAACAAAGTTTTGCTTTCACCATCTTCTCTCTGTCTGTCCCTCTCTCTCCCCCTCTCTCTGTCCCTCTCTCTCTCTCTCTCGCTCTCTCTCTCTCCAACAAAAGTTTAATTTCCTGTCTTGTCAGAAGCAGCCACAGTTAATTAAACCTTCGGTCCTGTTTAACACAGATTAATTATTAATCTTCCAATTTTAAGAGAATGGAATGCACTTTTATACTGGTTTCATTTCTCTTTCTGTCTTAACACACACACACACACACACACACACACACACACACACACACACACACACACACACACACACACACACACACATTCTCGCTCTCTCTCTCTCCTTCTGCTAGCACTGGAGTTCAAATATCTGTGTGACAGTGAGCACTTTCTAGGTTTTTTTCCTCTTTTCTTTATAAGAAAGCTAACAAGCTAAAGCAGGTCAGATTCATAATATCCCCTTATGAAGTGCCCGAGACCCTTCCCTTGTGAAATGATAAGGTTTTAATGTTTCATATTAATTAAATCAGTGTGGAGTGTACTGGATGGTGTATGAGTGGCTCTTTTTCTGTGATACTGAATATCTCTCCATCCTGAAGTGCTTTCAGTGTAGTGATCAGTCAGAGAGGAGCTCACTGTTTGAAGTGTTCACACACACACACCAGCTTACTGTAATGTTCACTGCTATTAGAAGAAACACTACTTTCACACACGTCATGGTGAATTATTATGCAGCTGTGGGGCATAGGCAGTTTCCTCTAACAGCTCGCTCTCTACTCAGCTCTGACTCCCACTTCTCCCTGCTCTCACACACATATCACCAAGATGGACTAGCCTTGCCTTTACAATGAGAGTGCTTATCAGCATAACCCTGTGAACAAATGCTGAAGAACTAATATGTGTCAAAACATTTCTTGCATGCTACAGTATGTGAAGAGAAAGAGAGAGGTAGACAGACAAATAAATACAGAGAGAGAGAGAGAGAGAGAGAGTGTGAGAGAGAGAAAGAGAGAGAGAGTGAGAGAGTGTGAGAGAGAGAGTGAGAGAGTGTGAGAGAGAGAGAGAGTGTGTGAGAGAGAGAAAGAGAGAGTGAGAGAGTGTGAGAGAGAGAGAGATAGAGAGAGAGAGAGAGAGAGAGAGAAAGAGAGAGAGAGCCTGCTGTCCTTTACATTGTGCAAACTTTTCATGATGAATGTAGAAACAGAAATTATTTAAAATTAACTGGCATATATCACAATTGTTTTCCATTGCTTCCTGTGTAGTTTCCATTTCAGAGATTAAAGATGGTCTTGTGACAGTGACAATACAGTTATGTGCAAATGTTTGGGCACCACTGGACAAACTACATGTTTTGTTGATCTTCAAAGTCAAAATAAGTTCACACATCATCTACAGAGAACACACCTCTGCACATTATAATGCATAACTTCTGTCTATTTCTATCTATCTATCACTTCTTTTACACATGATTGTTTCCAAGACCAGCTCTTTCACAGACCTCTCCTGGGTGTTGTGTGGTTTAGGTGATTTGTTTGGTTTTGATCCTTAAAAACACAAAGAACTTTGAGACTCTCAGATGAAACTTTTTAGGAACTGTGCACCCTTAAAAAAATAGGTCCTTCAAGGGTTCTTTCTTAAAGGGAATGGTTATATATAATCCATGAAAATTCAAAGTTTTCATGGAAAACACTAAATGCTGAATCAGAATCAGAATCAAGCTTTATTGGCCAGGTATGCTTACACATACAAGGAATTTGGTTTTGGTTTGGCAACAGAAATTATTCAGAAAGTCTGATTTGATGGAGAACCTCTTGTATTTCTTAAAGAACCTTTCTAAAATGGTTTGATATAACATGAAGTTGTTCCACTATTGTTATTAGTCAAAGACCCCCTTTTTAATACAACAGTGAAGGAAATGATTATGTTGTCCAGGGGTTTTTAATTAAAATTCAGTAAGGTCCAGTTAGAGAAAATGTCCTCAAGCAAAGATCCAGAACATCATAATGTCTAACCTCATGATTCAGTGCCATATACTGTAAACTGAAGTGGATGAGTAGTGTCACGTGTGATATTTACAACATATATGATTGGTCTGTGAGTTTCCTCGCCACTAAAGCTACCGTAAAAGCTAGAAAAGCTTTGCTGAATTGGACCACCCCGTCAAAATGAAACAATTCTCTATAGTTTATCAGTTATAGGTTCAGGTCCGCGTAAGACAGCGTCTGGGTCTGAACTCGAACTGCGTACCACCTATCAGTGACCTCTGATGTAGACATCAGTGACATTCCAGTGCATATATTCACTTGAAATGTACATGCAGTATGTCTTCTGACTTTGTACTTATAAATAGGAACAAAAACAGATGAAATGTATGGGAAAAGCATGTTCAGATAGCACAACTGAATAATATCAATACATTGTTGCAAAGTTGTTGTTGACGATTACAGCCCTGAGATGTCTATAGATATAATAAATGCTTTTTGCAGCACTGTGGTTTCAATTTGGCCTATTGCTCTTCTCAGCTTCTCGCTCAGGGTCGCAGGAGGGTGCTGGAGCCTAACCCAGCGGTCATCAGGCAGAAGGCAGGATACACCCTGGACAGGTTGCCAGTCCATCGCAGGGCAGACAGACACAGACAGTCACTCACACACAGGGGCAATTTAGCTTGTCCAATTGGCCTGGCTGCATGTCTTTGGACTGTGGGAAGAAACCCACACAGACATAGGGAGAACACGCAAACACAGAGAGGACAGGAATCGAACCCAGGCCCTCCTCGCTGTGAGGCGACAGCGCTACCCACCGCACCACTGTCCCGTGCAGTTTCAAAAGTGTCTAAATCCTTGTTTCTCCTCACTGTATACACAACTATTTTTCAAGAGTGTATCAAGAGTGTAGAAACTGTGTTGTTCCAGGGATAACTCTGATTTTGATAACCTCACTCTCTCTTTCTCTCACTCAGTACAGGTACTGAACTCAGTATAACCTGTGTGAAATTACTGCTCATGGAAAAACCCTTGAGCAGTAATTTCGCACAGGCTATATTGAGGTTTTCTCCAGGAAAAGAACAGGCTGGCCAAACATGTCCTAGGAGCTTTCACCTGTTCTTCACTCTTCACACCTTCAGCACCAGCAGAGCTGCATCAGAAAGTGTCCCATTAGACTTCAGACACACCAACACTATCCCATCACACTTCATATACCAACACTGCTTCTAATGGAGATGGAGCTGCATTAATAATTACTATTTCATTGCTGTCAGATGAAAATTATACAACTCAAGCATGGTATGTCTACAAGGGGAAGACTCTTATCTTTTAATCTAAGTTGACGCAAAGAGATTTTAAGTAATTTGAGCCATTACTATTCGTATTTTCATCAAAAACGTTTTGCACAATTTAAAGAACAGCTGGTGTTTCCAAATTATGCCAGAAAAGGAAAAGTAACATATAGATACAACATTTCATTCTATTTCCAAATCATAGAACATATGTTTAGCTCATCTGTTCTCTACAACACCATATGATACCACACTGGAATTATATAAGGCGCCCTGGGGACACTGGGACAGTCCAGTTCCTTTTCAGTGACATCCTTCAGAAATGAAATCCTTATCTTTCATGCCACAGACAGATAACTTCAGCAGTAACAGATCTTTAAGCTATTTACTTTTTCCTCCTCAGGGCTAATGCACATGGAATTAAACATTCAATATCCATTATGTTTCTGAATGTTAGGAAGACTTTTCACATGTCAGTGTAGTCTCAGATTTAATGACTTTATGGATTCATTAGGTTGCAGCAGTGGTTTAATCTAATCGAGAAATGTCATTATGGAGGTGTCAATTTTAGAAGCAAGATAAATCTGAAAGGCTGTAGTTAAATTAACAAGGTAAATTCAATGTAATTCTGCAGTGTGAGAAACAAATATATTTTTCAACCTTACTGCACTATATATAATCTATAAGACAGACAGGTCAATCAATAGATACACACATCAAATTATGTATGAAAACTGACATGAGACCGTCTCAAACAAACACAAATGATATTTTGTCCAGTGTGGGACAGTAAATAATAATAATAAAAAAAATCACATCAGAAAAATATGGAACATTGTTTCTGAATAACTACAGCATTACCACCTGTTAACGTCAATTTCATTAATATACTTATTTAAAACCAAAATACTGACATTTGAAAGTAGCCAAGAAAGCAAAAGAAAATTGAATTCTTACTTTTCATTTTAAAATTGGTGTGGACACATGGAACAAACAGACAACATCTACTTTGTCTTTGTTTACTAAGGGTGACTTAGTTGTAACACCGTGTAATAACTAACCCCGCAGTATGGAGGCTGTATTTGAGCACTTGCTGTAAGCCTATCATCTGTTTCAAAATGGTGCTACATTGATGGCATCAAGACGACGATTAAAACTTGGACATTGTGATTTACATAACTATAGTTATGTAAACTAAAAAAAAAGTGTTGAAAAAATGACTTACATTCTCGGAAAACACTCTTTGGCACAGATCTCTTTAAAACACTGGTGAATCGCACTGAATTTTGGCGGGAGACTGTTACGCTTGACTTTTGTCCAATAGTTCAGAGGACAGCAATAAAAGCGGTAGTTGATAGGCTGAGTCGTGTGTCAATCAAGCTGTTGACATGCGCACAAACGCCTCCTCAACATTGTTAACAATCTCAAATTTGAGAGCGCGCTGTTCGGTGAGGCTAGGCAGCCATAGCTAGTTTGGCCACGAAAAAGAGAAGATGCGGTTTCAGTAGCAGATGGACAGCAACATACTCTTGGTTAAGACCGTTGGATGGCGAAGCAGAGAGAGCTTTTTGCATTTTATGTAAAAGCAGTTTTTCTGTCGGGCATGGCGGAGAATATGATGTGAAGTGATGTGATGAGTCTCACAGAAAAAGAGCACAATAACAAGAAACATGCAAATCCATGCAATCGTTTTTCATTAAACCAAATGACCCCCAGCTTGATAAAATTTCTGCAGCAGAAGTGACGAGCATTTATTTTAGCTTATTTACCTTATTTGCACTGAAATAGTTCAACTTTGTACAGGCTAGGCCTAATATTTTGCACTGAAATTGTTAAAACGTTATATAGGCTAGGCCTAATATTTTGCACTGGAATTGTTAAAACGTTATATAGGCTAGGCCTAATATTTTGCACTGAAATTGTTAAAACGTTATATAGGCTAGGCTTAATATTTTGCACTGAAATTGTTAAAACGTTATATAGGCTAGGCCTAATATTTTGCACTGGAATTGTTAAAACGTTATATAGGCTAGGCCTAATATTTTGCACTGAAATTGTTAAAACGTTGTGTAGGCTAGGCTTAATATTTTGCACTGAAATTGTTAAAACGTTATATAGGCTAGGCCTAATATTTTGCACTGAAATTGTTAAAACGTTGAATAGGCTAGGCCTAATATTTTGCACTGAAATTGTTAAAACGTTGTGTAGGCTAGGCCTAATATTTTGCACTGAAATTGTTAAAACGTTGTATAGGCTAGGCCTAATGTTTTGCACTGAAATTGTTAAAACGTTGTATAGGCTAGGCCTAATATTTTGCACTGAAATTGTTAAAACGTTGTATAGGCTAGGCCTAAAGTTTTGCACTGAAATTGTTAAAACGTTGTATAGGCTAGGCCTAATATTTTGCACTGAAATTGTTAAAACGTTGTGTAGGCTAGGCCTAATATTTTGCACTGAAATTGTTAAAACGTTGTATAGGCTAGGCCTAATATTTTGCACTGAAATTGTTAAAACGTTGTGTAGGCTAGGCCTAATATTTTGCACTGAAATTGTTAAAACGTTGTATAGGCTAGGCCTAATATTTTGTTGAACTTAAATAGGCAAGGCCTGTTATTTTTTTGTGCCTTGTATTTTAGGTTGAATTTGATAAAAAAACTGAGACCATACTTTTAGTTGCATAATGCCTGGTCCTTTGGACAGTTGACTAATTTGATAGTCCTAATAAAGACAAGATGTTGCAAAATTAGTGTTTTGTCTTGTATCTGCCTATGTCTTAAACCGTAGCAACTTTGGGCTATCTTTTGGGTCAGGTAGTGTCTTTTGGTCGGTGGGGTTGAAAGGCAAGAATAAATGTTTCTTGGTAAATTAGATAGACATTATATCTTAAACTTGGTACTTGTCCCACATTTTGTCTGCCTGGACGTGGTCACCCTAATAACAACATAAAAAGTCTGTGTTAAATCGTGCTTCACATTAGGTTGTTCCCTGCATGCCCCTACACAGATCCAATCACTGATGTTATCAGTTTGATGGGAAACAAACTTTTGCCATTGCTTGTTCTCCACAACATGACAACAATGAGCCTTTCAGCGCAAAATATGGCCTCTGGACTGAGAAGCAGAATTTCTTTAATGGTTATTCAGAGCTTTCTTATAATAAAAGGTGTGACGACCCCTTTTGTGCCCTCTGCTAGCTGAACAGTGACAGGTAAGGCCAGTGGGTGGAGTTGGAGCTTTACTTGGCTACACCTGTGGGCAATTGGGAGAGGAGCTATAAGAAGGGCTTGAGAGTTGTGTTTAGGGCCACATGTTGAGAGGACATCTTGTCCTGTGGTCTCCCTCTCTTTGTGTCCTTTTCTCTCTCTCACTTTTTCATAGGACCTCCCTGGGAACTGAGAACACTGGTAGGTATCACAAGTTGGGGGTGCCAAAATTTTAAGCAGCATATATGTGATGTGACCGATGATGTCACGCAAACATGATTTTCCTTCTTACCTTAGATTTTTTCATTTCTATTGTCTAAATTCTAAATCATATCAAACAGAACATGTCAAAGTGCTTTAACTAGGAAAAAGAAACAGAAGGCAATATATAAACACAACTGGCGCATCCATACACATCCTCTCTCTACTCTCTCCTCCTGGACAAAGTTTATGCAAATTATCTGAGCAGCAACCAATCAGAATGTAGACGTGAGGCATAGTAAATGACTGTGCCACAGCCACAGTCACACAGAGAGATTTAACACTGGAACTGTTATAAAAACTGAACTTTATACTCTATGCTGTAGCAGAAGATTATATTCTATGCTGTGATCTGTGCTCTGCAAGACCATATAAGGAAAGATGTGCAGACATTAATGCTCTATGAGATCATGTAAAAAAAAAAAAAAAAGGATAAAAATATGTATGAGCATTAGAACGAGATGTGCGCACAAAACTAAGAAGAGCTGCACCAGTTCTCGGTAAACTGGATTTGTCGCTTCTCAAATTAATTACCGAGAACTGGTGCAGTTAACACTGAAGGAAACAGGACACTGCCTGCTCAGCTATAAGTATCTCGTTCATACGTCTGTTCTTGGAGCATTTGCATCTAGACTATGTTTTGTGTGTAACTGCTCCCTTGCTGCAAGAATAAAAGACTTCAAAGACAACCAGTGATCCCAGGCTGTTTTTTAAACAGAGAATTTTTCTTACAGGAACGCATACAGAGCTGGAGATAACAGTTGATTTAATGCATTACTATGTTTACTGACTCTTTTTAGGTCTAAAAACAGTGTTATGCTGCTTTGGGGCTCAGAACTGACCTAAAACTCTGCATAGACTTTTCCTCTTTGCACCTCAACCTGCATGAGTTTCAGGGATATGCCCCCCAAAACAGTGCAAGAATCAAGTTCTCAATGACTACAACTGAACAGCCTCGGCAAGATTTAGATTGTCTTCACACTTGTCCTGATAGTGGGGCGTCACAACTGCACTGCTACCATTTTAGCATCCGACATTAAGTTCATCTAGCAGTGCTGTGGCTGTTTGTAATGAGATAAAGTCATAAAAGATCCAGCAAAGGCAGTAAAGCACAATTTTTTCTGGATTACTTTTTTAATCTAAATTTTAAAGCACATAAACTGATATATGTGAGTGTTTTGAAATGATTTTTGTTTAAATTTGTTGCAGCAAACAAAAGCTAAAATCTAAATGGCTGAGATTTCCTGCTCCATTACTGATGGCCCTTCCCAAACAACACACTACCACACTAAGTAGTGTGTAACAATAGCACATATACCATTAATCAGCATCAGAATCAGAATCCTTTATTGATCCCAGAGGGAAATTGCAGTTGTTACAGTTGCAACCATTTATGTAAAAGAATAAACACTTTAATAATTTAAAACAAAGATAAAGAGAAATTTGCAATATGTACACAAGATTTAAGTTCTTATGAATACAGTAAAGTGGTGGTGACTGTGATAATAAATATTAAACATATAGAATAAAGCAGTTCAAATTATTGTCCCTCTGAGTTATTGCACAAAATTATTATTATTACACATCTGAACAGTACAGCTTGGTATTGAGTTTTGCACAGATGAACCACACGTTGTAAATAACACTGAGGGAGGATTTATAGAGTTTGATGGCCACAAGTAAGAATGACTTCCAGTGGAGCTCTGTGGTGCATTTCAATAGAATGGGTCTCACACTGAATGAGCTCCTGTGTCTCATCACTGTGTCGTAGAGTGGGTGGGAGCCATTGTCCATAATGGCCTGCAGCTTAGACAGTGTCCTCCTCTCCGGCACAGCCGTCAGTGAGTCCAGCTCCACACCCACAACATCACCGGCCTTGCGGATCAGTTTTTTGAGTCTGTTGGCATCTGCCACCCTCAGCCTGCTTCCCCAGCATGCAACAGCATAGAGGATAGCACTCGCCACCACAGACTCAGAAGATCCTGAGCATAGTCCGGCAGATGTTGAAGGACCTCAGGCGCCTCAGAAATAGAGACGACTTTGACCCTTCCTGTAGAGGGTGTCTGTGTTCTTAGCCCAGTCCAGTTTATTGTCAATATACACACCCAGCTACATCCAACTATTGCAGAGTCATCAGAAAACTTCTGAAGGTGGCAAGTCTCTGTGCAGTAGCTGAAGTCTGTGGTGTAGAGGGTGAAGAGGAAGGGAGAGAGGACAGTACCTTGTGGAACTCCAGTGTTGCTGACCACTCTGTCTGACACACAAGCTACAGGACTACATACTGTGGTCTGGCAGTCAGGTAGTCAACAATCCAGGTGCACTGGATTAGAAGTGCACTCTTTAATACAGTAAGTGAAGTAGAGAACTATGTGATTTGAGACATGATGTTAGATCAGTCAGTGAGACGTGTTCATCAGCTGCTCTGCTGTACTGGTTGTTAGCTGATCAGTAAACCCCTCCATGCTAAGGTTTATCGTATTTGTTGACTAATGATGCATTTATTGAGCTGGTGTTGGCTTTGTATTCGCCAACTTTCCTAATTTGTTCTATGTTTAAGGCACCTCAGTGTAACTGCAGCACAATTTAAGGTGGAATGGAAAATTCAAATAAGAAGCTGTTGAATAAGAAGCTGACTGAAGCTTCACACTTATGTATGTGTTTATTATAAGAGCTTTGGCAGCTTTGGTAGCTACTTTTATTAGAGAACTCCAGACCACCGATTTTAAAAGGACCAGAGACCAGTGTGGGCCAGTTCTGGGCTCAAAAAGAGCTTTCACACTTGCCCAAATGTACCAAACTCGCAGAGCAAGCAGACCTGGGTCCAGAAAAAGGCTCTAGTGTGAAGATGCCCTTAAAGTAGGGCTGGGTGATAAAATGATAGTGATAATTATCATGATCCTTTCCTTGACAGAGCGATAAGAAAGGTAAATAAACCATTCTCACACTTCCACGTTCTAGCAACAGCCCTGGTGAAGTTTTCTACTGCAAGAAAGCGACACTACTCTGCCGTTGGCAGGAGAGGGCGCACTTCCAAGTTTTATGACATGATTAGAAAGGGAGGGGCAATAATACTGTAGGAATGTTGATGAATGTGGATTTTGTATTTTGTATCTGAAAATGTGTTTGTATTGAAATAATATTCCTTAATAAAGTTTGCTATAAAAAGCAAAACGAGTCACCAAACATACTTTAGCAACGGCTGAAATGTGGAGTTATACATTAACTGTTTGAGTGGAGCGACCGGCGATCTGTTTTCCTGTAACCAAGTGTGAGTGATGAGATTGTCAACTCACCTCTTTCCTTATGTCCTGGCAAGCTTTAGCAGTGTTAAATCACATATGATCCTCTCAAATAAAGCGCTGTTACATCTCTCAAAAAGTCATATTTAAGTATTAGTGCATTCCCAAGCAACGAAAATGAAGGAAAGAAGTGGGTTCATGCGAGTTACAGAACTGATTTAAATGAAAATAAACTGAGGAAGCTAAGAGGCATTAGAAAGTGGGACAGCATCTTCCCAGGCTAGCTGTTTTTAGCAGCTGGCTAGCTTGAGGCAGTGCTCCATCACTTGCACAACACAGCGAATTGATGACACTGTAGATCAAACAAGACACAAAAACACGGCTTTCAGTTTAAACATATCTAAAAGGAGGACTCTGGTGTTTGATATACTGCAGTTCACCCTCAAACTACTGAAGAGAGATCTTAACATCTGCTAGTGGGCGTCTGAATTCTGTGATATGCTCTGACATAGATGTGATCCATCACTGACCTGCTGAGCCAGCTAATGTTTGCTGTTCATACTAATTTGACGTTGTTGAGAAACTAAACAGTTTAGCACTGTCGTTGGCCTCTTTGGTTAGCATTTATAACTGGATAGCCGAGCACTCATCATCAGACAGCTAAAAATAATGTTTTCTTTATAAGAAAGTATGACAATTATAAAAAGTGTGGCTGTGCTTTTCCAGCTGGTAAAATCAGAAACTTTCTCCCACTCTCCCATGACAGATTTGTAAAATGTTCCACTGTTTGTTGAGTGTTTGTCATGTTCCTACCATAAAAGATAGTTTAAAACAGCAATTAAATACTCGGGAGCAAAAATCAGCCTTCAAACTTAAAAATAATGATTTTACATTTATCGCAATATGCATTGATATCGAACGATATGAATTTTGTTTATTGTGATAACATTTTTGGCCTATCACCCAGCTCTACTTTAAATACTATTCAGCTCCTGGAGATAGAGCATTTGCCTATGCAGTCAATGACATAGGCCCCAACTCCACACATTCACTGTACCTCATCACACCTTAACCAAATGAATGGATTTCTCAGACAGGTCAGCCAGCTCAATCAGGCACCATTATGAAAGATTTATTCTTGCATGAAATTCAGTTAAACTATGAAATTAACTTTCTGAGCAACCATTTACAAAACTGATAAATGATGAGACCAGTGTTATTCTCAGTTCTGAAGAAATTAGCACCATATTTGCAGAAACAGCAATTATGAAAATAAAGATAAACCAGATAATGTATGTTTTTAGATGGAGTGTAAAAGAAAAGAGAAAAAAAATGATCAAAATATGCATCTTCATCCTGTTTGTTGTCCTGAGATGTGGGGGGGGGGCTTTATGACATAATTTGATTATGTATTCAGGAAACAAATGTGGCCTAAGCAAGCCCTTGACAAATGCATTTCTTAACTCAGAAAACAGACATTTGCTACCAACTCAGTACAACACTGTTCATCCTCTGTTATTTCCCTGTCTTTTTAGAGCAAGTCTGAGGAAGACTAGTTCTTTAGACTGCACTCCTAACCGATAAGGTTAGGAGTGCAGTCTAAAGAACTAGTCTTCCTCAGACTTGCTCTAAAAAGACAGGGAAATAAAATTCTTGCTTTATGCAGATGGTCTGTCTATCACTACCCAACCTGAAAGTAGTACAAGGAGCTGCTGGGAGAAGAACAGTCAGAACTGAGCCCTGACAGTATCTTTGAAAATAAACCCATAGAATTTTCTTGCACAGCTTATTCAGCTACTTAAAGAGTATGAAACAGTACACTTATCATGTATCTCGGCTCATCATTAGGGAGTTTTAGATGGCAGTGAATGCACTTACAGAGAAAAACTCAACAGGTAATATGCAGCGTTAACACAAAGAGAAAACTGTAACAATATATTGCTGCTGTAGCACAAAAACACAGTTTCAGACAAGTACAATATTAAAAATGAAGTGGTTTTAACTTAAAAAAAAATGCCTTGAATTGGTGAGTCAACTGAACTTCTAATAGCAAGTAAACATAACAATCTGGTTCATACAGATATCTTAATGTCTGTTAAAGTACAATAATCTTAGTAATGTAAGACAACCAGGTTATTTACTTTTTAAAGTTAAACATCACGTCATTTTTCAAACTGAGAAGTTTAGTCAAATGTAATTTAATGAAAAATGTATAATCTGCAAAGTATTTACAGTGGATCATCAACTTATCGCTGTTGTCAGAACAAAACCTTGCATCTCCAAAATGGTAACTTTTCAGGAGATGTAAAAAAACACTTAACTAAGCATAACTAACCCCAAGAACCCTAACCCAAATCTCAACCCAGGTCATGCTAAACCTAACCCTGGTCCATAACTTTAACTCCATTGAGCAACAACTTAGTTTCAGCAGTTTGTTGGTTAACTGGAACATTTGTAAATAATCTATAGAGGACTGTCCAAATAAAACTGAGCCTGAAGAAATCATCCACTGCTGATATACAAATTTGGTTAAACAGTTGACTGTGTAATATTACCCACTGTACTACTTGGACAAAAGGCTGCAGAAATGGAACATGCATCCTATAAAAACATTACAGGCATAATTTTGTATAAAGGTTCTGAAAACCCAAAGACAAAATGAAGGCAATACTGAAGTGAGCTGTGTAATACATCATTAATGTTGTTTTTATTGCTCCCAAATAACTTCAACTGTGATGTCAATAATTAAAACCATCTTTGTTGTACTTTGGCTATTTTGCAATACAGTAAAACCAATTAAACAATACTGGGCCGAACTGAGAGAGTGAGAGAGAGAGAGAGAGAGAGAGAGAGAGAGAGAGAGAGAGAGAGAGGTGGGGTGAGGGGAGATGCAGCATTTTGTTATTGCAAAATAATCTACAGAATTCAATAAATCCACTCAAATGGAAAGAAAAACTGCATAAACGGATGAAATTTAATTTCAGTCTCCATCTCTCCCTACAGAGCATATCTCAGTATTTCAGCGGGGGGTTGGAGTTTGTATAGATTTATTATTATTGTACAGGTCTCTGTGCAGTTCCTTTACAAATCACAGCTCTTCCTTCACACCTCTCTCTCATTTTTCCTTCTCTCACCTCCCACTTGCTCTTTATTTTCTTCTCATTCTTCTCCAGGCCTGGAGATTTGGTTCCATCTCTTGGGCTTCTCCTAGGTCATCTGGAGGGCACCTAGGATGGTCAGCTGTAGTGTGAATGAACAATGTGCATTTGAATTAGTTTGTGTCTACCTGTACTCTTGACGGGCCCATATTGGTGAAAAACGTTTGATGTTGCATGGAAGGAAACACACACACACACACACACACACACACACACACACACACACACACACACACACACACACAATATAATTATATAATGTGTGTGTGTGTGTGTGTGTGTGTGTATGTATATATACACACATCTGTTTTGAATTGTTTCTGCAATGTCACTACAGCAGTTTTGCCCCATGTATTTGCACTGAAGTGTTTCAGCCTAGACTTTTTGGAATGATACCCAATACAGGTCAGCCAATCAGAACAGAGATCATTTACATATTAGCTTTACTTAAAGGCACAGTAACAAAAATTCTAGATACAGAGAGGTTGGAAATGATGCGAAAAGTGAACTGTGACTGGTTTTAATTCATAGACAAATGTCAAAAAGTATACAAAAAATAAAAAAATCAAGAAAAAATAAAGATCTGGAAGTAAATATGTCACAAAAGGGTTCCTTGCTGAAGAACCATTCCCTAAAAAATCTTCTGATGGCTGGTTCTTTAAAGGGAGATGTGCGAATGTGAAGAACATCTTTACGACCACATTACGGAAAGGTTCTTCACCAATTAAAGGTTTTACTAAGAGCCATACATCAAGCCAAGAACCATTCAGGAACCTTTACACAGAAAAGTTTGTGCTCACTTTTAGAATGGACTTTCTTGGCCCCATATTTCCCCTTTTATTCTTTGCAATGTTCTGTACATGTCTGGAAATTGCACACAAAGCTCAGTTTTATTCCTCTGAGGATCTAGAGCTATAAACAGACAGTGGAAAGTGAAGGAGAGAGAGGGAGTTTGATGGTTTGCCTAAGCTCCTTCCCTCTCCATGGATGAACAGCTGAGCCCAATTACCTGTAGAGGCAGCCATTTCACTTAGTTGTCAGGGAGGGAGAGAATGTGAAAGAATGAAAGAGCGAGGTTTCAGTGAGGGTCTGAATCCTCTTTTATGTGAAGAGGAAAGGAGGAACATTTACTCAGCTACAGGGGTCACTCTGAGCTTCAACAGGCAAGAAAAAAAAGGGTTCTGGGCCCCATATGCAGAATAATAATACATTTCACTGAAGCATGTCCTTAAAGCGATGGTTTGATGTACTTTTCTCTACAAAAACAGTGTGCACAAAATTCAGGCTTTAGGGGCTGAAACTACTGTTAGCCATGCAATATACATTTGTCCAGTTTTATAGATGAAAGACACACAGACAAGTCTGTAATAGATGACTTATCAACTGACCTAACCATGCTCTGCTCACAGACCTGTTCTTTAATAGCAGCTGTTTCCTGGTTTGACAAGCTTTACAGAATGTTGGCAAAAATCCCTTGTAACCTACTAACCTCAAGCTCTCTGCTTATATTATGCTACTGAACTGAACTATGCTGTAGGAGCTAACTGAAACTAAGCAGATTGGAAAAACAATGTATTCATCCTAATAGTTTCACTTTTCACATGCATTCAAAATAAACATCAATTGAAGTTAATTATGTAACTGAGCTGTTTCTGATGAGGTTCAATGGGATTTTCAAGTTCTGTCAAACTTGTCCAGCTTTATAGCAGTCGATAAAAAAAAAAAAGTGCAAAGAAGTGTGAATGTACTGTTAAGAAGACAGTTTGCACAATGCTTGAAGTTGCTATAAGCTTCTGTAGACCCTTTTCACACTTCTGTATTTGATGCAGTGGAAGTCGTGATAGCAGGGAAAACATTACAGCAGTGGCGCACTTTACAAATGAGAATGCAGACTTCTTTGGAATGTCTCTGATGTAGAGGATTCACTTATTTTTACGTTCTTATTAAGGTACTAACCTTCTCTGTTTCATTTGGTGGAGCAGATTTCATTTTCAGGGAAGCTCAAGATAAACAAGGCCTACAAGGTTTTCTTTGAGAATTATGACAAGGTTACTCAACAATGTCAGCATATGGGCAGTAATACTGTATAACTAATGCTAAAGTTTACTGTGGAAAAGCTGGATCACTGGCTCATCTACCTAACATTAGATGACTAAGGCATTGCCACTGTTTTTATGTTATTTATAAATAATGTCACATTCTCTCCTGCTCACAGACAGCTTTTCACCGTCTATAAATTGGTGCCACTCGCCCATCCAGTGCAGAAACATCAAGGTCAGTAGCTAACTTTGACTGTAGGCCTTGTCAAGATTGCTCTTCTCCCTGAAAACGAAACTTCTCTACTAAACAAGCAACATCTTTCATGGTACACAAATCAAAATATATCTTAATAAAGTAAGTTTTCCTCTTTTCCTGACTGTGTCAAATACAGAACACACAGAAACAAAATAAGCAAATGTCAGACACCAAATATGTCTTGTCTGACTGATTATATTTGGGGTGAGGATAACTCCCTGTAAATTTATGTCCAACAAGCATTGATCAACATTTGAAACAGGGCCAGAGTGACATGAAATCTTGGCTTTATAGCAACCTGTACCTGTTTAAACATTACTAATTTTCCTTCTCTTGTACTTAATGTAATGCCAGCTTGGACTGATGTAATTGTTTGTTGTGCCCGTGCCTTTCACTGTCGGTGACCCTCAAAGGAGCAGATATCCTCTCGCAAGCATTTGCATACCAACCTGAGGGAGATCTCTGGTGGTCATGGTGCGCGGAACACAAAATGGAAACACAAAAGGCATGATTTGTTTTTGACTCTAGTGGCCCTCTCAGGCTTCTTTATCTGAGCAGCCATGCACAGCTCCACTGGCACATGCTCCAGTATTATCTCTGAGAGAGAGAGAGAGAGAGAGAGAGAGAGAGAGAGAGAGAGAGAGAGAGAGAGAGAGATAGAGACAGAGAGGGAGAGAGAGAGAGAGAGAGAGAGAGAGAGAGAGAGAGACAGAGACAGAGAGGGAGAGAGAGCAAACCTTTTTACACCTGGGTCCAGTATATGTGCCAGCAATATTGCAGAATCCATATTTCAGCATGTAACAAGGTCAAAGGGTTTAGAGAGAGACAGAGAGAAAGATCAAAATAAAGAGACAGCTGTACCACTTTTGCAGACATCTTTCTCGAAATTCTGGTCTGAAGTGATTTGACACCCAAGACAGACAGTGGTTAAACTATTTTTTTTTTGGTAAATGCAACTAAGGGTGGAAGAATCATTCAATATTGTCAGGAGGGATAGCCAGGGCTGCACTAGGATGAAAAATTGCCCCTGGATATTTTGGCTGGGGATGCCAAATTCAGGGCTCTGTGTCTGAAAGCAAGCATCATTAGCTATGTTTACATGCACGCTGAAGTCCAACTGAGCTCTGATCTTTATTAGTTTAAGGGACTGGCCCAAGTAAAGACTTTCACATGAGTAGAAGATTCATAGTTACGTTTGCATGCACTCTGGCATAGTCGCCCTTCACACTGTTAGAAGTAAAGGTACTGTGCAAGTACACTTTTCATCATCAAGGTACAAACAATGTAAATGTTCCCTCAAAGGCAAAACCGTGGTTTTAAGGTCCAATTGTGGACCTTAAGTAATTTTTTTCCCAGGTGAAAAGCACATATTTGTACCCTTTCATAACCTAACGTTTTAAAACAGAACAATAAAATAAAAGGCCTGGAGTTGAGACGGGGTGTGTAGAGTCACTTCAGAAAATACAATTTCGAAAATAAAATTTCAATAGATTATGGTACAACTGTGTTCTCTGACTACAGGCACTGACATATACCCTTGAGGGGTAACACATTAATAACACATGATAATACTTGAACCATTCTATATAACATTGACATAACGTCACAGCATATGACATCAGTCATGACATGGTTATGTCAATGTTAGCGAGAAATAAAGCAAAATACATTCAAATTTATTTTAGTTTAGGGAAGGATCTTTTTATGTTATGTTTTATATGTAAGTTATGCCATTTCACACCACGGTCAGACAAACAAACTATAAAAACAGATCCTCAGGAAGTCACAGAGACATGTGGTCAAATATTACTCCAATCGTAATCGCTTATTACTTGCGATCTTGCCTTCATTAATGATGAGCAGAGATGTCTGCAGGGTGGCTGTGATTAGGCAGATTAACCACAAGAGGAAATGAGTTCTTCTTATTGATCTCTGTCGTGACAGGAGTGGGCTCATGTCAATAAGCCTCATGCACAGCCCTGCTGGGGAACGATTTGCTGTTGCTGTAAAAACAGGAGACAAATGTAGTTGGAAACTGAACATAAGCATAAAAGACTAGCACTCGTTTCACAGCACTCTGTGGACCTACGACCAATAATGTAGACTTTCACTGAATTTTAAATACACTTAGAAGCGCATGTAAATATTTTATAGCATAATTTAAATTTTAAGAATGTGAAAATCTCTTATAATGTGCCTGTTAGTCACTGCAATCCATATTTTGCACATTCTTTATTATTATGGAAAGTTCATAAAGAATGATAAGTCTAGTTAAGCTCTTCTTCTGAACCTTTAGAAGTTAGCAGACTGAATATTTTGGAAAGCTCCCCACTGTTAACATCTAACAGTTCAGCTGGGCACAGCACTGCTCGACTTAATGCAGCTCTGTAGGTGTTAACTCGACCCTGCAGTGCTCGGAATTGGCTTAAGTTTTCCACAAGAATGATGGCCTTTTCACAATAGTCTCAAAATGTTGGTAAAACTGCAGCAAAGTGGACACGTGCATTAAAATTCACATAGATGCAGTTTTAGAATAGATGAGGCTTAAGGTCTGAGGAAAGAGCCATCAAGCATTACGTTAACTATATAATACTGATAACTTTAGATTTTACATTAAGTGAATTTAATGTGGACAAAGAAAGTTTGGGGATGGTTTAAGATTAGGATTAGATTTTTGTTTGAATTTAAGGTTAGGCTAATTTAGTTAAGGTTAAGCTTAGTTTAAGTTAAGGTTGTGGGTGGTTTTAGAATAGGATTAGGTTTTTGGATGGTTTGGGATTAGGTTTTGGGTTTAAATTAAGGTTAGGGATCAGATTTAGATTTTAGGTTGAAGTTAAAGGAACAGGTCGGCGAAAAATCAGATTAAAATGATGCGCCACTGATGCTGGTCGCAGCCGATCAGCCGAGACCCGCTCGATGTCCGATGTGCTTCACTAGTGTATAGCGGGAGATGCTAAGCTAACATTGCTAACAAACGCTGAACTCTACACTCATACACTTTACACTCACGCTGCAAACATAACTATATCACTCAAAACGCACCAGGTGTTCATCTATTACTCACAGACACACTGATTCAGAATGTGTTATCACTTATTTTAGTCGGTAAAAACAAAAATAAACGGCGCGGCAGCCATCAAGAGTAACCGGAACCACTTTCGCCTCAGCACAATATATCACTCCGCGCAGGTCGACCAAAGGCGGAGCTTCGTGAATTCGTAAACACGTAGCACAGCGGAAGGTAACTTGGCGGAGGAGGAGAGAAGCTAAGCGTTTGCGCTTTTAAGATCAAAACAATGTCTGTGTAGTATAGTTGATGTTAATGAGCTATCGCGAGAACGAGAACGAGACAGACATGGCAGCTAGAACAAAGACAGAACGTGTGTTAATAAAGTAAGCATAAAAACTAAAGTAAAGGACTGTTTATTGACAACACAACAGTCTGTTTACAATTTTGACCACCACATTTTCAGCCGTAGATGTTCCAATCTAAAGTATGCACACGAAGAAGCACGTCAGCAGGACGCTGGGCCCACCAGTGCCTCACCGGACGTCCCGCCGCTCCTCTGTGCGAGCTGTGTAAACTTGCTGGGTGATGGACACCGAGGTGGGGTGTCTGCTGAGAGCAGGGGGAGCTACTGATGCCAGCGCTTAAACAAATCAACATTAAAAGGTAAAAACAATGTTCTTTCAGCAGTCAAACTGCATAAAGCAACATTTGTCAAGCAACTTAGCTGCACATGGCAGGGCAGTAACAGAAAGGCAACAAAGCTTACCTTGAATTCACTTCTCATTCGTAAACATTTACATGAAACAACTGCAGATTTCATAACATCTCGTTCCCAGACTTCACTGTGATCCTCAGGTGAAAAACAATCACTGCGTACTCTGAGAGTTTGATGCCTTCAGTGCTGCAGCATCCGATTCAGGTCCCCCTCAGATTCATGTCCCGCTTCACAAGTTAAACCTTCAGGCGTGCGCGCTCGCCCAGCGGAGACCAACGTTAGGCATTTTAGGTAGCTTTGGGTTTAGGTGTTGAGCTGAAGTGAAGGTTAGAGTTATGTTAGCTGTTAAGTTTAGTTATTGAAGGTACAGGTAGCCTTAGGGCATTGGATTAGGCTTAATAGGTAATAGTTGAATTTAAGGTTAGGGCTTAGGTTTGTTAGGGTTGCCAGGTGTCTGGTTTTGGACTGGAGAGTCTGGTTTTGAGCTTTGCTGTCAGGTGCCTGATTGGTACTGCTGACTGGACATTGATGCGTCCAGTTGAGTGTCAGTCTCGGGGCTTTTAGTTTGTTGATGTAGATGCAATGCAAGTTAGGGTTTGTCAGTGCATCATACACTGATCTGTGTTAGAGAGATCAGAGATCTGTAAACTATAACGAAGAAAAAACCCTAATACTGAAACTTTTTGGGGCTCAAACGTAAAGTGATATGATGAGTCCAGTGGTATGAGCAGGACGTCCCTCCCAAAGTTGAAATTAAAAGCCTTTAATACCGTGTGAAGGGTCCACACTCAAAATCTATTTTTTTAGAGAATCAATTTTGTAAAGAAGTATTTTTAGGGAATCAGAAGTGGTTCTTCTGTGGCAGGGGTGTTCAGTCTTACCTGCAAAGGGCTGGTGTGGCTGCAGGTTTTCATCTCGCACAAGCACAAGCACACATGATCAGTTGCTTGAAGACCAACTGAGTGTTTTGTGGATAAGGCTGGATGCCCATGTTGGCACCTTTGTTTCTAAGTGTGAGTCAATACCCCCTAACTAGTGCCTGAGTGTACTTTCATAAGGCACACACCATGCCCTAAAAACGTGTGTTCTCCTACCCTTTCACCTCACATCAGTTTCTTACTAAAACAGTTAACTGACTTAGGAACAGATGAGCGTATCGATTAGTTCTGCACAGTGGTGTTCTAAAGCATCTACCAAAACAAAGACACTTGTGTTCCTAATGTACGTGAGTGATGCCCCAGAGCAAATATCTCCTTCTGTTTTATAACTGTCCTCTAAACTCAAAGACCTCCAATAGAGATTCATGGATGGACTCCTATTATTGTTATTTCTGTTTTTTAGCTGATTGATTTGGCCCTTTGGCAGTACAGTAGGATTGACAAGCCAGGTCAGTGTACCGTAATAGGCAAAGCTCTTAGTCACTGCTTAGTAAAAACAGAGCGTCACTTACCCCAAACACTTTCAGCTTGTGGAGAAGGTCCAACCTATAAATGCTTATACCTTCCTAATGCCCAAAATGGCTGTGTCATCAGAGAACTCTGAATGTAGGTGTTATCTGTATTATTAGAAATTTGAATAGGGAATAAACAGTGCTGGTGGCCTGATGCACCCCTGCAGGGCCTCAGTACTGATGGTTAATGAATTCAGTGCAGCTCTGTTTGCTCTCACCTCTCAGATGTATTTCATAAGAATTAGTTGTTACTACCTGATGAGAAAATGATTTACCTTCATATCTGTCAGTGTCTCTAAAAGAACAAGCAGCTGCGTTAAACACTGATCTAAGTTTGACGAATAGCACCGTCACAAAGGCAGAGGAAGTCTCTGTACCTGTACTGTGTGTGCTATTGTATTAATCAAAGTTAGTGCTGTGATTGGTGCCTCTATGGGACAATAGCATAGCACTGTGTATGGGATATTGTAGTTTTTGTAAGAATATCCTTATTTAAGTGTGTTATGAATTTCAAATGAAAATTATAGAGTGAGTTTCTTTTTAGGGCAGATCAGGTGTGAGCTAGGGTTAGCACAGTGGCAAGTTTAACATCGCCATTTCCAACCTGCTTAGCTTTGGTTAGCTACAACCACAGTTCGGTTAAGATTGGGTTGCCAAATCATGCAACAAACATGGTAATAAATTAACAGCTCAAGTATAAGTAAAAGTAAGCTTCCAAGAACAACTTGAGTAGAAGTATAAAGTACCAGGTCAAAAAGTGCCAAAGTACTGTTTAACTTATTAGTACATCCAGCAACTGTCAGCTGGCAACCATAGTTTAAGTGCTATTCTTCTGTCATTTAGTCTAAAGGCCTTTTTTTCTGGAGTGAACTCTGAATCTTGCCTCCTAATTCTAACCAAGACAGTACCAAACCATGGATACACAGATGTAGCCATCATTAAAACATCCTAAATGTAGATGATTTATTACGTATATTGACAGCACAGCAGGTTAAAAAGTAACAGGCTAATGTTATTCCACTTCTTTTGTATTTTGCTGGATTTTCCAGACTCTAACCTGAATCATTAAACACACACACATATAAAATGTAATACTGATCTTTAATAGGAAGCAAATGTACCCAAATTCATAATAAAGCATACAGAGCAGCCATGCAGAGGGCAGTACCATAGTGAAGAGTGACTGAGGTGGTTTAGTCACAATTTTAGGAAGAATAATCAAAACAAATAACTATTAAAAATTATTTACCTTGTATAGGTTAACCTTGTAAAAAAAAAAAAAACAGAAACAGCTGAAAATGTTTTTTTTCATCCAACATTCTTCAAAAATATGTTTTTTGTTTCATTTCTACTCCCTATTTATTGCAACCTTAATACTGAAGAATATTTATGAAGAGGTTAATTTTAGGATGAGCTGCATACGCCGTTGCCTAAGTGAAGTGTGTGAAGTGCCGTCAGGCATCTAAAGGGCACATTTTGAACTGAGTTTGTGTTTCCAGATGTTGGTGAACAGCACTGGCATGGCCTAGACACAAGTACTTGATTAGGCTTTCAGGATAGTGCTCTGACTCCAGAGCTGAAAATAAGCAAAGAAATGCTGCGGAGTTTCAAGATGTTTCTTGGATTCCACATGGTGTCAATATAGACAGGCTTCCCATGCTCAACGAGACAGCTCAGACCAGTATGAACTTGGACCTGTGCTGGTTTTTCTAGTAGGATTATTAATAAATAATAAGCCTCAGAAATGCCTTGTATTCCCTTGAGATGATCACAATGTTACGTTTGAAATAATGTGAAGATGAGAAACTCCATGTACGAGTATTTCGTCTCCATGCTAGTCTAGGCTAGTTTATGCTGCTCTGGTGCTGGTTTAGCTGGTTATTCGACAAGGTCTTGCTGACTAACCAGCAACCAGCATCCAAAACACAACTCATGCTGATTTTGACAGTGATCATTGTAACGGTTTCTGTTGATGCTGATCAGCATACCGGCATCCAAAACACAACTTATGCTAGTTCTGCTGCTGACCAGTCTGTGCTGTTTTTTTTCTTCCCTAGCAGGATTATTAACAAATACTAAGTTTCAGAAATGCCTTGTACTCTCTTGAGCAGATCAAGACGTTACATTTGAAGTATTGTGAAGAATTTGAAGAATTGGCTCTGAGCATTTTGACTGAGAGTCATCAGTCAAGAGTTGGTCCTCATCAGTCAAGAGTTGGTCCTCATCAGTCAAGAGTTGGTCCTCACTTCTAGACATGAAGAAGTCAACTTTTTCTTTCAGCTCTCTCCAACGTATGGAGCATTTCTATTGGTCCATTTGTCATGACATTTTTGTAAAGGACAGCTGCTGTGATCCAAAATGGAGATTTCTGGACATCGACCATATTCTATACCAGTACATGATTATGAAAACGTTACTGCCCTGGAGCAGCACGGGGGCGCAATGGGTAGCGCTGTCGTCTCACAGCAAGGAGGGCCTTGGTTTGATTCCCCTTTCATGTGGAGTTTGCATGTACTCCCCGTATCTGCATGGGTGTCTTCCGGTTTCCTCCCACAATCCAAAAACATGCACTCAGACCAATTGGACATGCTAAATTGCCCCTAGGTGTATATGTCTGTGTGTCTGCCCTGCAATGGACTGGTGATCTGTCCAGGGTGTATCCTGCCTTCCACCCAATGACTACTGGAATAGGCTCCCATTTCCCCCTGCGACCCAGAACGAGAAGCGGCTTAGAATATTGTGTGTGTGTGTGTGTGTGAGAGAGAGAGAGAGAGAGAGAGAGTTACTGCCTTTCTGTGGTTAAAACAACATAGTACAGCACAACATTACTGTAATTTCTTGTTAGGCTGAATAGTATTTTTGCTCTACAATGCTTGTCCAATCTTGCCACAGTTGCTGTTAAAGAGTACATTTGTGGGAAGAATGTGGAAAATCCAGTTGTGCCTCCTGACGATCCTTAAGATTCTCCACCACACAAGATCTCTCTCTCTCTGTAGTGGGGAGTACAGACTGTTCTTCTCACTCATCTCAGCAGGAATATTATTTTTGATTTGTTCTTCTGGCAGAAGTTTGATTAGTATTTATCTCTCCTGTACTCTCTTCTGCCTCTATTCATTGTGCAGAAGGTTGTTAGAAATCCAGAAGCCCTCTGCTCTCCTCTGTTCTGGCAAGTTCATAGATTTGCATATAAAGAGGTCCTAGTCTCTGCTTAAAGCGCACTTATGATCACAATATTCATGATGAGCCCATTGTAACAGCCTGGACACTCACAGACTATAGATGGGTCATAATGACTGGACAGTTACTTTGTTACTTTTCTTGAACGAGAATTCCTAGTAACACTTTATTGTTCCTCTCTGTTAGTCCACTGCAGATGTTTTGAGTTTATTTTGACAAAACCGTTTAAGTTTAGAAAGAGAGAGAGAGGAAGAGACTGTTCACAAGGCCTTTAGCATCATAGCAACACCTGGCAAGAGAAGCTATAATGCATTATGCATGTGACTTTTCCAGCACAGTGAGTGAGTGAACGAGGTGGAGGATAGACAGTGGGCCAGAGAAACCGGGGGAACTTGTGAATGGAATATTGGAACAAAGGATGATGGGCAAGTGGGGGAATGGAAGACAATGGGCCAGACTTTCTTCACATTACATTTCATATTCAGAGAGACAGTCTTCAAAAATGGACCAAACTTTGCATGGAGCACTGACACAAGTTTCCTACCTCATTACCCATATCTCCTTCCCTGCTACTTCCAAGAGTTAGGGCAGGAAAGAGTGCTCACACAGCTGCACTAACATCTAACCAACAGTCGGCCAACGTCTTGCCACAATGTCAGGGCTCATTAAAGTGAGAGTACACACTGCTAAAGCCTGGTCCTGAGTCTCCACACGAGCTTCTCCCTCAGACAGGTCTCGTTTGTTTTGAGCAGAGGAAAGGACCTGAGTGAGTAGAATGGCAGAATGCTGGAGATCCTTTTCTGTAGAGTTTAGTTTCAGCCCTAAAAGTGAACTGCAGAGTTCCAATTTCTAACCAAGCATTTATATGTGACCCATTTAATTATTAGAGCCTAGTAAGGAATCTGCGACCTGCTCGGCAGTCTTGACATCTGTAAACATCTGTAAACTCTTTTCGTTCACCTGACATTTTACCAACTGTCATCTTAAGTTCTTCATATAAGCCTTGATTTGTGGTTTTATCTCAGCCAGTTTCAAAAGCATGCAAACAATGATTCAATCTATCTATCTATAGATGAGGGGGGGGGGGGACCTTAGTTGGCTAAGGGAAAGATACCTGGGAAAAGGTAAATTTACTTACTTATTTGTATGTACAACAAAAGGTCCCACTGAGGCTAAAGGTTTAGGGTTTTAGAAGAAGGCCTTTAAAAGTGAAGGTGGTTATTAAATTTAATGCGTGTCCTAGTGCTCTTCTGTTCTTAAACACCTGGTCCATTTAATTAGCTCATTAAGGAGGCCTTCTGTGGAAGTTATTTGTTAGAGGACAAAGACTGTCAATAGGGGTAGACTACATGTTATGATTAGTATTACTACTAGTTTCTCAAGTTGACGATGGCAGTGATAAAATACAGTTTGTATTAAAATAGTTTGTTTTGGAACAAAGAAAATGTATTGATACTTTATTCTAGCCTTTTAAATGTGGCATTACTCTTTTGCTTCCACATTTTGTGGCTTCCAAATTGTCAGGGAAGCTGGATATTGAGATAGATATTGTGTGTTATATACAGTATCTTGTGATGTGTATGTAAACAGTGCAGAAGTAGATGCAGCCCATGAGACAAGAGCATGTGTAATGCATATTGACTTCCTGCTCTGCAGGGCAGAGGCTAATCATTCTGTCAGAATGCATGTTCTCCCACTCCATTCACCTCTTTCCTTCATCAACTCTTGTTTGTTTATTCTAGTTTTCTCATTGGTTTCGGGGGTGAGAGGCAGCTGATCTCTCCCACAGAGTATTTCTCTCTCACTGTCTTCATTTCTCTGTTCACTACAACTTTACGTTCTCATTAACGCAAATAAACACAGCTGTGTAACTGTAAGACAGATCATGGTGGGTATCTAATTCAGTGCATGCGTGTGTTATTGACATGGAGTGTCATTTGTGATTCTGCATGACCTCTAACCTGACCTTGTGCTCCTTTTGTTCTTTTAAAGCGACTTGTGGCTTGAATTCTTCACCCATTCATATACAGTCACACAGAAATGTACACTGTACTATACAGGAATATTGGCAAACATCACTGCCTGACAGTCATAATTAAAAAAGATCACAGTAGAAGGGTGGGGCAGTGAAATTTGCATAAAGCTGTCAATCATAATTCAAATGCTTGACGGTTTAATGGGACCATTTGGCTTTGAGTGATGCCTGTATGGTCCAATCAGATTTGATTAGTGAACCTGTTGAAGCCATTAATAGTCACTGAATCACACATGACTGGAGCTTTGGGCTTCATCAGTACAGCATTATGAATATGGATTTTTGCAAGGATATATGCACTCACCTAATCATTTTATATGTCAGATCATTTTGTCATGATGTTAACAAAATATAGAATTTTAGTCTTGTACTAAACTAATGTAGCAGACCTGTGTGTCTCTTTTAAGATCCCCCATTAGGCCATATCTTTTAATACCATGCATTAATTTATTTAAATAAAAATCTTTTTCAAAATGTAACAAAAATAAGACTGAAAAGAATAGAATATGCAAAATTTGAAGTAATCACAGTATAACATGGATGAGTCTGATAGCATTTCCTCTCCTCTATAAATGAGTAAGAAACTTCTAAAATTGCTCAACAGATTTATTGCATATCATTTGAAGGAAGCTGAGAATCTGGAAAAAAGAAATGCTTGATGTCTCCAGAATGATGTACAGAGCTGTTACAGGGGCTATAATGAAATGAACGCAGAATGGAATGCGCTGATCTGAGTGGAACAGAAACAGCAGTGCTGCTGGAGTTTTTAAACACCTCATTGTCACTGCTGGACTGAGAATAGTCCACCAACCAAAAATGTCCAGCCAACAGCGTCCTGTAGGCAGCATCCTGTGACCACTGATGAAGGACTATAGGATGACCAACACAAACTGTGCAGCAGCCGATGAGCTATCTTCTCTGACTTTACATCTACAAGGTGGACTGACAAGGTAGGAGTGTCTAAAAGAGTGGACAGGGAGTGGATGATGTTGACAGAATTCAGGAAATGTTCCATTCTCTAACAACAAAGATGGAAACACATCTTCATCTAACAACCTTGCACTTAATGTTCTGTCACTGAAGAAAGGTCCCACAATACACTCCATCATAGCATAATTTTAAGTGAGGCAACCGTGTTACACGGATCAGTCCAGCAAAAGTCTGTGTACGACCAGTATCGACCTCACCATTCACAAAGCAATTGGCTTCATCTCTGAAAGGGAAAATGAGGGGTTATCTGTAGTTGCTATGTCACCCGTTGTATCCCATGGTCTGGGTCATCTTTGATTAAGCATTGCAACCTCTGAATTTTGTAAGTGTGCCATTTATGAGGAGACAGAATTTGCTGAACTGAGGCACGGCTAACCTCACATTCCAGAGACAGATGATAGGTTCTATGGTTTGGGCTCTTGCTGAATTAGGCCAGATCAACAGCTGCTGTTGCTACATCCGTAGTGGTTATTGGTCATCCAACTTTTGGTTTATTGGCGAAAGAACCTGTTTTTATGGTGAAATTCTCTACCACTTTGATGTGTCACACAACTACCTTCCTATTTGTAAAACTGAAGTTGAATCCAAGCTGGCTACCACTTGGTGACATGGCCTAACAGGTTTCCCCTTCCTCTACAGCTTGTATGTGAAATTGAATCACCATCTGCCAAACTGTTTTCATTTTATATGGGTGTTTCGATATTTTAGTTATGACAATAAAGATGGTTCAATATAGCATAGTATACAACATATTATCTGTAAATATGACAAACTATTTCACAATGCAAAGATCCCTTTAAGCATGCAAATGGTGCCTCTGTACATGGCTCAGTATAAGAACTGTCTTTTTTAAGAGTATGTATACAGTACTTTGCAAATGTTTTAGACATCTGAGAAAGATACATTTAAAAAGCTGTTTATCTGGGCATTAAGCATGTATTTGCTCAGAAAAACCTTAAAATAAAGAGCAATTAATAAATGACATGAATACAATATGTAGTGATTTGTGTGTTCATTTAACCCCTTCTGAACCCATCGTCGAGGAAGTCCAGATGACCGTTCTCTCTCTACCCCTCTGTCTCTGTGCATCCTACTGAGACCAGCATGAGAGAGATAGAGAATTCACACAAGAAACATCATACATAACGGGCCTCACCAACTGTTCTTAAGAATAGATTTCTCCTTAATAACCAGTTACACAATTTTCATGAATATTCTGACTTTCACCAATGTTTACTTATATGGGATTAGTTCTTAAGTAAGAATGGAATCTATACACACTTGAGCTGAAAGGTGCAAACAATTCTGTGCTTTAAGAACATGTCATTGATCTGACGTAGTTTTCTTAGGAGCTTTCTCAAGAACAACCTTAAGAAAACACACACACACACACACACACACACACATATATATATAGGTAAATGAGGTCCGCTATCCAAAATTCAGAGTGATTGCATTAATGAAAGAGAAAATTGACTTTGAGAGCACATGTGAATTGATGAATTGATTAGACATGGCTGTGTGTAGTTTCCCAGAGATACATGAAGCTGTGCAGGTTTATAGTGTGTGGTTAAGATCTCATGCTGTCATGTACTGCATGGTGAGTCTCAGCTCTTTTGCAGCTACATAGCCTTGACATCAAGTCGAGTTCAGAACAGGTCCTTGGTTTGCTCTGCTCATTTATGCGGACACGTACACACTGATAAGATCTGCTGGGTTCTTAATGAGGCTGTCCAGGTTTTAGTATGACGCCACTGCTGGCAGATAGTAAGCATCATCGTTATCAGGGCATTAGTTTTATGTAAAACAGTAACAGCCTCTTTCACAAACATCCCCAGCTGGCACACCTTACTGCTCGCTAAACTCTCACGATCACATCAGGTTTCTTATACATTTTGCTGAAGTAACTCTCGAGATGAATACTATTATTTGAGCGAGTAGGATGGTTTCACATGTTGAAGGGGAATTCCATTCATATTTTAAAATTTCTGCATTCTTAAATGGTTAAGATGTTGACCGAATCATACGGAGTGGTATGATGGAAAGCACTCTGTTCTAGTTCTCTTGTTCACAGTGGTGGTGATAGAAAGCATACGTCTGAAGTGTTTTATGCCTCTAAATGTAACCTTACTTAAAACAATATGACATGAAATGATTGTAGAAATGCTCAATGATGCTGGAGACATTGTTTTACTATAACTTTGTGATGAGGCTTTGGTCCTAAACATCTTTTTAAAACACATTAATGATAGAGATATACACTCTCAGAAAGAAAATATACACAACTGTCACTGGGGCAGCACCCCTCGTGTCACTGGGGTGGTACCCTCAAACATACATCTCATTACCTTTAGTCAGAGACCATAATTGTGTCACAGTCCATTGAAAGTGTATGTTCTAAGTTGTGCTGAATCCACACACCCCGTCTCATCTCCAGGCTTTTTATTGTATTGTTGTTTTAAAACATTAGATTATGTACACATATGTACTTTTCACCTGGGAAACACTTATTTAAGGAACACAACTGGACCTTCAAAGCACTATTGTACCTTTGAGGCTACATTTACAATGTTTGTACCTTGATTAACTTCAAAGAAATCGATTTTTTTCAGATTTACTACTGTTTTACAATCAGTAACATTACATGCAAACTTTAGACCAGGCCACAGGTGATTTTAATAAATAGTGGTTATATTTGTGTTGTAGATCTATGGTTTCATACGACCCACCACTAGAATACCTTTGTTTACATCTCAGTTATTGAATTTTGGAGAAAATGTGAAAAACCAGAGGAATTCCTCTTCAAATGGATATGAACATGCTGCAGGGCGTCTGAGATGAATAGATATTTAAAAATATATATTTTATGCCGAAATGCCTTTATTTTTTAATCTGTGCAGCGTGTTTTAAGACAAATTACCCCCCAAAGAAAAATGTTATCATAATCAACGTTACATATAAAGACAGGTAGGTTCACTGGTGTTTTGGGTAATGAATAAAACGGATATATTTGTGCTGTAGACATTGTAACCGCTGAGTCAGCAAGTTTCTCCACAATGAACCGTTTTCCATCAAATCGCTCTCAATGACTTTGTTTACATCACAGTGACTGAATCACGCTCAGATTTTGTGGAATTCCCCTTTAGTGAAAGTTTTAGCTAATTAATTAAGACAGCAACCGGCTGCTTCATCCTCCTGTAATAGTTCTGTATGTCTAACTGAGATAATAGGAAACCAGTGCACGCGCTTCACGCGCGCTCCCGCGTGGTCCCCTCTCCCCTTTGTGTTGCGTGTCGATTTGATCCTGCATGCGTGTGTGCGCACGTGCAAGTGTGTGCATGTGCGCGCGCGCCTGCGTTCGTGATCGTGTCGCGAGCGTTTCCGTCTCGGCACAACTTTCTTCTCCTACTTGTTGCGCGCGCCTCCGTGTTCTTCTGCCTGCGCTCGACTCCCCGCGCGCCGATCTCCCCCGATGTCTGACGAACAGCCCGAGAGGGACCTGAGAGCGCGCGAGCAACTCCCTGCCTCCGCGTCCCCGCCTCTCGCGCCCGGGCCAACCGGAGACCCTTCCTCACACCTTCTCCGGCTCCACCTCTGTGCTCCGGCGCGGCGAGCGTCAGCGCCGCTCTCGCACAGCGCGCACGCACCCTGCGGCTGCGGACACGCGCCCAGCTTCCCCTGGCGCCTCGTGGACGCGGGCTCTCTGTTCCGCCCGAGGCAGAGCGCCCCAAAGCGCGGGGACGCGCCTCAGCACCACGGACAGCGCTGCTCCAGCGGCCATGAGAACCACGAGAACCACTACACAGAGCACGGAGTAGACCCCCGGCCCCAACGCGCGCAGCCGCACACGTAAGTCCTGCTCTTGAATGCGATTACAAGACGAAAAGCTGCGCGAGATCACACGATTAGAGAGTTAATTGGAGTGACCGCGGTGTGGCACGCGACGGACGGCGGCGTGATGACTGACCGAGAGGAATCTCAGTGTGAATAACTGAGAAGAACCCACTCTCTCTCTTTTAACAATTACCTAATCAAATAATAACCAAATGATAAGAATAATTAATTGGAATGAAAAATAATTATGGTCTAAAGTAAAATGATCCATTCATTTACTTTATAAATTACTAGAAATTGATAAGTAGTATGTCCACTGCTACTACTACAGTCTTTATTCTAAAGAACTCTCTCTTTCTCTCTCTCTCTCTCTCTCTCTCTCTCTCTCTCTCTGTCTCTCTCTGTCTCTCTCTCTCTCTCCATAGAATTAAAGTAGAAAAATAATTCTGAAGTAAATAAATGTTTATGTAATTTATGAACATTTGTTTTAAATGGTTAAGTGCTACCACTACAGGTACTGTTAGAGTAGCGACTACTTGTACATACTGCTACTAGTGATGAACAAACGATAAGGGGAGAGGTTTAAAAATGCCCCCTCAGCCGTTATATGGCAGCCTTACCCTTACTTCATTCTACTGGTTAAAGTTCAGTCTGTTTCACCGTGCTGTTTATTTATTTATTTCCCAGTTGATTGATTCACCGACTGACTGGCTGACTGATTGACTCCACTCCTTCAAAATCACGACTTATATCATCGCTCTGATTCTGTGGGCAGGAAATAATTGGCAGTTCCGTTTCCTCTCTGAGGTAGGGGTAAATGGCTTGTCGGAGCCTATGTGTAGACCGCCACTGAGCATAGGCTACAGCAGGTCAGAGCCTTATCGCAGCTCACAGTAAGGAAAGTGCTTCACATGCTCGACTACAGACCTCTAGAGCAAAGCTTTGTACACGTCATAGCTGTGTACGGGTGTGAAGTGCGTGTGTTTTTGCTGCTAGTAACTGTGAGTACCTCTATGCAAATACGCATTGAATGTGCTTCATTCACATGTCAGCATGATCTTTAAAATCAAACATATTGAAAGGTATTTGTTCTCCTTTGCTACTGTAACAGCTTCTACTCTTCTGGGAAGGCTTTACACCAGATATTGGAACATTTGCTGTGAGGATTTGATTGCATTTAGCCACAAGAGCATGGATGAGGTCAGGCGCTGATGTTAGATGAATTACGAATGGCTCTCCAACTTGTCCCAGAGGTATTGGATAGAACTCCATCACTTTTGAGAACACAGTTCCACTGCTCCGCAGCCCACTGCTGTGGTGGTGTGATACCCCTTTTAGCCAACATTTGGTAAGGGTGGCCTTAGGCCCATGTGCACATGCTCCAGAGTATTCCATTCTATTTCCTGTGGATATTATACAAGCTGTTTGTGCTATAGTAAATGCGCATGCCAGCAATGGATGCACCTTAACATAGCTTTTGGATGTATTTATTTTACTCATGTGGAAATGATGTAGACATTTGAATGGCGTTTACACAAATGCATTATTTTTTAATGGGTATGGCCTTTCAGTTTGTTTGACCGCTGCTCTTGGGCCATCACAGAAATGGGGGAATTTGGACAGGACCTCAAACCCTTTATAGACTCTGAGACTTAGCCCCTCGCCTGAGATCTGACTATATCCCATTTCTCATTCAACCTCTCAGCCTGCCTACTTTGACGATTCCGGCTGGCTCTCCTCCGATAATGATCCAGCTGGCCTCTCACTGAATGGCCTCTGATTAAAACCGATGAGTGAAACACGGCTAGTGACCCGGGGCCTCGCTCATTGCCTCTCCTTATTATTGGGGCCAGGTTTGAGAGGCTACTAAGTTCATTCTGTGGTTATTTTAGTAGTTTTTCTAGGCTGCTGCTGTCACTGTGAAATGTCCAGGGGCTATGTGACAGTTTTTTGGCACATTGTACAGTCCTGTCACTCAGTAGATGGTATTTTGTGGGTTTTGTAAGTAAATCAAAAGATCGTGAGTGAGATGTCTGGGGAGAAGGTAGAAGTTGAGAACGATCTGGGGCGATTAAGAATGATAAACACCACTGAAAAATAAATAAATAAATAAATTATTGAATGGCATACTTCACAAAGCTTGCCGGTTTGTTCTGAATCCATCCCACATACTTGCATTTCAACTATTTCAGCTGCGTAATTCAAATGACAAGTGATATGTGGGCCAACAAATGGACCTGGGACAAAGTAGCCATACATACATTCTCCACAGACAAAAATGGTGTAGACCAGGGATTTGTCCAGGTGCTAACGAGGAACTGCAAAATGACAACACGTCCTCAGTTCTATGCTGCTTTCATGTGGTGTTAGTATGATCTGAAACAGGAAAACTTAATGAGGAAAACTCATTAAAAAACATTTTAACTAAGTGAGTTTAGATTTCAGCTAAGTGTTCCTGCAGATTTGAACAGGCAGATGTCCCTCTCAGTAGGACTGAGTTATGGCCTTAAGCACTCATGCATCATCTAAACCGTTGCTATGTGCAAAAAGCATTTTGACAGTGTTTTTTTACACTGCAAAGCAAACTGACTTTCTGAACTTGTGCTTGTGGCACTGTTAATGGGAAAGTACAAGTTTCTCAGAAGAACACAAGAAGTCTCCTTGACCACCTCACTGTACCCACAGACATAGACGGTCTGCTTTCTTAAGACAAACATGTATTATTACTACTCTCCAGTACTACAGTAATGGAGAGGTATGCAAATGAATGATCAGATGTGAGATTGGAGAGAGAGAGAGCTCTCTCTGCTCCCTTGCAAAGGTTCAGTCCACACTCAAAAAGGTAGCAAGCCATGCATGTCACTAGGGTGGTGCCCTTAAGTTGCTAGGATGGTTCACCTCAATTATACCACATTGTGTTGGAAGTATTTTTTTTAAGCTACATTAAATTACCTATCCTGACTGCAGGCTTTTCCTGTTTAAAACAGTTATGAAAATGTAAATATGTCCTTTTCCCCAGGAAAATTGAATGTAGTTTACCTTTAAAATTTGTGGTTTGATGTGAAATGGTTTATTGTAAAGAAACCTGTACATTTTGATTTCTTTACAGTGGTGCTGATGGGAACCAGGGGTCACAATGTCCACAACACAAATATAGCCATTTTATTTACTATTCAGAAAGACCCTCGCACATCTTCTCAGTTTCACATGTGATGTTGATGAGAGTAAAGTTGTGGTAAATGCCAAGGAAATATGTTTTCTTTGGAGACTATTTTGCCTAATGACCCCCTATATCACTGTCACATCCCTCTGCCATGAACAGATATAATAAAAGAAGTTTTAGGCAAAACATTCTCAAAACTATTGTAAAGCAATGTCTCAGGCATCAGACATCCTTCTCATCATCATTTCATGAATTGGCTTTCTGTGGAGTTTAAGAGGCAGAAACATCTGGTTTCTATCATCAAAACTGTCAACTATTCTCATTTGCTTTCTCTAGAATGGAGCACATCACTAAATGACTAAGTATTAATGATTAAATCATACAGAAATTCTTTTAGGGCTGTTTTGTACCTTTAAGGGTAGATTTATGTTGTACTGTGTGGGACTCATTTGTACCTGTACAGTTCCTTTTTTCTTGGTGTAGTAGGTGTGAACACAATATGTCAAAATGACTCAAATTGCGCTTTTACCCACAAACCTTCCCTTGCCCATGTTTGTTTTGTGTGTGTGTGTGTGTGTGTCCTGCTGTGAATCACTGGGTCTTAAGGCTCAGTGTGAGATGTAGCATTTCTGGGGCAGAATGACCAAAAGTGCACAATAGAGCACATCTTACCATTATATGTTTGACCCACTAAGTTTTGCAGTTTTTGGGGGGATTTTGAGGCTTTTTCTGTTCTGCACAGCACTCTGAAATATGACTATTGCTTCATGCAAGCTAATGCTGCATGCTGAATTGACATCGGAAATCTGGCAACTTAAACAAAATATTCCAAACAAACTATTGTGACAAGATTTGTCAGTTGTGGTAGATAAGTTATGTGAATAGTAACAGTCTGAGTAGCTGGATTGGGTATATAATAATGTAGAAGATTAACAGTGGGCTTACTTTCATGCATTGTCATTTAATTGCACAGGATTGTTAGCTTGCAAGTAGCATGGTCTTAGCATTGTGCTTGTCTTGACTACTAAGCAACATCATAATCTAGAGGATCCAGTGAAACTCATGGGAAAAATATACACATGAAAAAAACCTGTCACCTTTAGAATATCTTTGTTTAACACATGACAGCAATCTTTAAAAATGCCATTCATTTTTCTCATAGAGAAGAACAGCTTAGATCCAGAGTTCTGACTATGGGCAAGATGCAGACTATAGAATGCCGCAGGACCTCAGAGGCCTATTATACACTCGTCTTTTTATGCAGTTCTTGGTTTAGACAGTTCTGGGAAAACGTTGAATTGGTGTTGTAGCTATCACTGCTATTAAAGGAGACACAGCTTTTGCATGAGTTGTGGTGCTTTATTCTCCAGCTGTTGTTGGCCACTGCTACGCTATACATAAGCAGAGTGGTTACTAACAGTTCGTTTGCTACTTAGCTTAGGTCTCGTCTCTCACTCTCTTGTCCTGCTCTTGCACACTCTGCAGAGGTTGGTTCCCCTCCACAATAAGTCCTAAGCAAACAAACCAAGTGCAATAAAGACTAGAGAATGCCTGACCTAAAACTAACATGTAAAAGCATTTCTTGAACACACGGCTGTGTTCTTTTAACTGTGAAATGGTTCTTTCCACATTTTTTTTAAAAAAGGGTATTTAAACAACCATCCATTGAAAGGTTCTTTAGGGGAAGGGGTTCTGCTAAAGGTGCACACGTGTCTGCTCCCTGCTGCATCTGCTGAAAGCACAACTGGCATCACCTCTCTTAACGACCCTGTCAAGACTGCCCCCCCCTCTCTCTCGTGATTGTAATTCCAGCAGGCTCTTCTGTTCTGTGATGACCAATACTGCCTGACTGTTGTGAGAGAGAGAGAGAGAGCGAGAGAGAGAGAGAGCGAGAGAGAGAGAGAGAGAGAGAGAGACAGCTTGAGAGGTGAGGTCAACAAGGACAAAGCAGAATATGCATAGTCATTACTCTTCTTCATATGTTTGGTGTGGTGTGTGTGTTTGGGTGTGTGTGTGTGTGTGTGTGTAGTGTTCATTGAACTCCATGATCATTTCTACAGAATTATAACTCAGTGGAAGAAACACAGATAACCCAAAAGCGTAAGAATAGAAAATAAAACAATCATTACAAAGCTACTTGCAATTTGACTGGGGAGCATTAGTAATATATAGATGACTGTTATGTCTGAGTGCATATTTGGATTAATTCATAAAAGACAGGGCCATAAGAGCAGGCTCTCAGTCCTCCAACAGCCAGATGCATAAACACACACACTCACACACATACAGATTTATGCTGCTGTTCGCCTTCACTCAGCGTGACACCCACTCACCAGTCCCATGCCCTTTCATGTCCCTCAGGGAACATGCGCTGCCTGAATGGGTTCCATTTTCACCCAGTCCCCCCTGTTCGTTTGATCTCTCTGGATCTTTAATCATCTGTGTGCTTTTCTCTCCTTTCTCTTTTCATCCCTTGCTTCTCTTCTTCCACTCTGCTGAACAGAGAGATGGACTGTAGGTACAGAACTAAGATGGTGGCTGTGCGAGACCACCCCAGAACCATGTAGCAGTGCTTCTCTGTTTTCAGCTTTTCATAATTGCTTTGTTTTTCTCACAAGTTTTCACTGCCTCAAAACAATTGACCCCAGTTTGACCCCAGTTGCATTCAGGGTTGAACAAGTCTGATAGAAAATTAGACAGTAAATTGGTTTTGCATTGCTAGCTTAAGCTCTATTTATCTCTGTTTTTGTTGTCACAGCTTTACTGATGCAAAGTTAAATCAGGACATATTTGTGCTTTGTGTTTATGCTGTAATGGGGAAGTGTTGTCAGAGAACATCAGCCATGTTACAGTCACTAGTGGTGTAGACTATCACCTAACTCAGTGGTCACTAATAGGCAGAGCGGACCCACACGCTGTCCTATGCAGACCTTAACCTTTAACCGATAAACTATGGAGAAATGCGTAATTTTAACGAGGTGGTCCTGTTTTAATCAGCGTAGCTTTTCTAGCCTTTATGGGTTTAGTAGCCTGGGAACCTCACAGACCAATCACATGTGTTGTAAAAATCACATGTGATGCTTCTCAGCCAGTCAGATCTGAGCATAACGATGAGCACTGAGACTCGAGTGAGTGATGCATACACAGGAGGGACGAGGTGAAAAACAGCAGTCAGAGAAGAAAGTGAGTCAGAGGGAGGTTATTTCACATGGTGTGATCTACGAGGAGAAACTGAACTAAACTAAAAAGAGAAAACTCACCCTAAATGGTGTTGAAATATTACTGAATTGTACTGAATTGTATTTGATTTGCCATTCAGTTGTTGACCACATGCGATGTTGCTATATTGAGTTTACAGTATATAGCACTTAATCATGATGCAACTTACACATTATGATATTCTGGACCTTTGCTTGAGGACATTTTTTCTAACTGGACCTTATTGGATTTTGATTAAAGAGCCCTGAACTTACTTATGTTTCCTAAAACAGCAATTTGCTAATGGATAACTTGGAAGCTAACAAATAACTTGGAAGAGAATATATTTTCTTAATTTCCGAAGTTCAGACAACCATGCCGGCACGTTAAGTCTAAAACTAGAGAAAGGCTTTGTGTGAAATCATGGCAGTTACATGCTACAAAATGGAATTTTGGAATGGCTGACGTTTGGGGAAAGACCACACCTGAAGCTCCTACATCCTATAAATACTCTTCCTTCACTCCTTCTTTTGACTCCCAGACTGCACCGGCCAACTGTTCAGATGATGGTCTTCTCAAGCATACCATGGCTACATATGGACTAAAATACAAGATCTCAGACAAGCTCATGAACCATTGGCATCCATCTAACCTGGAGTTTTGGGAGTCAGCCTTCTAAAAACCTGTAGAGGCCACTCAGAACTCCAGCTCAAGTTCCCCTCCTGTCATCATTTCCCAGTACTCAAGGCGTGGTCTGTATTCGCAAAATGAAATTATGGAATAACTGAAGTTTGGGGAAGACCACACTTGAAACACCCCCCTCTCACTCCCTATATCTTATGAATACTCTTCCTTCACTCCTTCTTCTCTTGATGAAATTTCACAAACCATCACCTTGTGGTGTGCTTGCTCAACTGAACAGAGGAGCAGTGGCCACTTTGAACTCTGGCCCAAGTTCCTCGGAGTTCCCCTTCTCTCATCAGTTCTCTCTACTTAAGGTGTAGTCTGCATTCACAAACTCATTTTGGGAAGCTAAGTTTCTCTTAGTATTTCTCTGAGTATTTCATTGCATCCACCTGAAGTGCTTTTTTCTTGATCACTTGGTGCTGCCTTATTTTCATTTTTGTCATTGCTGTCTATTGTCATGTAAATGTGATGCACTGCATGCTGTGTCAAATAGCACCACTTTGAATTTGAACAGGCAAATCTTTGCCCAGTCTGTGAGACTTGTTAGCTGACCAGGCAACTGATTTAACTATAAATTGCTTCAAACACAGACTTGGTTGTAATCCGTAAACCTTCGTATTTCTCATGTTTTTTTTTTTTTAATGCATGGGTTTATATATATATATATATATATATTTGCCCACAGTAACTATTACCAGTCAGTCTACAGGGAATTCTCCTGTTTCTCCTAATTAACAAATCCACCATTGCCCCCCCCCCCCCCCCCCCCCCCCCCCACACACACACACACACACACACACACACACAGGAAAATAAATATAATTTGAAATTATTGATACATTCTGAATTAACGTAGTTTCAGAAATACTGAGTACTCTGGGGTTTCTGTGAAGATTGCTCAACTTGACAACAGCAGCTATGAAATAACACATTTGTGGTATGGATAGGATGATCAGGTCAATCAATAAATTGCACCACAAATATATTACCTTTGCAAAATGCAGAAACATTTCAATAACCATCCTAAGACCAAGAAACTTCTCCAAAGCAGAAATTACCTCAACACACTCATGCGCTGTAGAGCACAATGCCAGGCTGGGTTTAGCCCACGATCAGTGCTCTTCTGGTGTTTGTTTGCCGTTGTCAGCCTGGTAAATATGAAATTAGATCATCAGAATTAAATTGAATAAGCCGAAATGTCCTGGGGCAAATCAGACGTTAGCAAATAGCTCTTCATGCCAAACCTTGTGAGAGGAATGCTAAAACATTCCTCAGTTCAAGCTTTATGAAACAAGCTTTTCATAATACTTTAGCTACTTGGCCTGGTAGCTAGCTGTCAGCTGTATTAATAATAAGGTGCATATATGAATCAAGTGGCTGAAGGAATCTAGTAAAGGCTTTGATCTATGGCTGATTCCGTTTTTTGCTTCTAAGATGTTTAAAAGGGCTAGGATCCTTGTTTTTGCAATGACACCTCAACATACCTGTAGTAATGCCTCTGTCTACCTTTCCTTTATGATCAGTGCAGATATCTCCTAACATCTGAGCTGACTGTAAAAATAACATTTGTCAGGGGAGAAAGTTTTGAAAATTGTGATGTTGCAAATCACTTGTTATTGCAAAGTATAAAAAGCAAGTAACTGGCATGAGTATTGACAACAAAGGAGGCACTTGTGCAGTTAAAACAAATAAGCAACAAGAACAAGAAAGGAGACTATCTATTCATATCTGTTTAGAATGAATGACCTGTTCATTCTAAATATTCATATTTAGATACATCCCTAAGGGATTCATAAATCAGGATACATACAATTAATATAAGTTTTTTAAAACAAATTTAAAATAACGTATCAGTGCAACTGTTTTGCAGGTCTGTAGTTAATCACTAAAAGTATTTCTTTTTCTCTAATGTGAAATGCTGAATGACAGTCACATCTAATTTGCAAGCCCAGGAAATCAGCAGATTTTCCCCAAACACACCTGGTTCAACTAATCTATTAACTGCCAAGTTTACTGCCCAGTATGGTGGGTTTGTTTGAGTAGGGGGTTTACCAAACTGTGCTGGACATTAGCCCTCCTGGACTGGAGTTGAAGGCCCCTGTCATACAGTTTATGCCTTATACACTATGTAAAATCTTTTATAAACTAAAATACGCAAACATGCAGAATAGTGAGTTTAATGTGTGATCCAAATCATTGGGTATACTAGATGACTACTGAATTGCTAGGCTATTATTATGCATGAACTCCACAGATATATTGGCCCACTATCCTCCTACGAGTGTTACATGTTTAATGCCATGCTGGGTCTTAAATATCACTTAAAGGCCACAAATAAGTGCATCAGACCAAACTGACAACTGTAAACAAACAAACAAACTAAATGTCAAAACATGATGTTAAGTATAGCGTCTCTTTCCATACGTGTTTCTCCTGTAATGATTTCACTAATATGGACAACTTTTTTAAAGTCTGTGGCACATGTTGCTCTATTCATCCCAGTAGTCTGCGGCATGATCCGTCCTCATTTGAGAACATCAGTTCTAAGTTGTAAAAGTAATGCGCACGAAAGCTGAAGTGTGATGGACTCATATGAGGATGTGGGGTCACAGGAGGCTAAAGCCACTGACCATGTTATGTGCAGTCAGATCTAATTCCATGATATGGTAACAATATAATTATGAATAGATGATGAAGTGAAAGCAGATTAATCTGTGTATGTCTGTCTCATTACATTAGCTTATCTGAAACATTAGTTACAGCATATTATGCAACATTGCACAACATGCTTGCTCTTGTCAAAAGGGTTCTATATAGCAACAGAATCAAGGTTAGCAGTGCCCTTTCTGGTGCTGCAGTCATGTGCAAAAGTTTGGGTGCATCTGATCAAATCACGATTTGTTGATATGTGAAAATAATTGATCACGTTCTCTGCAGAGAACAGGTCTTGACATTTTAATACATAATTATTGTTCATTTGCTGAATTTAACATATTAAGGGGAAAAACAACAAAGTTGTGGTACATTTTAATATTTTACATATAATTTATTCAATATACTAAATTCAGCAAATACACACACATTGTACCCTAAAATTACAATTGGGCTGAATGATGGTTAAAAACGTACATAAAACAGCCTGAAAACTGGTTTTGAAACATTTTGAAAGAGTGCAATTTTGAAAGTGCAATTTAAAGTACAGTATGCACTATTAAATGTTGCCTTCACTTATTTTTAAGTGGGGACATTTAACCTAATAACAAAGCTTGTGAGCTGCCAGTCGGGCTCACTACATTTAGCATTTAGGCCTGCAAAATACTGATGTGCTGGATTCAAGGAGAAGTAGCCTGGAGGTGAGTTTATAGAAAATAATCCAATTTTAAGCACACTCCCAATATTGGTCAGAAAAATGGAATTGGAATATTTTCCTCAAATCATTCAACCCTGGTTGTCACAGCTCTATAAATAATGCTTTTACTAAAGGATTCTTGAAGAACTCTTTTAAAGTGTTTTTTTAAAGTGCTACTGTTTTTTGTACGTATACATACTTATACTAATACAGTATGTTCAGATGCTAAATGGAATAATATTCAGACATATCCAGCTTTTAAGCTTAAAAGAAGCAAGACGTATAAACCTTTTCAGCTTACTTTTGCTTCTAGTCTCTCATGAATTAGTGTAAAAATGAAGAATGCTGTTTTCCTGCAGGTGGAAGACCTCGTTTGGTGGAGTTTTGGCAAATAGGTCACACTCTTTTGTGGATGGGGAAATGTAATTTACAGGCTAGAAACACACATCCCTGACAGTTTGAGGTTTATTGACGGGCATATTGTGTGTGCGTGTGTGTGTGTGTGTGTTTCAGAGACTTGTATTGAGTGAATGGATTTTCCTGTGTTTTTGTTCACCCCCTGAGGATTCAGACAGAAGGCCGTGTGATCGGGGGAGAGCTGAACCAGCCCGAGAAGGTCACATATGCCTTTCTTAAAGCAGAGTTGAGAAACTAAAAACCACTCATATATAAATATCACTGATTTTTCACTGTGTATTTTGATGAAACTGTAAAAACTTGAGCTGTCAACTACGTCTTAATACTTTTTTGATATCAACACATATATTTCTCTCTCTCCTGATTTTTTTTTCATATACTGAAATACATTAGTATAAAAAGTGTTGAAAATTGCTACACTTTTTAGTTAAGTGTACTTAATTGCTTAATTAAGCGTACTGTTACTCTCATGATAATTTACAATAATATAATACAATAAGCATTAATAATACATTTAAACGAATCATTAATAAAGCAAGTTTTGCGTTACGTGATTAGGTGATTATAGGGTTCTTAATTTAGTTGTTTGTTTTTTTTTAACAGATTGTAAAAAACAGTAGTTTAGAATCCCTGAAAGGCAGTGCATAGTTTGTTATTGTTTAACTAAATTTTTTATTTTATTTATTTTTTTTACTTTTGTTTAAAAAAATCTGATTGCTTGGTAATTTTAGCATCAGCCCTCAGTCCATTATTTAAATTACATAACTAACAGGCACTTACAATAAAACATATACACAGTGACTTTTAAGTTTAATAAACAGCTAGAACGCTTGTTATTCTGAAACAATAAAGTAAAAAGACGATTATAAAAGAGCATATGGCCTGTTTCTCTGAGATTAGTTAGGCAGTTACTGAACTGCTTGTAGGCTTATTCAGGGTGGAAGCTGTGAAAAGCAGAGCTGTTTTGGGAGGCATATTTGGCAGCTCGTATTAATACTGTTTTTTATACTCCAGTTAAATAATGCATGAAGATGTCAAGTTCAGCAAAGTATTTCCATTACCTTCCATCTCTGGGGAAATTTTAGTTCTGTTACACTTTAAACACTTTAAACACTCCTGGTGCACCTATACAGAGATCAAGATCTCATACCATTAAACACAACGATATACCTTATAACATGGTCATTTAAGTACTCTGCTTACATGGGAACTGCCCTTGTTTCTCTTAGCTGTGATGCAGGCTGACAATCTGAACATCTTGTGTACAACCTTGTTATAATTTTAGCGATGTCAGTCCCATGCTGTCCTACATGGGCTATGAGAGCAGTGACTCACTAGCTTGGGAACCCTACTGCCAGGTGTAGGTTTAGCCCCTTTATAGCACCTGCATGTCAGGGGTGTTTCCCATACAACGATGGAGAACTAACATGATACAGTGTATCATTAAACTATCATCTGAAGTACAACAGGTTTCCCAGAACTGTCTTGTGAGCTTGACAATGGAGTTGTGTGTATATATATATATATATATATATATATATATATATATGTAATTATTGAAGAGTTGATGCCTGCTGGGACAGATTGGTGGGGCCTTGATTACAACCACTTCAGTGTCTGAGCACAGGGGTTCACAAACCCAGTTCTGGCGGCTTCACACTATGCACATTTTCTGCTTCTTCTTGTTTAGCACACCTGATTCACCTCTCTAAATAATTAACAAGCTACTCATTTGCTGGATAAGATGTTTAAAGTAGGGAAAACACAAAAGTATGCAGAACTTGTAGTTGCCAGGAATGAGATTGGGAACTTCGCTGTAACAGAAGCACTGGAGTGACTTTGCTATCAGTAGCTGAGACATCTTTTCACAGCTTACTGTTTTTTCACATACACAAAAAAGCAAGTGATGTGAATGTATTACCAAATAAAGTCATTTTTCATGGAACTGCAGTTAACCTTCAGCCATTCTGTGGATCCATGCTTGACAGATCACCCTTGAATGTAGCAACTCAGGCCAACATTACATCCTATCTACAGCTGCAAGATATTCACTTTCCCAAATGGATTTACTAAGCACTGTTTTATCTAGCCTTGGCTGTTTCAGGCCTAGATATTCTCTGCCCACAACCTACATTGCTGCAGTTTTTTGAAAATATTTTTTCTCAGAAGGCAATGGTGAATTCCACATTACACACATGTACATGAACTTCTAACTCATTAATGGTTCACGTCCATCCCAGATTTGCTTACTTTATGTAACCATTGCCCTCAAACAGAGGTGATTTCTACACTTCCCATGACAGGCATGTCAGTTCAAAGCTTTGCCCTTAGGCAAAAGTTATTTTTTGGCCACATAATAGGAGGGTGCTGGTGGCTTAGGGCCAGTTGAAAGCAACAAGCATGAACATTCTGCCCTATTAAGATGATGGGCTCTGCTGTGTTCCCAGAAGGAGTCAGGTCCTGGTGGACAAATTGCTGTCCTAAAGACTGATTGTGAATCAGCAGCAGAAGTTCCTTACCTTGACAGATGAGACTATCCAGTTCATAGGTCTGTTTCTGGACTAATGTTCCATGGCGGCATCACTGTCTTCTACATGCACAGAAGTCATTCTCTGCCTCTTTTTCCTTATTAGGCTAGATAGTCGATTGGCATCACACACACTGCTGCATTTATTGGGTGCATGAACTGATGCTACCACAGCTATTCCTCCTGGGCCTGATGTTCCAGATGTGGCTGCGAGGCTTACATCTGGATCCTGTAAAGCACAAACACATCATGGTGGGAATCACACATCAATGCATGACAGCCCAAGCTCCCTGGGGGCAAAGGTATTTTCGCTTTGACAAAATGCCTTTGGGATCCCTTGCGCAGGAAAATGGACATAGTCAACTGGGGCAGTTTGGCATCAATATGGAATCAAAGGCCATGAAGCACATCCATCTGTTGGAGCTGCATTCTGTTCATCTGGCTCTTCAGGGGAGTGCCAAGTGCGCCTATAGATGGCTTGGTACACAAACAGCATGGTTTTGGTGCCCTTATTTGCCAATGGAAACTCAAATTTGTGCCTGGGGCTCTTTTTTTTAATCAATTTCATCATACCTACTGGGCCTTTATGGGTTGATATGCATTGCTGGTTAGGCCATCTGCTTTTCCTTTTCCTATTGTTCCCCTTATTTGGAATTTTTAGACAGCAGCCGCTGTATTCTACTGCCTAGACTGCCTAGCTGCATTTTCCATTGCTGAAGCCCTATCAGAGGGCTAATCATAGTAGCTCCAGCTCACTGTGTTCTAGGACAATGTTCCCATGGTATAATAGTTCTTAAAATTTATGCGACATTTGTGCTTATCACAAGGGTATGGAAGGATTATTCTTAGGTGTACACAAAATAGTCACAGCCTTTAGAAATCTGCTGTAGGATTTTTTGGTTAGCCCTTATGTGGCCATCATTACAAAATTTTACCAAGGACTATATACCCTGGCCTAAGAGGCATTTTCTGTCTGTGAGTCCACTATGGTTGCCATGGAGTCTGACATTATTGCATATAAGCCAAAGTTTCTCTATGCTTCCATCCAATGCATTATACTTTTCCTATCATTGAACATCAGCACAAAATGTATTGTCTGACGTTTATTTAACTTCAGTATTTAAGCCAGCCAAATTACTTACTTTATGTTAATACAATTCAACATGTTTTACATAGAAAATTAAATATAAAACCAGAACTGGTGCAACCAGCACACATTATCATCAAAAGATGGTGAGTACAATCTTTTTAATGCCAAAGTCACCTGCAGGTAGGAGTCCAAGCCAATTCCCTGACCCTGTTGGCACTTTTAATTTGCACAGCATATCATCCCAGTTTTGTTACTTGTGGTCTTGGCAGTGGTGGTTTAAATGTGGCTGAGATGTGGTCTCTAATGGCTGTAAGCATGCTGGGTTCCAGCAACCGCATCTTGCCCTCTCCTCTATATCATTCTAAGTGGTATGTGAGCAGTAAGTAATTGCCAGATGCAGTCTGGGTTTGGGCCATTTCAGATTTGATATCTGGGAACACATCTGTGGTCAGTAGGAATGACAAAGAACACTAGATATGAATATAACCGTAAGGTCTGTGAGCTCTGGATTCAAATGAATTTAGCGTAGAGGACATCTCTTCTCTAAAAACCTAAATTACTGTTTGTGTAGCACAGTATGATATGGTGTGTTTTAGTATGTCTTAATGCATGCACAGGTGCACTAGGAATATTGACTATTTTACATAACTGTGGTCTGGAGTTTATAGACACATGGTAACATTTGCAAGTTGCATTTAATAGATGACAAAGCTGCAATTTGTGCATGTGTGTCTAAGTTATAAGAACACGTTTACTGAAAATCAAAGCTAAATTAACTCCAGTTACTCTAATAGTTTAGCCTTAGGTCCTCATATGTATGGGTTTCATGTTATATTTGCTGTTACTGTCCATCTGACACTTTTTTCTTTTTTCCTTGAGGCCAGAGATCATGCATCGCAGACACACCACCCTGCGAGAGAAGGGGCGTCGCCAGGCCATTCGAGGCCCCGCTTACATGTTTAACGAGCGTGGGACCAGTCTAACCACCGAGGAGGAGCGTTTCCTTGATGCTGCAGAGTATGGAAACATCCCTGTTGTTCGTAAGATGCTAGAAGAGTCTAAAACCCTTAACTTTAACTGTGTAGACTACATGGGCCAGAATGCATTGCAGCTAGCTGTTGGAAATGAGCACCTAGAAGTTACAGAGCTGCTCCTGAAGAAAGAAGGGCTTGCAAGAGTGGGTGATGCTCTTTTACTAGCAATTAGCAAAGGCTATGTACGAATTGTTGAAGCCATCTTGGCTCACCCAGCCTTTGCAGGAGGACTGAGACTAACATTAAGTCCTTTGGAGCAAGAACTGAGAGACGATGACTTTTATGCATACGATGAGGACGGGACGCGCTTTTCCCAAGACGTAACGCCAGTGATTCTGGCCGCACACTGTCAGGAGTACGAGATTGTACACATCCTGCTGATGAAGGGCGCCAGAATTGAGCGGCCACACGACTATTTCTGCAAATGCAGTGAGTGCACAGAAAAACAGCGCCGTGATTCCTTCAGCCATTCACGCTCACGAATGAACGCATATAAAGGGCTCGCTAGCGCCGCCTACCTGTCTCTCTCGAGTGAAGACCCTGTACTCACTGCTCTGGAGCTCAGCAATGAGCTGGCACGACTTGCTAACATAGAGACAGAGTTTAAGGTAAGCACTTATTTATAATGTGTTTTTTATTTCTTAGTCATTCAAGTGGAACCTGGATTTCAAAAATGAAATTTAGCACTAACTCTGTACTGTAGTACATCCAGTCTGATGAAGCATGTTTGGTGTCCAAACTGTCTCTTTAGTATAGAACCTGAGCTACCAGTTCTACTGGTGAAGATTTTGGCATGTGTTTGTGAAAAAGGTTTGGGTGATTACTGATTTCCAAGATTTGTTAGCACCATTAGCCTGGGAGCTCCAGTTCTAAATGAAAGAAGCAAAATCTGGACACCAAACATGCCTTGGCTGATTGACTGCATTGGAAGTAAATAGAAAATCATGTAAAGGCTCCAGTTAATGCCAGATAGAATAACATTAGTAATATGCACTCATTCAAATTACCAAATGCTGCCAAACAAGGCAGTAATTATATTGCCTTGTAAAAGGTACTTTTAAAATATTTCATTTTAATTCTGCTTCTAATCATGCTATTACCAAAATTGTTACAGTAGTGTGGCTTTGAGTAAAGGACCTCTTTTGAGCTGTGCTGTATTAGTTAGCTTTGCCTTCTAGTTGGCAAAAAAGAGATGCTGTTGTCTATTATCAGCTTTTGGGGTTACATTAGAATGAGGTTGATTAAAACAAGACAGCTATTAGTAAGGGCACTCTGAATTGAGCAAATTATAGAAGGTATTTTACTCCAGAATTATTATTTAATTATTATTTTTTAGATTTGTGAAACTATGGGTTTTGCAGATATGTACATTATTCAGATGATGAATGTTATCAGTAATTATTCAAATTAGAGCACCCCCAGTGTGAGTAGGGAATAAGGGATGGAACTTTTTGTTTTTGATCAGAATTAAAGTAACTAAAATTAGAATGAAATAAGTCATTGTGCCTGTAGAATGAAACAATTCTGATTGGCTGCTTTGTATTGAGCATGATTAAAAAAAAGTAGTCTTGACTGAAACACTCTTTATAACTTCAACATGAAAGGTCTGGCCTCCTGTAGGCTGAAAAGGTGGGTATACTGTATGTTAATGGGTTTTGTGACATCACAAAACCAGTGACTGTTAAATGGACTGTTTTTGTAGGTTCATTTCTATATATAGGCAGCATGAACTGGTGCATTTTGAAATTTTAACAATGTTTGCATACAATGTCCAACTGTTTTATTTGAAAGATTGCAGAAAATTGTTTTACTACAATATGGGCCTTTAGAAGAATAATTTGCATAATCAACATTTGTATAATAACATCTACGCATGATATTTTTTAACTAACATAAAAACTATGTTTTAGCTGATGACTAGAAGAGTGGAGGGGGGGTAGCAATAGAAAGCATACCTTGGGTAGAAGGCAGATGGGAGCAGAGGGGAGAGGAGGAGAGGAGAGTCAGACTGACAGGAGAGGAATGGAGGGGAGAGAAAACAGAGAACAGGAGGAGAAGTGACGAATTGGAAGAAGAATCAGGAGATGAAAAGCAGCCGTGGCAGTGGTGTGTGTATGTTAGGGCTCAGATGGCAGTGTGTGCATTCTGTAGAGTTGTAAATTAAAGAGTCTCTCCTGCAGGAGCTTGTGTAATTAGCTACCACTTGTCTCGCCACAGCTGTGTGTATGGGCATGTATGTGTGTGTCTGTGTAGGGGTGGGAGGGAGTCTGTTTCCAAGGTAAGCTGAGGTAAAGCAGTCTGGCAATCGAAACGGGTGGAAACGGAGTATGCTCACAGCTGCCTCTCCACACATGGTGATTACAAATGTACTGCACAACTCTAATCCATGGAAAAGTCACACTCTTCTGATCAGCCTTCAGTTAGAGTCTTTAGATCTCGCACAGGCTGCATTTAAACAGCCAGGAAAACTTTGTCAAAAATAGTTTTTTTGTTTATTTGGTTGTAGATGCCACTCCGAATGGAAAGAACAGTTATTTGATGCTTCACTGTTTACTGTTTGTTGAATTCTCATGTTAAAGCTCCCATGTCCTACATTTTCCTTGTATATTATTCTTCCCCCTAAGGTCCACTTACAATGCGTGTGTGGATTTATATACCAAAAACATACTTCAGGTGCTGCTGTAGGCAGAAGAGGTGGATATGTATTTAAATGCATTGGTTTTTGTGATATCACAAAAACCATTCATTTGAAATGAGATGTTCTTGTAGATTATATGGACTGGGAAGTAAGTGCTACATTTTGAAATTTTGAAGAATAAACAGTGTTTACAAACACCCTTTTTTATTTTATTCATTTAAATTTCCTCATTTGTGCTTTACTTGTGATTTTACTATGTATAGAAATGCTTTGAATTACAATTTGGTATGAAATGTGCTATTTTAAAAAACTGCCTTGCTCAGATACATGACTGTTCTAAAGTTTGAAATCATATATTTTCAACCAATTTGTTGAATACACATAAACTCATTTGTATAAATGGTTAAAAAAATGAAGTGTTATACGTGCCCAGAAAGATAAACAGAGCTGCTGCTGATTCCACAATGGCTAAGAAAGCTGTGTAGCCTTAAGTTATAGTATATTTAACATTTCAGAATCTCAGGCAGATGATTTATCAAGAATGGTAAATAGATAACTACAGTATTACTTAGTTTTTGATGTTCCCAAAAAAATGGAAACATTGAAATCTTAAAATACCCTCAGGGGTTTACCTTCTAGTATTTCAGTCTACACTCTACAAATTATTATTGAATAAAGTAACAGTTACTATTAATATGACAAGTGATTCCAAACTTTTGAATAGTAGGATATGTATACGCGCTATATGCACGTCATAGAGGTTGTGATATAAATCCACTAATTGGCGCTGTGGGCAGTCAGACTAGTTGAGGACAGTGCCTAACAATGCAGTGGTAAGTGAAAAGGCAGGAGAAGAGAATCCATTTTTCTGCTAAACACAAAGCCTGAAGTACTTCATTAGTGTGGAAATACTACACAAACTGAAAATTCCACTGGAAGCTGCATAAGACTTTGCTGAAATACAAGCTCACAATCCAGACTGGGTGATAGGAAACTGTGGTAGGAAAGAGCCTTTTGAATGACATGCAAAACATCCAATAGCTGACATATATGTGACATGCGCAACAAAGATAAACCTGGAGTGATGCTAAATGCACAAAGATATCTCGTTTAGTTGCCATCTACAGTTTCAAGCGCAGTTCTGGAATACCATTTTCAGATGTCCCCTAGTTAAGCACCTAGGCCTGTACCTCACTCTAAAAGGATTACTGGTGAGTAGAGATACAACTTTGTGCTACCGGCACTTAGTTCAATAAACAATGGTTTGTTTCCTGTCAGACGGGACTATTGTCTCTGTGAGAAAAATCTTTTTCTTATGTTGCGTCTCTAATCACAACAGCATCTACCCCTAATAACAATCTACTAATGAAATATTTTTCACAGATATCCAACACATTTTTTTTCTAATGTGGTCTATAGATTGTTTTTGAGTGGCTCATTGCCTAGTAAAAATGAAGGTGTGCTGCCCCTAGTCAGTTATGAATAACCAACATTTGGGAAAGGGAGATTCATGCTAAAACTCTTAGGACTTAAATATCACTGAATATTCCTGTTTGTCTTTAAATCTTAATGAGACTGTCATCAGATCTCATGTTTAAAAGGTTTAACAGGATGTTACTGAGATAACATCATGGATCACAGGCTTCTGTGGAAATTTCTGCCTGCTGACCAGATGCCACAGAGATGGAGGTGAATGGAGGCCCCCGTTGCTTAATCTGATATTCTGAGATGTTTAAAATGGTTATTATTAAATGAACCTTGGGCATATTAGATCATGGGTTTTACTTTTAATATTTTAGCATTTTCATATTTATTTTTTGTCAGTTTGTTTACTCTTTGCCTCAGGAACTTTTCACTATTACTGCTTGTCCTGATTTTTAAATATTTTTATCTCTTACAAATTCTGCTGTAATTAGACACGGAGATGGGTTGGAGTGTACCGGAACAGTGTTCTGGGAGTAAAAAACAGGACAGAACAGCTCAGATTTCACATTCTAGGTAATGCAGTTTTTTTATAGGTAAAACTGCATATAGCTGTTTTCTAAAGTAAAGTAATTATTAATCCTGAACTAAATAGTCTACTTCAATATTGAAATACATAAACTGAACGGGCAGTGGATGATTTAAGATTCCGAGCTAAGTAGATCGCATCTTATATGAGTAAAATAGTGATTGTTTTGACAAGTGCTTGACGTCCTTGTACTCTGCCTCGATTAAATGCTTGTTTGGTAGTTACAAATAATCCTGCTGTTCATTTAACCCCTTAACATTTCAGGCATATTACATACTAAGGCTTATTATTCAGTAACTACAAGGAGTTTAATGCAAAATAATGGAGCTTTTCTTAGGTTATAGAAGTAGGTTTCTTAGAAAAAGCTGTCATGTCTGTTTACATGCTTCTCACATTATCATTATAGATCCTCAGCAAAGGCTGCCGTCCATCTCAGTGACTTAAATACTGTTCCAGAGGGCAGCATCAGTGCTGTTGCCATTGACGATGGGGTTGGTTGCTGTGGGCGACGTGTATCCTGGTGTTATGTGAGGTGTGCTGATGGAATGCCCTGGTTTAGCACTCATACCCAGAGTTGTAATTGAATGAGGCCAGTTGTGTGTTCTGAAATAGTCTCATCATTCTAACTAGTAGAGCCTGTACTGTTAGGAAATGAAATTTCATTTCACAATGGAGTATATTCAGTTTGATAGCACCCAAGGGTGAAATGGATGTTGGAGGAGGACATGGCTGTTAATCCAGTTAGGGAGGAGTAGGTAAGATATGAGAGGTGAAGTTTTAAGTTTAAGTTTAAGTGTTTGTGCCATCTCTCATTAGGTTACTGTATGACATAGCTAATAAACCTTTTTCACAGTAGGTAAGAAATGCAATTTCTACCTGCTTTGGTTATCCCTCAAATTATGGATTTTTTTTTCTTAATAATGTTGAAGGGGTTTATTTTCATTATTGAAATGTGCATGATATATAAAATTGACCTGCAAGCAAACTGGAATTTCATCTTTGTAGGTGAGCAAGCAAGTCAACATTAAAAGGCAAGATTTTAATCTGGCAAAACAGACATCCCAAAAATTTCTACAGCCCTGTCTCTGTGGCGGCAGTTGACAGTGCTGCTTCTGAAGTTTGTCGATGTTGGATCTCTGAACCTTCTAAAAACCTCTGACTTAGACTATGCCTCACACTTCATTGGTGCTACAGTCCTGCATCAAACGAGTACATTTGAAGTTCCATTGTCCCCGTCATCCTCAGTCATGAGGACTAGTGGAACATGCTATTTGGAACATCAAAGTGAGACTGTCAAAAACGCAGCAAGACAGCACACCATGTACAGATGCACTGCTAATCATGCTATGCAGTATAAGAGCAGCACAACTGAGAGGACGCAGTGTGGTCCCTCGATAGTGTGTGTTCATTGCCAATTCACAGCATCTGTGCAGAGTATTAGAGCTCAGATTTGAAGGACCATATCAGATCCTGTTAGTTATGGACTATGCAGTGAAATTGAAAGCCAAGCCCATGTCTCAGGACACACCAGAGCTGAAGTGGCCATAAGAAACTTTTTATTAATTCCAAGAACTTGTATTTTGGCTTAAACTATGTTGACGTTTTCAATTTTCTAAAGGAAATGCAAAGCCTAAGAGTTAAGAGCTTAAAAGGTTGAGTCATACCATGTAACTACATTTCAGAATGACTAACTGGGAATCCTGACATCAGTCTCAGGAAAATGCTGTGGCATGACCTGCAACATTCAAGCAAGACATCCTGAAAATACATGCATAAATTGAAACATGTTGTATGGAGGGTGGGGCCAAAATAACCTTGTTACCATTTTTCAGATCTGGTCACCATCTTCATTGATATTCTCATTGGTGTCAGATATACATAGACAGGCATATGACCTGGAGAAGAGAGCCTGAGATTTTGATGTCTAGGTAACATCTAGGGAAGCTCACCGTTGTCAGTGGCAGTCCTCACTCTTTTATTCTGTGTTTTTTTTTCTTTTTTATCTTCCAGTGCCAAAGACATGCATCTCTGACTGCCTAGTAATCCTCAGTCTATCAGTCTGTCTCTCACTATTATGACAGATTTACACTACTTGCATTAATTACATTAAGCGTCAACCTTATAATAAAAAATTAAAAAATAATAATGGTAATAATAATCATCTGCCATCATCATGATGCTTAATTTAAACTATAACTTTGCTACCTCTAAGGCTATATCATATACGCTACCTTTTAAAAGTTTGGATTCACTACTTATGCTAAATAATTGCTGTTCATTTCTTGAATAATAAATAAAACAGGGTAGATATAAATAGTAAAAGCCATTTAAAGGTGTATTATTCTGTATTTCAAGTTTTATGGGGAACAGCAAGAGGTTATTAAATTATTAATAAAATATTGTTAATAGGCTACCTATTACCTTGGATTTTAATTTCTTAATAAATTTGGATTTATTTTTTGTTTAAAACATGTATCTACATTCTGAATGTGGTACAGCGTTCCCATTGATCAGGTATAAAATCATCTACAGCTCTATTCATCATTCTGGACACTGCTAACATTCCTTAATTTATTCATAAGAATCTATGAAGAATCTATGAAGCTGCATTAGCATAGCAAACTGTCACTGGAACAGTATCTCTTATGTCACTGAGGTGGTACCCTCAAAGGTACATCTCAGTACCTTTAGTCAGGGAATATAACTGTACCATAATCTATTGAAATTATATTTTCTAAGGGGTATTAACTCCATGCACCCCGTCTCGTCTCCAGGCTTTTTATTTTATTGTTCTGTTTTAAAACATTCAATTATAAAAAGCAACAAATATGAACTTTTTGCCTGGGAAACACTTATTTAAAGTTAACAATTGGACCATAAAACCACTGTTATACCTTTCAGGGTACATTTACACTGTTTGTACCTTAATCAATGAAAAATGTACCTCCACTGTACCTTTATGTCTAACCGTGTGCTTGCAACAAGAGGGATTTTGGATTTCAAACTTTTGAACAGCAGTGCTTTACTTGCTACTGGATTAAATGTTGACACACTTTAATACAACCAAAACACATTTACACTTTACACGTAGCAGCTCAGTTATTCTGTTCCAAAATGTGAGTGTTAATGTAACATCCAGTGGCCTCTGTTATGCAAGAACATAAAGTTTGTAAGCACAGTGCTAAAAGCAGGGGTGAGACTCAGGGTTCAGAGTTCTTTCATTCTTGTCTAAGAGCACCATAAAAGAATTAAACAGCAGTGTGTGTGTTCTGGTAGAATAGTCCCTTTTACAAGGGCACAGATTCGAGCAGGCACTCATGCCCAGCTGCGAGATAGTAGATTTATGGAGTGAGAACACATTTCAGGACTTTCAGGATCTCTCTCTCTCTCTCTCTCTCTCTCTCTCTCTCAGAGCTGTCATTGGCTGCAGTGTGTGTGTGTGTGTGTGTGTGTGCGTGTGTGTGTGCGTGTGTTTAATTAGCAGATATAGTTCACTTCTTCACTCAGTTACATTGATGTCCTTTACACAATGTTGTGATAGTGGCAAACATGTTGGATTAGCTGAGTATCGTTTGTCTGTGTGTGTGTGTGTGTGTGTGTGTGTGTGTGTGTGTGTGTGTGTGTGTGTGTGTGTTTGTGGAGGGGGGGGCTTAAAATATCCACACACACACACACACACACACACACACACACACACACAGACACACACACACACACAAACCTCCTGTTGGACCTTACTCATGGCAGTGTGTGACAGGGGCATCGTTCATGAGCTTGACATTTTCATCCCCAGTAATCCATCACACTGTAGCCAATGACAGCTCTGAGAGAGAGAGAGAGAGAGAGAGAGAGAGAGACTATAGATTCAAAATTATGTGTGCATAAGGTGACACTGAAAAGAGCCTTATCAGTCTGTCAATAAATCAATGCACAAAATCAATATGTACATCATTTTGCCATAATCACAAACTAAGATTTATGCAAAGGTTTTCTGGTGACGACAGCCCTGTCCTAATTGGCCTGTCCACACTCTGCTCACAGATGCAGCCTTTCATAGCAACTGTTGCTAAGTTTTACTGAACATTGACAAAAATCCTATTCACCTTAATGGGAAATTGTAGCACACTGTGTTTGTTCAGTCGTTGCATATCATTGGATTTCCAGTTTAAAATGCTTCCTGCTGAGCTCAGCTCTGTTGCTGTAACTGATTGAAACTAGGCAGGTTGGTTTTGAGAAGGATGAATTTGCCACCATGCTTATGATGCTATCTTTAAGGATTATTGGTTTCTTTCCCAGATTTTGCACACTTCTGGAGTACACAGTGACCCTTTCCAACAACAAACCGTTTTAGACAACAGAATGAATTGTCATTTAGATGTACACATACATTTACAGCTTAATGCTTGTAGATTTACAGGATCTCAGTGAGAGTATGCACTAAGCACAATCTTGCTGCTTTGGTCTGCAGTTGCATCATCAATAAATACAAGAGAACTAGTTCTAATGGTGGCTACACGTACCCAAACCATATCACTGCCTCCACATGTCCACTTGTGGTAAACCCACTGTATTTACGTTGGTCTTCTCTTAATCTTTGACTTTGACACAGAGCTCAGGGTGTTCTTAATCTTAAACTGTTATGAAGGGGTCGGTCATCTATCACAGTTGTTTCCATGATTGTCTGGGCCTTTCTGGTATTACCACTGTGTTCTTTCTTCTTAAGAATTTACCAAATAGTTTATTTGAACACACTTATGTCTCTGATTGGTTTGTTTTGATATTACAGCCTAATGATGGCTACTGCACTGGCACTAACAGCTGTCCAGACATCATATTGAAAGTTAACAGCAGCAGACCTTAAATTCAAGTGCTACACTTACTTGTAAGTTTAATGAGGGGAATAGCACACATCTAGCCATCAGCTGTGCAGCCAATTGTCCTATTATGTTTGAGCCCCTGAAAATGGGGCGGTGGGGGGCTTTGTATGAAAATGGTTGTAACATTTACTCAATTGTTCACTTGATTTAGCTATAAAACCCCTCATATTTAAGTTGAAAGCTGCACTTTGAGCTCCAGTGTGCTGTGGTAGATAGCTAAAATAACATTTGTCAGTGTCCAAATATTCATGGATCTGACAAAATCTCAACTTGCTTTGCACAAGAACATAAGTAAAAGATAAAATGCAGTAATCTAAATGAAGTAACAGCGCAATTACCAATAACATTGGAAAAAAAACAAAGCACTAGGCATATGCTAGCCAAAACAGACGTGTTTCTAATCTGGATTTAAGCACACCAATCGAAGTCACCTTCCCAATAATGACTTGAATGCTACTGCAAAGTTTAGGAGCTGTATAAGAAAACAGTCTTTCACCAGCTGACCTGCAATCATCTTCCTAGTCTGCAGTAAGCTTGCCTCTGCTGATCAAAGAGGTTGTCCAGGATGTCCTGGAGCTAGATCATTAGAGGCTTTAAATGTCAAAAGCAAGATCTTGTAGTCAATGCTGAACTTAATGAGAAGCCAGTGTAAACCAAATAAGGCTTAAAGACTTGGGTGATACACTGTGTGCCAAAAACAAAAAACAGGGCAGCCTGAGAATTCAGATACTTTAAGGTGCACCATTTACTGACTGAGGTATTTAATTTTGCACACTTTTATAATCCTCATAGAAAACATTGAGTAACGTAATGGGATTTTCTGGAGAAGCTGCGCATGAGAATAAGGTGCTCAATGCCAGGTGTTGAGTAGAAGGGATATATGGGCTGTGGAACAGTGGAACTGCATTCTCTACACACTGAAAAAATGATGGGTCTTCAAGGGTTCTTTAGTAAAGACAGTGGTTTGATATAGAACCATAAACACTCAAAGAATTCTTTGCATGAGTAAAGGGTTCATTGTGTCATAGAAGGTTCAGATTTATGGAGAATGTGTTGAATATGGTTCTATATGGAAAAATGTCAAGCTTGTAGTTAAATAAGAACTTTTTTGGTGCCATAAAGGACCCTTTTCCAAAAGGTTCATTATAAACCCATATTCAATACGCTCTCCATCAATCTAAAGCAAAAAACCCTTTAATTGTACAAAGGGTTCTTTGAATGTTCATGGTTCTGTATAGAACCATTTTCTTTACTGAAGAATCCTTGAAGAACCATCATTTTTAGTCGTGTAGAGTGACGTAGCTCCATCCAGTACCCTTGGGATGAGCTGGAGTGAAGTTTGTGATTCAGAGCTAATTATCCAGTCAGAGCTAATCATCAGTACCTGATCTGCTCTTGTGGCTAAATGCAATCAAATCCTCTCAGCAATGTTTCATCTCGTATAAAACCTTCTCAGAAGAAGGGCTGTTACTACAACATGTGTGACAAATTCCATATTAATACCCTTGATTTCAGCAGAAATGTTGGATGAGCAGGTGTCTTCAGACATTTACACACATAATGTATGTTCTGACTATGTGTGTATTATCAGTAATGAGCTGTGCAGGGTGTTACGCAACCTCTGAAAACCTGTTTTGATATTTCTCCTGTATATGGAAACAAATAAAGTAAATACATATGTATTACCTTGTTGCCTACCATTAGGTCTGAAAGCTCAGTGTGAGGTGCAGCATTTCTGTGTGTCAGAATGACCTGAACTGCACACACGCGCTACACTGAATATAGTCAACACACTATACCTAATGTGCTGCTTGTGTGTGTATGTGTGTTGTGGTCTAGAGGGAATCTGCTGTTGGAATAGTTTAATAGTGGACTGTATTTCTGAACATTAGGCCTAAAAGTTCTGCACAGGCAGCAGCATTTCTTAGCATATAAAGTGTCAGAGTGACCTGAACTGCCCAATAAACCACATGCTTTACTGCTAGTGAGTGCTGCTCTTGGAGAGCGATGTGATAATTGCATAAGCAAAAGCACGAATAGGAATTTTTCATTATTTCATAGCAACGGTTGCAAAGTTAGACAAGCTTTGCAGAACATTAGAAAGGATCCCATTCAGCCTAATCAAACAGCTATAATCTTAATTTGCTTCCAGTTTAAACTAGTACACTACAGAGATAGACTATGTTGTTGTAGCTACACAAAACTGAACAAGTTGTATATAAAAACCTATTCTCTCTGTTCTAACAGTGTGACCTTTCAAATTCAGCGAAATAAAAATGATTTGAAATTCATATCAAACTGTTAATGTAGGTATATGGTTGAAAGTGAATTATGAGGTACAAATTTGCATTCAGTTGAACTGGATTTTTGCAACAGTTGCTGTGAGAGAAACACAGGACAGGTCAAATGAGCCCTTTCCAGCAGTACCACTGTCACATGAAAGTAGCATCATTTTCATTTTGGTGTCCAGATGCAAAAGATGTTGGTACAACATGTTCTCAGAATAACAATCTTTTATTCACCAAGTACAAGATGTACAAGGAAGTTTCAAGAGATTTTCAGTGTTTAAAAACATCTCTGCCTCTCTGAGCTAAACGCTTTATCTAACAGCTCTGCTAACTAGAGAGGAACGTGTGGGAGATGAATGTGCAGTGGAGCTAAAACAGGGGGTGAGATTTTAATCTTGTAACGAGGTTGACGTGACAGTATGAGGGTTCAGACTGGAATGAACCAGAATCGCTCCACTTAGTTTCACACTGAAAATCCAGACATCGTCAGGGAACTTCAGTTTGCTAGAGGTGAGACTGAAGCTGTGAGATACAGCCGGAGACTTCAGCCACCGTGCTCAACTAGAGAGAGAGAGAGAGAGAGAGAGAGAGAGAGAGAGAGAGAGAGAGAGAGAGAGAGAGAGAGAGAGAGAGAGAGAGAGAGAGAGAGGAAAATCTGATGAGACTTTTGTTTGAAAGTTCTGTGAAAGCACAACAAAGATGAAATGACACACTATCAGCAAAGAAGACAGACACACACACTCCTTATTTTATTTGTAAAGGAACAGATTAAAGGATAAAAGCACCAAACTACTCTCTCACTCTCACTCTCTCTCTCTCACTCTCTCTCTCTCTCTCTCTCTCTCTCTCTCTCTGTCTCTCTCTGTGTTCTGTTTCTCTTCCTTCCATTTTCTCTCTTTTCTCTGTCCTTTCTTTTTTGTTTTTCTTTCTTATTATTTTTTTCTGTTTTTTCTTTACCCCCTTTTCTTTATATCCATCTCTCCTTTCTTTATCTCTTTATTTCTTTCTCCTTTTCTTTTTATCTCTTTTTCTTTATCTTTCCCTTCTTTTTCTCTTTTCTCTCTCTCATTCTCTCACTTCATCTCTGTTCTTCTATATTTGGATGTTTTACCTAATTCTGTTTAGGTAATACAGTTGAGGCCTTAAAATATTAAAATACCACCTGCAGATCACACTCACGAGGCGGTTTCCTCCATAATGAGTGCTGCTGTCCTCCATTCAATTACATGTGTAATAATAATGAGTACTGTTTCAATCTATTATATCTGAATAATTCATATAGACTGAATTTGCGGTTAGCCTGCGAGACCCATAGGATTCCTTTTGACATCAGTTCTGTGACGCATCATCAGCCAGCTGCTTTGAAAGACCCAGGTGTCTCCCTCACAGACTGTATAAATTCATCCTCACCATTGTGCATCAGTCAGCTTCACGACATGCTTTAGCTCCAGCTTTGGCACCAGTCTAATGACTCTGGAAGCTCATTATGACATTCTTTATAAACGGAGTGCGCAGTGTATTGAATAAGTGCTGCAAGGATGGAGAAAGAGCACTCGGGGGTCTTTGCAGTCTTTTCACTTAAATTGTTTCTGCTGCTGAGCACATTAGTGTGTTATATAAGGTTGCAAAGGTTGAGTAAATCTCTTGATACACCTAGGAAGAGGGTTGATATTAGTAGAATATAACTATGAAATGTCCTTTTCTGTTTAGCAGTGGCCATTTGAACAATGCTGTGTGTGTGTGTAACTTTGATGTGAAACGAAGATCAAAGCAGGTGATATCATACTTGTACTGAACCTGAAGTGGTGGATAGCCACCATTCAGAATACACTGCAGTGCACACTGTACAACATTGTTATTATATTAGTATCATCTCAGTAACAGCCTCCTGTCTGGGATGACCCTGGCTGTATACTTGTACACCTGATTTTTAACAACAGTCTATCCAGCTTTGGTTTGGTTTGGGTGGATTTTTTTAGGTAGCCTATAAAATGACCAATTAACTGGTCCTTTTAAATGCCACTTTTGTTGCATATGTATCAGTTCAGTAACGTCCATGAGATTGAAACATTCATCTGAACGTAAGTTTATAACTGCCGTTAAAGATTTCAGTCTTTGGTTGAGTCTTTGGACCTAATTAAAGTCAAGTCAGAATCAAGCACTTTTCCTCATGTCCAGTTAGCATTCGACATATATACAGGATGAAGCTGAACAGAAGGAGAAGGTAAACACCAAGTTTTCTTGGACCTACAAGACTAATGTAGCTAACAAGCAGGCACGTATACAGATGAGCCCCTGCTCTATTGCCCTCACACTGTACAAGTACCCTATTAGTCAGCATGTGTAAAAGTTGTCTTATATGGCCATTCTTCAATGTCTGTTTCAGTGTGACTCAATCTTTGTCCCGGGAATAGAGCTTGTTGATCAACTCAGGTTCCACAAGTTTTACCACTATTGCGTATCCCACTTGATGCAGTAGGCGCTCAGCAACCCCAACCCGTCATGGATGCATATATTACCACTGTACTGGTAATCTGATCATCTCAAGAAAGTGTCACGCTGTGTATTTAACATTACAGCCTGTTATGCTGGACATAAATAGTTAAGTGGTGTATCTAGCATATTTTGGCTAGTTTAGGATTGGAAACTCCTATATTCAAGCAATGTTTGGTTTCCACTGAAAAATGTTTACACTACCAATGTCTGTGGTGATGTGGAGTAATTAAAGGTTATTTCAATGTTCATATAGTCCTTTTTACTCTTGATCCTATACCCCCAAACATGTTTGTGCATAGGCCTGCTAATAACTAATAAAACCACACAGGTAATCTTTTGTCACTCTGTTAACCCCCCCCATTTCTCTCTCTCTCTCTTTCTCGATTTCTCTGCAGAATGACTACCGTAAGCTATCCATGCAGTGTAAAGACTTTGTAGTGGGGGTTCTTGACCTGTGTCGGGACACAGAGGAGGTGGAGGCCATTTTGAACGGTGATGTGGACCAGATCCCGCCCACAGAGCACCAGCGGCCCTGCCTCAGCCGTGTCAAACTCGCCATCAAATATGAGGTCAAGAAGGTCAGATAGCAGCAGCAGCAGTGAGGGCAGCTGCACACTTCCTGCTGTCCAGCAAAGCTGTGTTTGTTTACAGGATGTTTCCACTGGCCACAGTAGGAGAGTGAACCTCGCTTAAAGCAAAACCAAATGATTCTACATCCTATTGGGAACCTCTGAATGTAGAACAAGCTCAATAGTCTAATCCTACAATACATTCTGAGTCTGAAACCTTCATCACACTCCCAAACTGATTCTAGTGCCCTCTTGGCTTTTCTAGAGTAACTTAGTCTGCTGTAGTCATTCTGTAATTCAGAGTCTAAACAAATATAGCAGCTGGGTGTGTCCTGATCCATTCTGAAGTCTGCCATTTCAGCCTATCCAAGGATATTTTAATAGATTAGAATCATCTGTAATTAAATGCTTATCCTTATTGAAGGCTGTTTGGTGCATTGTGCTCTGTTTAGAGATGATCTATGTGGATGCATAACTTGCAGCAGTGAGGCATGTTTTGAGAATTTAATGAGTGGTTTAAATATTTGCGGTACAGAACTGTTTTAAAAACAGAAAATGAAAACAGCCCAGCGGCCTCTTAATATCTGCAATTACTGCTGGCTAAACTTTTATAATCAAAATACAAAAGTTTGGGGACCCTTGGTCAGGCGATATGTTTTGCTGAATTAGTATTTAGATTTTTTTTGGTCCCTCAATACGTTAAATTTAGCAAATTAACATTATTTGTACAGTTAGCAGAAAAAGCCATTTTTATGTTCGTTTCCTGTACAGGATGCATTAATATATCACTGCTGTCCAAAATAATTACTTAATTAATATACATCTCCAAAATTGTAACTTCACAGGAGAAGGCAAAATGTTTTTTTTACTTTTAAAGTAAGTCAATGTAATGAGATTTTTTTCCCCCCAAGTAATTTTGCTAACTTCAACTTTACTTAAATAGTGAAGTTTGACGCTATGTAATCTGAAAAATTACAAACACCAGGTTGGTCTCAGTGTTGAGGGCCTCACTTTGGGATTAGAGACATAAACCCTGGCAATTTCCTTGCCATTCAGCAATCCTTATGCTGGATGAAAGAGACTCTAGCTGTTCCAGAGGTCAAAAGTCAAGTAATTCTGTGGCCTGTGCTATTAGCCATGCAATAATTGTCTTGAAAGCTTTTTGACAGCTGCCTTTCATAAAGCGGTTGCTGTCTATGGTGCTGAATCGCCTTTGTCCTGAAACAAGATGCTGCTTCATGACATTTTGTGTGTGTGATGACTTTAGTCTTTATCTGGCTCTGTGTCTGTAAGGCTGGCTGTCTGTCATTTCTTGCACATTGCAAATATCAGGCTTCTTTTTGGAATTGAATTGTAATCCCTTGAACTTCTTCTGTCCACTCTTTCACTTCAAGTAAATGTCAAACCGACATGCATAAACACACGAATATACTTCCCACAAAGAAAACGGCACCGGCAGAGTGTTAATTATTGGTACCAGGCATCCTCCTGAACAGTGTTTATCTCTCTGTGCATGTGTGTGAGAGAGAGAGACTGTGATGTGAATGCTAAGTGCTTTACTATTCCAAAAGAGAGTGGCAAGATGGTCAGCAATGCTGTCATTATCATCAGCACCAATCAGAGCAGACAATTTGGGTGCAGGGCTGTTACCATGGCAACCAGGTGCATGGTTGGTTCAGGTAGACCTTATAGGTCATGCAGCCATTTAGCACCCTGGGTTAAATAGGTCACACACACAATGTGACAAAAATATGTACACGCATCTATATGTGTGCAAGGACAAAGTCAAAGATCAACACAGTGTCTAAGTGTGCATTCAGACTTGGCTGATTTGGTTTGATTAAAACCACCCTTGATGTGACTGCTCTGTTAGTGCAGTTCAGTAGAGCAACAAGAACACTGCCATCTGAACTCATGTGCACTCCAAATAAGCGAGCCAAGACCCCCTGAACAGGTCGGTCTCATTTTGCTTCAAAATAAGGATAAGGCGCCTGTGAAGTCGATATAAAATACTTGTATATACTTTGTATTTTAAAATAATATGTACATTTGATTGCCACATAGATTATATTATGCACTAAGCTGCCAAGGTTTCTCAGTTCTGCTTTGTTCTGGAGCAACAGAACTGAACTAGGAGTATAAGCACACCCTAAAGGTCACTATATATAGTATATCATGGCACAGACATGGTGTACATCACATATGTCAAACACAAGAAAATACATTTGTGTCCACACAATTATTTTAATTTTCAAATAATAAATTTAAATAATGCCCATTTCAACCCCTCCTCAACAACGATCTATGGGACAGCACCACAAAAAAAGTGTGATAGTTTAATATTTATCTGCAGATAATGTAGTCTATTGTTTTATGTAAAATCATTTGGTTTTATTTAAAATTATTTTTTAATTGTTCGAGTATTCATTGCCTGTTTTTTGCCATTGTTGTTTTGGCATATTTTGAACAAACAGTGGCCAGTTGGTGTCTTGGCAAAATGTTAAGTACAAGTAAAACACCATGAAACACACAGCTGGCCCATAGATTTGCTCTCCTTTTTTAATTCAGCCCTTTTAGTGAATGCATTTGACATGCCTGGTATAAATAATGATTAGCATTGGGCCATTGACCTATAAGTGTGTTTTTATAGTTTTATAATTTATAGCTATAAATGTATTTTTTCCTAAGCACAGGGAAATGAATGATGAAAATTTGTTTTGGATGAAATACTATTTTATTTAACAAATACAATATTTGTTTAGCAAAATACAGTACTGAAAATATCAGAGACTATCCTTCATTTATTTAATGTCTACTTAACATGGCCATTAAGTACAAGCTTTTCCTTTGGAGGTGGGGAGAAATATCACTATAGCTTTCCTTTAAATAAATTACAGCAAGCCTTCAGAAATGACTGGAAGTTGTAATAAAGGGAATGGGATAGACTTACTGAATACTGAAACCTTTTAGATGAAAAGTTAATAACTTCAGGCGTTTTGGCTGAAAATGAAATAACTGAAGTCTCTGACTTTTGCATACTGTTTGTGCAGAAAGAAAAAGAAAGAATGAAAGAATTAAACTCATTTGAGTGCAATTTCTAAATGGAGCTAAGATTGGATTTGGAGTCAGGCAGTGAGAAAATTATGACCACAGTAGCACAGATCAGTAACCAGTACTCATTCTCTACTGATAGTTATTATTGTAAGACTGTATGTATGTGTGTGTGTTTGTACGCACAGCAGTGGAGGGTTCCATCTCACCCCTTCACTGGTGAAATAATGTAGATTCAATAATAATGTACTCTGCAGGTGCCAGGAGATTCACTTGCACACACGTTTAACTATCTCACACACACACACACACACACACACACACACACTGTCTCAAAGATTGGGCTCACACAAATACATTTTCACAAAAAAAAAATCAATATGTGTTTGACTCTAAAGGTGAAGGAGCTTCACTGTGAACTCTGTAAGTAAGTTGTCTTCACTGTGGTGTGAATGGAATTATATTCTCTCTCTCTCTCTCTCTCTCTCTCTCTCTAGTTTGTAGCTCACCCAAACTGCCAGCAGCAGTTGTTAACTATCTGGTATGAGAATCTGTCTGGTCTGAGGCAGCAGTCTATAGGGGTGAAGTGTCTGACTGTGCTGGGAGTGACTGTAGGGCTGCCTTTCCTCGCCATAGCGTACTGGATCACGCCCTGCAGCAAGGTAACATTCACATATACATACATAACTATCTATAAGTAATATTACGAGTTTAGAGTTCTACAAATCTGGAACTTGAATCTGTTGTCCAGCTTTGTGTTTTACAATCACAGATATTTAATTAAACTGTTGTAGCTGATTGGCCACCTAGTGTCATACCTAGAAGTGACTGCAAAATTCACAACCAGAAACAGGCTTCGAACAGGTCCAGTTGTGAAGACCTTTGTCCTGTATGTGTTTGTGAGCTGTGTTGGTACCTATATGTAATAACATATCACATGTATGTACACAACAAGGCCAAAAGTATTTGGACAGTTATCACATTCGTACATTTCAAAAACATTATCATTAGTATGGACTTTGTGCCCCATCTGCTACTATAACAGCCTCTACTCTTCTGGGAAGGCTTTCACTAGATTTGGAACATGTTGCTTAATGGAAACAAGAATTTGTTTCCTTTAAGCGACAGGAGCAGTAGTGAGGTCCAGCACTTATATGCTGTAATACAGCTTGGCCTGCAGTTGCTGTTCCGATTCATTCCAAAAGTGTTGGGAGTTGAGATCAGGGCTGTGTGCATAGGCCAGTCAAGTTCTTCCACATCAAACTTCTCAAGTTATTTCTTTAGGCACCTCACTTTGTACATAGCGCCATTGTCATGCTGAAATAGTAGACCTCAAATTTGGAAGCACACAGTCCTTTAGAGCAGGGGTGTTTAACTTTGAGACTTTGAGACTAACATGGTTAGTCAAACATACCAGATTTATGTCTGTTAATTCCCAAACTGTGCTATCGTCCAGGACAAGAGTCGAAGACCCCTGCTCTGGAATGTGATTGAATGCTGTAGCTTTTCCCTTAACTGGAACAAACCCTAACCCATGATCATGAACAGTACTAGGACGTTATCTCTCCTCTCCCAAACTTTACAGTTGGTATTGTGCATGTAGACAGACAGTGTCCTCCTGCAATCCACCAAATACAGATTTGTCTGTCAGACTGCCAAATTGTGAAGAATGACTGTAATCTCTGCATATCTAATCATCACACACACATATATATTTATAATAAACCCATATACGGTATATCTGTAATTACCCCTTTTGCACATTTTTATATAACATATTTTAAACAATGAGCAAAGGTAATCTGAGGTACTGTGGGCTGTGTCATATGTATCTATGTGTGTGTGTGTGTGTGTGTGTTCTCTATATTCTCTGAGTGTGAATCTGTCACACATCTCATTATAGCATCTTCCTACATTGACAGAGACCATTAAAAAGAGGCAGAAATTCAGAGAGAGAGAGAGAGAGAGGGAAAGAGCGAAAGAAAGCGATGACAAGTTTCGTGAGAGAAATATGTTCTGGTGACGTTTCAGAAGAAAGAGCAAAGCAGGTAGATCAGTGAAAAGTACACCACTGAAAAGAGATCAAATGCCTGCAAGATTTCCAAAACTGTACTGTAGACACAGGAACAATGCTTGTCTCTGGTGAACATGGTGAGAAAAACAACACTAACTGATTAAGCTTCACTGCTGTTCTTCTGTCAGTGATGACAGAAGTCGAGATGTTCCAAAAGCCTGCTGATTACATAAACATCCAGCAAACAGTTCTGCTCAGATCAAGGCAGGGGTTGGGGGTAAAACATAGCTGGCTTTATTGATTGACTTGTTTACATGTGGAGATGACAAATAAATGGTTGATTACTTGCCAGGGGCAATTAGCAGTGAGGAGATTATAGATTGCATATGAGTTAGAGTTTGCCTGTGTGTTCCTGGGGTAACAGCAGTGTTGAGACATATAGGGTTCAATTCAGCCTCCCCTCACTTATCCACACTCTCTGATCCTGAATTCATAGACATTTTTGTTGCTATTGTAGAAGGGATGGTTTATTTCTGTGTCTATATTTGTGTATGAGTGGGTTTTGTTTCAGCAGTGCTATTTTCATTTTTTGAATATGCTGCATTTGCATGGTTCACAGGGACTCCCCTTTTCTATCATTATGTTAACATTCTTGTCAAAAACCTTTTTGATTTTTAACATAAAACATTTTATTAAAAACAGTTTATTTTATTTTTCAGCATCAGTAAAAAGCAGAAACAAAAAATGATACAGAATCATTGATAACTAAATATAATATCAGTATTTTAAGTATTTAATGTGTTCAGCCTTTGCCTTTATGGCTTCAATTCTTTTCAGGAGACTTGCCTTGAACACTGAATAATTTTGACTGAAATTCAAACAAACAGAAGGATTTCTGATGTTTGCATAGTCTTTTGAATTTTGATAGGGACAAATTAAATGAATTATTTATAGAGACAACTGGCTTTTTGAGGACTGTTTATATAGAATATACAGCGTGTTGTTGGAACAATATTTTATTGTATGAATATGTTGCATTTTTTAAATTGCTAACTGAAAATGCATTTTGCCAGTTGCATGCTTAAACATACACAGTGCACTTCAGAATGTCTTTCCTTCAGTTTTGCTTCCACATTCCTTTGTTTTACCTCCTTTCGACCACCTATACATCTATTCATTCACTCATTCATCCTTTCATCCATCCACCTACCCATCCACCCATCTGTCCATGCATCCATCTACTTACCCTTCTAATCCATCCACCCATTCATCCATTCAGCCTGCATCTGTTTTGTTTACTGTTTCTATTGACTGCTCTCTTTCCTTTAGCTGGGTCAGATTCTGCGGAGCCCCTTTATGAAGTTTGTTGCCCATGCCGTGTCCTTCACACTTTTTCTGGGACTGCTGGTTCTGAACGCATCAGACCGCTTTGAGGGAGTGAAGAACCTTCCCAATGAGACCATTACTGACCACCCTCGCCAGGTGTTCCGGGTGAAGACAACCCAGTTCTCTTGGACAGAGCTCCTCATCATGAAATGGGTGCTGGGTAAGCACTGATGCATGCTGGCAGAAGGTGGGGGTGGGTATGAGGGTCTGTGGAATTTGAGTGCAGTTGGTTGGGAGTTACTCTGTTCATTTGATCAGTGTTCTGTTCACTATTGCAGTAGGTCAGGTCTCTCACTGTTGATTACTAATCAATCTTTCAAGATAATACATATAAATATTTCTCCATTCTGCCACATTTGTTTGACACCTTTGTGATTGAAACCCTAACAACATCTGGAATTAATGCTGCTGTTGCTGGCACTGCTGCATTTAGCTTGTTAATGAATTTTCAAATATGCCACACCTGACCACACAATACTTGTTGGTAATCAAATTGTAATGCATATGAAGTTACTAACTACAGTACAGTTGTGGAAATGGTGAATGCTTTGGTTTTAGCTACAACTCCAGCAGTAGATCATGTGTTACTGGGTTTTCATAAGTTTAGATGTTAGGAAAAGCTCATGAGACAATAAATCTCTTCTTTTGAGAATTAATCAGAATGATGGAGGGGAGCAGCTTCCATAGAAAAGAGGTCAATTAATACCATAATCAATTCCACATCTAGCACCTGACTCAGAAGCCCTAAGGACAACAGCTCCACTCCTGTGCGTATCAAACCTCAAACCTTGCATGGTGATATAACAGCAAAGAAGAATTTTGCAAAAGAACCAAATAGACTGATCGAACAAGACTGCAGTAAGCAGTTTTCAACATTGTCTCTATTTGCTGGATCAGAATCATAATAGACATATAACAGAATTTATTCAGCTATTGCATGACTGAATGTTTGAAATATGTGAGTATATAATGCAAAGACAGAGATGGGGACTTGAGACAGTGAACCAAACTAGAGTGGCCCTTGAGTAGTATGTTGACTGATTTATGTCTTGACTCAAACTTGCCCTTAATTGACTTGTGACTCGCCTTGAAGAATTGTTTCAATTCTGACCCCCAGCCTTATTAATAAACCCTTATATAGATTTGCCTGTCAGTTTTACTATTGTCAAGTAAAATGTTGTTGCTAAAATACCATTTTTCTGAAGCTTGCAGTGGCTTTAGGTTCGGTACAGCTTCACAGAATAAGCCTTACATTGTAGAAATAACCTTCAGACTGAAGGAACCACTACAGACAGTAAGGCTCAATCCCATTCCCCTTGCCCCTATCGCTTAGTCTTCCCCCTCCGTTTTGTGCGTTCATGTCTAGGGGTAGGGTCATCCTGATTGTTGTTGAGATGGAGGGGTAGGGTGAAGTGTTAGGGCTCTTCAATCAGGCCCTTCAAACAGAGATTTTTCAGGCTCATTATGAACGGAGGGTTATGAGAAAATTCCCAGAATGCCCTGCGAATCATCGGCAAGATCTAAGTATTTCTCTGTTAAAAAGCCGTTGTATTGTAAGAACCATTGTAAGCGTTTGGTGCAGCAGTTTCATTCTGGTACCTGAAGTTGCTGCACCATTTAAGGTGGAACGGGAAATCGATCATGAAGCTGGCGGTTAAAAAGCTAAGTTCAGCTTCATATCACTGAAGAATTCTTGGTGGCGATAATAATTAATTGCCCCCCTCTTTGAAGGCGCATGATGCCCTAAATGTATTGAAGCAGTGAGGAGCTGAACTTCACCCTCCTCTGCTGTCACTGCAGACCGACAGGTTCGCCTACAGAGTAGCACTAGTAGCTGTTAATGAAGTGATGCAGTTTTTTGTTTGTGCTGGTTTTATTTGGTGACTCGTTTAATTGATTGATGTGTAAAACTGAAGCTGTGAATAAATCGCGAGTGCCCGTGCTTTTCAGTCTCCTTCGGATAAACAGCAAATGTCAGTGTGATATACCATTATTCCTATAGTATGGAGACAAAGCAGGAAAACACATCCTGACTATTTTTTCAAGGCTATTTTAATTATGATTCACCTGTCCTGTCATGTGACACACAAGTGAGATCACCACAGCTGGAGGCTGTGGAACTGATGACGTATCCGGTTCTTAAAGGGTTGTCCCATTTCAGTTTCAAGAGGGAGGGTTACCCTCAAAAACAAGGGGTAGGGGTAAAAATAAGAAATGGGATTGGGCCTAAGTGCAGTGTTTAAAAGCGAGAGGCGAAACAACTTCAGATAGTTGGCTAGCATGTAGAGTGGATGTCAAATATGCCACTGAGTGTAATAGCTAAATTAGCAGAAGTTAATTAATATAGTCGGCTAATATATGAGCCGATTACAGATCACAATCCTTTAAAGCTTAACAAAGTTTCAGCTAGACTAGTAATTGTTCTAGCTGGCTCACGTATGTAGCCATGGTATGAAACCTATGCTACATGAATTGTTTTCATGTTTTCACTTCCTTTAAACACTGATTTAACTACATGTAGTGCTTCATTTCTGTTTTTCAGACTGAAGGCTTGTATGAAAGGGCTGCTATTAAAGCTATTTAGATCCCGACATCAATGCGATGTCTGCAGCTACAACTGAGACCACCCCCCATCTATTAAAAAACCCACTCACCCTACTGTGATGGTATCACCAAAACCGGTCCCGTCTTTGAAGACCATTCTTTTTTTTTTTTGCTTTCATTATTTTTCTTTGACTATATAATATACATTTCTTCTTTTCTAAGTTAATAAAACGCAATGAGGTTATAGTCTTAGGATGGAAAGCATACATATTCCCTGTGCAACATAAGGCTTCTAACAAACACAGAAGCTGCAGATGGTGGGGAATGTTAGGAAATGTGAAAGAACACACTGAAAGCTGTTCTAGTGTGTGATTTCCCTGAAGGTGTTCAGGTGGGGTAGAGCCAGGCAGAAAAACAACAGTAAATTAGAGAAAATAGCGGTCTGCTTGCACATATATGCATTATGTGCTGAAGTAAATGAATGCTGAACACATTTTAACACATCACTCATCTGAGTCTGGTCAATTCAGTAGGTGGTTACTGCTGAGGGATAGAATGCAAACAAGAGATTTTAAAAAGGGAACAGAAGATGAAGAGCTTTCCATTGCTTACTGCATCTGTGCTCTGACTTCTCTTCATTCTGTCCAGCTGCTCCTTCACCAATTTTGTCCTGTTAATGTGTGTGTGTGTGTGTGTGTATGTGTGTGTGTGTGTGTGTGTGTGTGTGTGTTTGTGTTTACTGGTAATGACTCTATTCCATTCGTACTAAGGCATTCTCTAAGAGAATATGAGCTCTGTGTGTGTGATTCTCATTCCAGAACATTTTGTGCCTGTAAGTGTAATTGCAGTAGAGATGATTGCAGTGCTTGCAGCTCCCTGTGTGTGTGTGTGTGTGTGTGTGTGTGTGGTGCATCTCAACTTTAGATTTTGTGAAGTGCTTTGAGCTATAACTCAGTCTGAACACCTGAGGTCAAATGACATGTTTTGTGTTTAGATTTTTTTTAAGTAAATATTAAAGTGAAAGTTAATCTCATCCTCTACAGAGAACACACTTAAAAGAATCTTTTTTTCTGCATGTTTTGATGCTCAATTTATTTATTTGCTAAGTTTAACACTTTGGAAAAAATTAATTATAAAATGTGCTATACCTTATGCACAGGTCACAGTGCCATTACTTTTGAACATTTTTATATATTTTAGTTTTCAAAAATGTGTTCAATTGAACAAATGCGTAATGCAGTAATTGTGCATTAAAATGTGTAGAAGTATTTTCTGCAGAGGATGTGTTAATTATTTCTACTCAGAATATCAACAAAACATGCCGTTTGACTGGGGTGCACAAACGTTTGCATACAACTGTATGTACAGACCTGTGCAAATGTCAGAGACCACCCTTTATTTTAATTTACAGTCAAACTGGCCTTTAAGCACACGTTGTTCATTTTGAGTATCAGGGAACAGAAGCAGGAAACATTTAACAATGTAATATTTTTACTTATTACTAATTACTAATGTCATATTTAAATTGCATAGAAAGATCAACAATGATATATGAGAATTTTCAATATTTAGTGTGTCCAAACTTTGGTTATCACTTCTGTTCTTTTCAGTTCACAAAGAAATGTGCAGGGTTATTTTTCCACACCCCTGAAGATCAGTCTTAGAAGTTGGTTTGATTTTCCACCTCTCACAATGCACACAGTCCCAAACACCTTCATTGTTCTGAGAACACCAGCACCTTCTTTGTTTGAACTTTGTTTTTGCAAATTCAGTTTTTTCATTAATTTCCCATTGACTTTCCCTTTCATTGTGCAAGTGAATTATTGCACATCTTATCACCTTAAAAATGTCTCCTAAAAATGAATAGCATTTAAATGACTGTTTTGACTGAAAATGATATAAATAAGAGTCTCTGACTGAATAGCTAAATATGAATGGACTAAAAGAACTTTGCATAAACAAACCATTCAGGTTTACATTATCAGATGTTAAGTTATGAGTATCGATTTTCCTTCTCATATGAAGTTATTGTTCAGAATATAAGCGGTTTCCATATGACAGGAGTCTTCTGTCTGTAATCTTTTATATAGCACATATTGTGTATGTGTGAATAGCACTTTTTTCTCTCTCTCGCATACACACACACACACACACACTCTCTCTCAGGTATGATCTGGTCGGAGTGTAAGGAGATTTGGTCTGATGGCCCGCGGGAGTATGTCATGCATCTCTGGAATGTTCTGGACTTTGGCATGCTGTCCATCTTTGTGGCATCCTTCACAGCTCGTCTTATGGCCTTTCTGAAGGCTTCGAAAGCTCAGCTTTACATCGACCTCCATGTGCCCAATCATGACATCAGCAACGCCTCCTTGCCTGCTGATGTCGCCTACTTCACATATGGTGAGTGATTCACTGACATACTGTCTGTTTACAGTACATACAGTACAGGCGTAAAAACTCCAAATTACAGTCATTTACTGATAACAAGCGCTCCAGTAATATACTGTCAGTTGATAGTGTTTCTACTGTATTCCATAATTACAGTAATTTATCGCAAATTCTTCAGAAAGTTACTGTTTGTTTATTCCAGCATGTTTCAAAACACATCGCTGCAAACTAAAATTCTGCTGAAACATGAACAGGAAACAGTCCTCCTCCTTTAAATACAACCTAATTTCTCAAGCTTTGCTTGAACATCTATGATGTACATGCCTTAAACATCCAGCTGCTTTTTACATTTTATGATGTATAGACCAGTAGAAATGCTCCAAAATGATGTCCAATAAAATCATTATTATGTTAATATACCATTATGTCCTGAACATTTTTTGCTTCTCCTATGAAGCTCCCATTTAAGACAAAGTTTTGTTTCCTTTTTGTGCTGGATTGCTGACAGTGTGGCCTTCACGACCATGACCTAAATGTAACCTTTCATGAACTGATCTATTATCCATACGAGAATATAAAGTCTTTTAATTTATCTGAGATTCTGTGGTCTATTGTCTGTGATTCAGAGTCCAGTGTCCAGTGTCAGGGACAGTAGCGCACATGATCAGCCTCACAACCTGATATATGTATGGTGCACTAGGTGTATCTATCAGTATCTCTGAATTGCCTGTCTGTGTCCAGTGTATGACTATTATACTAAGCAGCAGTTGCAGCTAGTCTCATGATGAATACAGTACAGCTTAAATCCCAGAGAGCAGCATCAGTTTAGGACTAATGTTCCACACCGTGACACAGGTTGCTCCTCTGTATGTGTCGTTATCAATGCTGCTATCTACTGGTGTACACTGGTAATGACATGGATGACCGCTCTACTACAGAACAACCAAAAAGTAGAAAAGGGCATAGAGAGAGTAAGAGGAAGAAAAGAGGAAGAAACAAGAGAGAGATGGGAGATGTAGAAAGAGAGGGAGAAGAAGAAGAAAGTATAGATTGAATGAGACAGATGGGGATATTGAAAGACAAGAAGAGGCAGAGAGAGAGAGAGAGAGAGAGAGATTAGTGAGAGACAGGAAGGAGAGAGAGAGAGAGAGAGAGAGAGAGAGAGAGGTTGAGAGAGAGTGTGTAGTTTGGTGCTTTTATCCTTTAATCTGTTCCTTTACAAATAAAATATGTGTGTCTGTCTTCTTTGCTGATAGTGTGTCATTTGATCTTTGTTGTGCTTTCACAGAACTTTCAAACAAAAGTCTCATCACAGCTGAACACTTAATAAAATCAGACATTTCAGTTTGAGGAGATACGTTACAGCCACACACAGCGATGCTTTAGCTCCTGTTCAGCTCAGATTCAGTTTCATGTATTGTGCTCAGTAATGTAACAGATGTTTAGACTATCCAGTTAACATACTTTGTCTTTCTTCCAATTCTCTCTCTTCCTCTCTCAGCCAGAAATAAGTGGAGGCCGTCTGATCCGCAGATTATCTCAGAGGGTCTGTATGCCATTGCGGTGGTCCTAAGTTTTTCTCGCATCGCTTACATCCTCCCAGCCAATGAGAGCTTCGGGCCACTGCAGATTTCACTGGGTCGCACTGTTAAAGACATCTTCAAATTCATGGTCATCTTCATCATGGTCTTCGTCGCCTTCATGATTGGCATGTTCAACCTGTACTCTTACTACTTAGGAGCCAAGTACAACCCCGCCTTCACAACGTAAGTACAGCGTGTTTTATTAGTCTTACACACACGCACACACTAAAGGTAATGATTCCAATACATATCGAAAAAGCAGAGGTGCTGATACACCCCTCTGTATTTTCTGAGGGTCTCGCATCTTTGTTGAAAACCACTGTCACTTATCGAACATACACATCTGAGTGCAGCTTATTGAAGTGGGCTAGAAGGGGGAGGGGCTAATGTTGTGCATGCACTCACGCTCAAATGACTGGGCTTTTATAAATCAATTAGAAATTCTAAGAATTGATTTTTGTGGGGTTTATTTCATTAGAGGGCTGGTGCAGCAAGCAATGAAAAACCTCTGTTGGAGAACCTTTCTTAATCTAGGCAGTTCATTCTGTGTAATGTAAATAGAACACTGTAGAATCAAATCACTTTTAACACACAAACGTTTGAAAATTAAATTGAGTCTTGACCTCAGAACTGAAAATCATGTGGATCTTAATATGAGCTGCCAAATTTGATTCCCAAAATTGCCCCAACCCTACTTGTGCACACTAAAACAGGCTATCTCTGGCAAGGTTTTACAGTGTTTTGCTGTTTAAAAATGGTGTGCTGGATAAAAAAATAACTGGTATTTTACACGTTTGTCATACACTAACAGTATTTACTGTCAGTATATTGCTGTTGTTGGAAGAAAACCTTGTGTCTCCAAAATGATAACTTTATAAGAGAAGGAAAAAAACACTTTATTTTTAATGTAAGTCAATGGAACCAGACTTTTAGTCATTTGGGGCCATTTCTATTAGTCCATTCATCATGAAATTTACCTAGAATGTAAAGGGTAACAAGTATTTTCAAATTATTTCAAAAACTGAAAAATGTCAAAAATGGAGATACGAGGATTGACGATCATACCTGACAGAGAACATCATCCACTCTCACTAAAGTTCTTCTAGCTACTGCTGCTACTCTGACCTCTGTTGCAGAACTGCTTGACATACATGAAATGCATGATAGTGAACAAAATCTACTGGTACCAATTTAGAATAAATCTACCCTCAGAAAAGGTTTACATGGTTTAAAGTGAGTTTATTAATAGTTATTAAATAGGTTGTAAAGACCTTAAAATCATTAATAAGCATTCACAACACATAAATAAGAAGGGTAGCAGTGACCTTTAATCTGCCTAATATTGAACCACTTTCCTACAGTTAAACCTCAGATGTTGATGTTTACTGATCTTATTTTGTGTTCTTCATCAATTTGCATTAAAACTGTTAACATCACCACATATTCATATGCGTCAACTGTAACAGCTCATTATTGTCCTTTTTAATGTGGTATAACTGCGTATTAATGATTAAGTGTTTATGACCTAATAAGCATATAAACATTATCCTGGCCCGTGCACAGTGATTTCTTGGGTGGGATAAAGGTTCAAAAGGGAAAAAAAGTCACCATGAACAAGAATTAAATTAATTTTTAATTTACTGTATTGAAATTGCTATCACTAAGAAAGACAAAACTAAACATCATGTTTTACCAAAGGCAGCCAAAAGCACTGACTGTATCATCTAATTATGGAATTGAACCTTGGTTGTCAGCACACAGAACTGCAGTGTGACTCACTATGCTATTTAATATCGACATAGTACTGGGTTATAACTCCATTTAGAGCTTCTCAGAGTCTTGTATAAATCTGTTTTTTACAGTAATGAAAACTTGGTGTGCCAGGTTAAATCCCTTTGTTGCCAACATTACCTGACTCTTTCTTAGAGGTATTATCAGTTTTTATCAGCGGGATTTCAGATGCTGTGGTGATGCATCTGAGGAAAACTACAGGCGGTCAGTACTGCACCAGGGGGCGCCCAAGTGTGGTGAATCTTGAAGAACCAAAGCTGAGCTCTTTTCTCAGGGTGAGACTGAGCCTCATCTCACTTAAGCAGACCTTGAAAAATAAATATACAGCTATTATACACACCAACCAGGAGCGCACTTGTGTGAGACACTGAGGGACAGTGTGAGCGAAAAGGGGCAGACTTAAGCCCCCCTGAGGTCTATCTCTGCATATACCTGACATTAACATAGGAAGACAAGGCACATAATCCAGGAACTCCTTATTTTTGCTGTATAGAAAAATGTCATGCTAAGACACCACTTTATAATATTGAATAAAATTTTGAATTTTGTATTACATTACACCCTCAGCACACACAAACACACACACATACACACACACACACACACACACGTGTGTCTTTCTTTGCCACGTACATGCACACAAATATATTATTCCCTGATGCCAGCCATTGTTCCTAAATGTCACTGTTACACTGCCGTGCACCCTCATGCACATATAAATAGGGCACACATAAATATTAACATCCACTGACATTTCTGATAGGACCATATGTAATCTGTCATTTTAGGGTCCTGCTGTCACAAAACCTGCATTTAAGGTGCTGTCAGTGGGTCTCCATTATTTAAACTCCCTTTCTTGCTCTCCCTCTGTCTGAACCTCCTTCTCTTTCCCTCCCCTCTTCTCTTCTCTCATGGCTGTCGTCTCTTGTTGAAGAACAGTGCTCTGCATTGCAGTAAGGCTTATTGATATTCTCTCTGCAGATATAACAGAGATAGCTGAGAATCGTTTGATTGTAATCTTTCCCAAATTGCTCTGCAAATTGATTCTAGAAACTGAATAGACCTGTGCGAGGCTCCACTGAATAGTCACCTGCTCTGATTAGCACAGTTATTAGCCATCTTTGTTCTCAAAATTGGACTCCTCATAATGGTTTGAACATATCTGGCCCTTTTGTAGGTTAACTTGTCTAGGAAGAGTTTTACTTCTTAAATTCTGACCATTATTTGAAAAGAAGCTGCAGAAATGATATCAACTGGCCAGCCTCTACCATCTAAGAGTAAATAGTGAGGATTCTATCTGATTTTCACAGGTTGCATCAAAACCCCAGTGAAGGTAAATCTTTCTAATTAGGTTAACTTTTCTCCTGTGGGCACAATATACAATATGTATGAAGTATGCGCTATGAATAACTTTCCAGCAACCAATAAATTGACAGTTGACCAGAGCTTAATTTGTGCCAGACCAAGCTAGATCTGGAGCTGGATCTTCCAGATTAGCTCTGGTAACTATTTTCATGGAACCAGCACTGCATTCACATTTTAAAGATATTCATATATTCAAATGAGATAATTTACTGGCTCATTTGAATTGAATAAGCCATTCAGGCTTCCAGTCCATGTGCAGCAGTTGTGGTCTTGATGAGGATTTTTTTCCCTTTTTTCCCCCTTTTTTTACGCATTTTTCAAACTTTTTTGACTTTGAAGTTTTGTCTCATTCCGAGTTTGAAGCACTAAGCAAATGCTTCAGAACAACAGTGGTTGGTGTAGTGTAGTGGTTAACACCTCTGCCTTCTACGCTGTAGACTAGGGTTCAGTCCTCCACCTGGGTAAGCACCCTACACTATACCAATAAGAGTCCTTGGGCAAGATTCCTAAAACTACCTTCGCCTACTTGTGTAAAATGATCAAATTGTAAGTCACTCTGGATAAGAGCGTCAGCCAAAATGCCGTAAATGTAAACAACAGCAAATTGTTAAGCTAGAATTTTCATTGGTTTGTATTTTAATTCACTATTTAAACAACACCTTTTTATCTGCCTCAATTGTGTATTTGGCCAGTAATGTTCCAGTAGTATGCTGTAGCTCCGGGAAATCATCAGTCCCTCTGGTACATTTTGCGCTACTGACGCTTTACCAGCACTAGTTGTCTTACTGACTTCATTTCTATTCTGTAGGGAGTCGAGACCTAAAGTTACCACTCAGCACCTTCTCTTGTACTATGTTCAGTTTTAACCTCGGCTGTTGTTTCGCTGTTCTTATAATGTACTGTGCGATTAACTGTGCCTACTGGCTTTAACTTAGGATTTAATTATGAGCAAAGCACTTTTTGGAGGATCTCAACTCACCTGGGTGCATGAGTGGCTGACAGCTGTCCACCAGCAGTGTGTTGCACTTTGCTTCAGTGTCTATTCTAAATTTTACATCCTGAGACAAAATCACTGTCCAAAGAAATCACATCTCCAAAATGTAAACTTTACAGGAGACAGAAAAACCACTCTTTACTTTTAGGGTAAATTAATGTAAAAAGATTTTATTCCAAGTGTTTAGTAGAAGCATTTCTATTGCGATAATTGTCATTTTATTTTACACATTATAGAATAGAATTCACAACCATTTGTCACTGTGTTTGCTCACTGTGAAATTAGACCTCTGCATTTAACCCATCCCTGCAGTGAAACACCCACATACATGCACACTAGTGAACACACACACTAGGGGGCAGTGAGCAGCCCCCGGGGAGCAATTGGGGGTTAGGTGCCTTGCTCAAGGGCACTTCAGTCATGGACTGTCAGCCAAGGGGATCGAACTGGCAACCTTCTGATCACAAGGCTGGTTCCCTAACCTTCAGCCCACGACTGTCCCCTCCAGAACAGATGCCAAATTCAAATGATGTAAAAATATAAAAATTGACCAAAATGGAGATACGTGATTTTCTTTGGACAGCGACAGTATCCTCTGCCTGTGTCACAGTTATGTCCAGAATTTCATCATCTATGGAATGTTGCACTGCTTCAACACTCAACATTTATTGAACGTTTGCGATAGACCACTGCCCAGTTATTTGGTTTGTGACAGTATGAAGACACAGAGGCTTTGACAGGACATTTTTCTTGACTCCATTTGTGTTCCAGGCATTTACCACAGCTTAGGCACTTTTTTGTCTGACTTCCTGAAGCCATACTTGGATGTGTGGAATTCGGCTGCTTTAGAGTGTGTGGTTGTTCAGGAGCAGTTAATGTGCTTCATTCTCACAGATACAGCAAACGTTTGCTTTTGTGGCATTTCAGACTGCTTCAGAATTTCTGCTGTAGTGCCAGGTCTTCACCTTTATCCAGTAGCTTTTCCAACACTCGCTTTTCTCAGACCCTTGTAATAATAGCGTCTATCAGCATGTCATCTGGGTCAACATACTCACAGACCATGAGCGAGAGTAACAAATCTTTCACAAAGTGGTCAAATCTTTCACTCACTCCTGCTTTTCTGAAACAATGTCTGGCTATACTTTTGTGTTTGACAAACATGGCATGGCCATGGCACCGTGCAAAACTTTGATACTAATCTGCCAAATCCCAGTTGTTTTTTGGGTGTTCAAACTGAAAAATAACAATTATTCCTCAATGTTCTGTTCTTGACAGACTTCTGACACCATGTAAAATCATGGAAAATACAGCTAGGATTGAAGAAGCTTTCATATCATAGACATGCAAGCAAGCCATGTAACTGTTTAATACACACAGTCAAACAACAAGTTGGAGAAATGGCAATGAATGTTTGCTTTCTTGCTCCTTTATGAACAAGTTTACTTTTTGTTTTGAAAATCAGACACATCCATTAAAATGTATTCCATCAACATTATTAAAGGAAAAAATGCATGGTGGAACTAAAGGACTCCCAAAATAGGTGGATACTGCATTCTTTTTATGGCTGCTGTGAACAATGTTAAGGTATCACCACAAAAAGCTGGATAATGCTTTTTTGTGAGCCATGAATGCTGTGGGGTCTACTACATGAGCTGCATATGTAGAGCCCATTTCACTGCCCCTGCTCACTCTGTTGCTTTTAGTTCTGCTTGAGTGGCATAACAGGCTGGAAGTCCCGGACAGAGGAAAGGACATTAGATCATTTGGATCACATCCAGACAGGTCTTACATAGGTCTAAATTTAGACTGGATGTTTGCTGAATATGTCCAACACTCAAGTATAATATAATACAAGCATTTTTAATTATTTTTCACTTTGTTGCCAGGGACTTTAAGGTCTGATACATTGTGTAGCAGCTATGGTTCTCGGCAAGATGGCGCCTGTGTTTGGCTGTGCTGCTGCCATAACTCGCTTGTCTCTGTCTTATTTGTTTGTTGTGTTTTGCCTAATTCTGCCACTGCTCCTGTCTGTTCGTGATGTATCGGCTGCTCTGGTCTATGATCGACAAATGTTGTTACAAATGAAAAAATCAATGAACCGTTTGTTAATAGCTGGGAACTATACATTTTCCCCCCCTGTTGTTTACTCGTCATCTCATGGCTTACCACTGCAGTGCGATTGGAGAGGAAACTTAGTCATCAGCCAAGAAGCACGTTAGGAGGAGGCGAGGAACTAGGGCAGGTTTCCAAGTTAAACGTTGGAAGCAGGCTTTTGCCACTAACATCTTGAACTGCATTCCTACGACCATAAAGCCTATGCGGTTCTGTCCTGGGCTTAAAGGTGGAAGAGTCTATTGCTGCATGGCTCCGGTGCAGCCCAGCCAGATCATCTTACCTGCGGGTAGTGTTCCCCAGCGCTCACTGTGATTTGGTGGGTCTGCAGCTACTGTGCCTGCGCCTTTGTTATGGTCGAGATCGCAGTGGTTCGCGAGCGATCCGCTTGATCACACACACCTCTAAAGCTTCCTGTGTCGATACAGCGGCTTCTTCAATCAAAATGTGCTTGATAAATGCTCGCTCTGTTTTGGCTTTCTTGTTTTTGACTGAAACTTGGCAACGAAATATGGAAATTATCCATTTAAATGAACTGTGCCCTAGGGATTGTTCATTTGCTGGGACTCTTCGTTTGTCAGGCTGCGGTGGAGGTCTTGCTGTGCTTTGGTACAATCGGTTTTCTTGTCAGTTGAGGAGCCTTTTACTACTTTTGAATTATAACTGTCAAAAGCTGGTAGGCTAAAGCCATTTTTCTTCTGTTTTAATATATCGACCTCCTGGTCCAGCTGGTCAGTTTTTAACCAAGTTTACCGACCTTCTTTCTTCTCTTATAAAGCTGGAAAAAGTGTTATTACTTGGAGATTTTAACTTGCATATTGATGACGACACTGATCATGTGGCTGTTGAATTTCTTAACATTACTGAATCTTTTAATTTTAAGCAATTTGTCTTAAGTGCCACTCACACAGGTGATCATACATTGGACCTTGTTTTTCTCTGGGATTAGATATTGATCATATTCATTGTGAGGATCTTTTGATCAGTGATCATAAATGTATTTTTTTGATCTTTCTGTAAATGCTGACCCTGTGTGCTTTAAAAAAATGTCGTACTCTCGTGTCATTACGCAGCGTACAGTTGACCAGTTCTCAGCATGTTATTGTTGTGATCTAAATGTAAACTGATGATGATGTTGAGTACTTAACGCAGTCTTTTAATGAGCATTGCTCTATGTTGATGGATAAAGTGGCACCTTTAAAGGTCAGGACAACGGCTATCTGTAATACTTCTCCATGGATGATGGATGGTGTCCACTGTCTGAGACATCATCTTCATTTTTAAAAGTTTTACCAATTATTGGTCCTGCAGTATTAGCTATTATAAATTCTTCATTGTCTACAGGATGTGTTCCTTCTTACTTTAAGCATGCTACTGTTTTGCCAATAGTTTCGACCTATATCTAAAATCCCATTCTTCTCAAAAAACTTAGAAAAAAATGTGGTAAATCTACTCACTGCTGCATTGGAGAGTCATAATATTTATGATAAGTTTCAGTCTTGGTTTCGGAAACAGCACTCTACAGAGACTGCTCTCTTGAGGATTTCAAATGATATTTCAATGTGTTCTGATGTAGGTGATTGTTCTATGTTAATACTACTCGATCTTAGCTCTGTGTTTGATACAGTAGACAAACTATAATTTGATTGAGGTTACGTGATTGGGTGGGCATATCGTGCACTGCATTAGATTGGTTTATATCTTATCTTACTGAGAGAAGTTTTACTGTGACTATTGGAGAATTTGTCTCTGATTCCTCTCCAGTGTAGTGCAGTGTTCTGCAGGGTTCAATTCTGGGGCCCCTGTTATTATCCTTATACTTGTTACCTTTGAGACAGATTATAAAAAGTTTTAATATTGCTTATCATTTATTTGCTGATGATATTCAGCTTTACATTTCATTTAAACCCACTGAGGTTTATAGATTATTTAGGCTTCTAGACTGTTTAAATGCTATCAGGGATTGGACAAAGAATAATTTCTTGCAGCTAAATGTTGATAAGACAGAGGTTTTGATTGTTGCTCCAGAAAAAGGTTATCTCCATGATCAAACAAAGTCTTGGGACTCTTTCCTCTGCCTCCCACTTCTGCTTGTGTAATTTAGGGGTTATATTTGATCAATCCTTGTCGATCGACACCCATATTAGGCAGCTTACCAGGTCTTGCTTTTTTCATTTAAGAAATATAAGCAAACTGAGATCGGTAGTTTCAAATGCTGAGCTACAAATGCTTATACATGCCTTTATTTCATCTTATAATGCTCTTTTCTCTTCGCTTAGTATGCTTGCTCTTGGTCATTTGCAGGCTATTCAGAACGCTGCTGCAAGACTACTTACAAGGTCATATAGAAGATCCCACATATAACCCCCTACTAAAATCTCTTCATTGGCTTCCTGTTGCACATAGGATCCAGTTTAAGTTCTTACTCTCACTTACAGAGCACTGCATGGGCAAGCTCCTGCATATGTGGCTGATTTACATACACCCACATTTATCAGCTCGCTCTCTCAGGTCTAACAATCTAAGATTATTGTCTGTGCCACATACTTGCTTAAAGACTCATGGTAATCAAGCATTTGTGGTTATAGCTCCTAGATTATGGAATGCTCTGCCTGCTCTTTTAAGGTCTGTCGATTCTATCGATTCTTTAAAAAAACAACTGAAGACTTATCTTTTTAAACAGGCATTTGGGTAATTGGTCTGTATTAGGTTTCTATCCTATGTGTATTTGTTTTGTGTTTGTTTGTCTTTTGTTTAACGTTGTGATCTTTGAAAAGAACTGTAATATCCACCTCTAGAAGATTCTCCTTCTTCTTCTCAAACACCTCAAACTCCTCCTAAGATCACATTAGAGTTTTCGAGTCTAATATGTTCCCCACAGACTGGTCCAGGGTCAGCTCTGTGGCAGCTGTGGTTCATGCACTATTGAAACACCAAATGAAGCAGTTAATGATGTGATGCCCACCACTAGAAGATTCTCTTAAGTTATAACTCCTCCTAATTGAGGTTCTCCTCCCAAGATGGATTAAAGTGTTCAAGCCTAGAACGTTCCCTACGGGCTGATCCTGGGTTAGCTTTACGTCAAATGTGGTTCAGGGGCAAGTCAGCCCATTTGGGGGCCCTAAGTGACAGCCTACTTGGGGACCCCTGTCATAATATGTTCTATGTGGGAATGAATAATTAAAAAAAAAAGGGATAAAAGAAATAAAATAATAAAAGAATAGAAAACTATATACAGGAGAAAACATTCAACTGTAAAATGAAGTACTAAATATAAATATAAAATAAATAGACATGCTACATGCTCACAGTGCATGTTGGCACAAGGGCCCTTTGTGACTGCTTATACAGCTTATAGCTAGAAATGGCTATGTGTGCTGCTTAAACAGTGAATTAGTTCATTCATAAAGAACAAAATATACCAATGAACAATTCCTTTCAGAATGAATCTTTTAAATAAACTATAATATCCACCACTTGAAAACTCTCTTAAACTCCTTCCGAGATGCATTAAGTGTTCAGGCCTAACACAGTCGCCATAAGCTGGTCCAGGGTTAGTGCTGTAGCAGCTTGCTGGGTTCAAGTGTTTCTTTGGAGGCTCCATTTAGCAGCAGAGCGTTCAGTCCTAATTACGTTTTTCGTCTCGTCGCCAGCAGCTTTGTTCTTTGCGAGGTGAAATTAGCCAGCTGATTAAAGTCTGGATTCACCAGCCGTATCAATCTCTCCGATCAACTGACCGCCAAATCGGCCTAGGAAACCCTGCTTGCGTCGCCATGGCTACGCTCCAGTATATTTAGTTAACAGCCTTTCCAGCAGTGAGCTGAGAAACGCAGGAAGCTACAGCAAAGTGTTCAATCTGTGAGAGAGGAGTGTGAGAGGAGCCATTGATTTCAGCCGGTTTCCTTCAGCTCTCTCAAGCCTTTTTATTTTTTGGACTCGCTTCTTTGGACACGGCGAATCGGGCAGCAAATTCCGTCAATTGATTGCTTTCCAGGCAGCCGTCAACAGTATAATTTAATCTGAAATGCTCAAGTCCAGTTTGTTTTTCCTTCCAGGTTGTGCATTGTGACGGTGAACAGCAGGCTATGCAAATTTGAAACATCTGTCTCAGGCAGATGTGAGCAGCTTTGGGGTTTGAAACTTTTGTCAGAGAGTATTTGATCCCACCACTCCTGGGTTGATGTATAGTGATGTACAATGATAACAGAATCATATTAGAATCAGCAGATATTTGCTAGACAAAAAAATGGCATCAGACAGATGTTGAGATTCAGCCAGCATCTTTTATATTTTTACTCTAGAAATTCAGAATGTTTAGATGATGCTGACTCTGCGTTGTAATATTAATTTTAGAAATATAAGTGAGATATTTCTCTGTAATTGTAATCCAACTGGATCTAGCCTCAATTTCTACCTTTTATACATGTTTACATATCTTCATTGGCAGATATATACATGAAAAATATTGGATATCAGCATTGGCCCATAATTGGCATATTGGTGCACAAAAATTCTCTTACTGATGTCTCTTGATGTGGGGACCATAACCTGGTCTGTTTATATTCTTTAAGAGAGACATATATATATATATATATATATATATATATACACTGCTGTGAAAAAGTATTTGCCCCCTTCCCTATTCTTTCTATTTTTGTATATTTGTCATGCTTGAATGTTTCAGATCATCAAACTACTTTTAATATTGGACAAAAACAACCCAATTAAATACAAAATGCTGTTTTTAAATGATAATTTATTCACTGAAAAAAATATTGTTCCATCCTACCTGCCCCTATGTAAAATAGAAATCGCCCACTTAGGTACTACATGAATTAGTTAACCAAATTCAGTAGACTGTTGGGTTCAATTTCCCTAGATACACCCAGGCATGATTAATGCTGAACCTCTTGTATCTAAACCTTACTGGCCTGTCTGGCAATGTGAATCATGCTAGAAGGTCTCAGGAAGCAGTGCATGATGCCACGATCTAAAGAGATTCAAATACAGATGTGAAACAAAATCATAGAAATTTGCCAGTCTGGAAAGAGTAACAAAGATATTACTAAGGCTCTGGGACTTCAGTTAAACATGGTGAGAGTCATTATCCACAAATGAAGAAAACTTGGAACAGCGGTGAACCTTCCCAGGAGTGTCTGTCCTACAAAAATTTCACCAACATCACATCGACAACTCATCCAGGAGGACACAAAAGGACCCAGACGAACATCTAAAGAACTGTAGGCCTTACTGGTCTCTGTTAAGGCTGGTGTACACATCAAAAAAACACTGGACAAATATGGCATTGATGGGAGAGTTGCAAGACACAAACCACTGCTGACCAAAATATAATGCAAAAGCTCGTTTTGCATTTGCCAAAACCTCTAAATGATTCCCAAGACTTTTGGGATAATATTCTGTGGACTGATGAGTCAAAGGTGGAACTTTCTGGAAGACATGGGTCCCATTACATCTGGTGCAAAGCTAACAGCTCATTCCAGCATAAGAACATGGTGGTGGTAGTGTGATGGTCTGGAGCTGCTTTGCTTCTGCAGGACCTGGATGACTTGTCATAACTGATGGAACCATGTATTCTGCTCTCTATCAGAAAATCTTGAAGGAGAATCTTCGCCTATCGATTTATGACCTAGAGCTCAATCGCGGTTGGGTTATGCAACAGGACAATGATCAAAAGCACACATCCAAGTCCACTTCTAAATGGTTTAAATTAAACAAAATTAAGGTCTGGAGTCACCAAGTCACCAGGCGACCAGAGTCTTTTCTGTGTGGAGTTTGCATGTTCTCCCCGTGTCTGCCTGGGTTTCCTCCGGGTACTCCGCTTTCCTCCCACAGTCCAAAGGACATGCTGTCAGGCCAAGTGGACATGCTAAATTTTCCCTAAGTGTGATTGTGTCTGTCTGTCTGTCTGTCTGCCCTGCAATGGACTGGTGACCTGTCCAGGCTGCCTTCCACCCAATGACAGCTGGCATAGGCACCAGCACCCCACCATGACCCTGAAGGATAAGCGGTTTAGATGGGGTGTGTGTGTGTGTGTGTGTGTGTGTGTGTGTGTGTGTGCGTGTGTGTGTGTGTGTGTGTGTGAGAGATTGAATCATCAAATCAAAGTCTTGACTTAAATCTCTTTGAGATGCTGTTTCAAGACCTTAAACACAGAGTTTATGCTTGAAAAAATCTTATTTACCTCAACTAATTGTGAAAATTATCATGGGATGTAGAAGATGTGGCCACAAAGTTGTTCCTCAATGAAACTGAGCAAACTATGTATCAAAGCTATGAAACGGAGTCTCTTTAATCATCTTTAGGGAAGTGAAGCTGTAAGGGTCTTCAGTAGCAGCAGAGGGCAGTGTGGTATCTATATACACAGTGCCAATGTGCTCTTATAAAAAGGAAACAGAATGCTACCGAACTGAGCCAACAGAGGTGTTGATTGGGACTGTGGCACGAACACAAGCACAGTCACAGGTGTCCATAGACATAATCAGACATTATTATGTGTATGGATATGACTGTAGCTTATGTTATGTTGAAAGCAAAATACATTGTTGTTTTGTAGAATTGTATGAAAGTTTGGGTCTTGGTGATGTTGCAGTGTGTGCAGAGTAAGTGTTTATGTATGTTTGGGAGTAGACTGGTATCTCACTGCGATCTCTGGGTTTGTTTTGACGGCTAAGTGTGGCAGCCATGTCTCAAGTGTGTGTATGCTGGGGGCAGGTAGAGGTGATAATGATCTCCCCTGGGCCAGAGAGAGAGTGGAGGGGGCAAGACAGAGAGAGAGAGAGAGAGAGAGAGAGAGAGAGAGAGAGAGAGAGAGAGAGAGAGAGATTAATATGTGCACTGGATTGTTGAAGATGGTTGGAGGGACCAAACACCTGAAGGACGGCAAACACACACACAATCACTCCCTCACTCCCTCCTGATAGAGGAGTCTATCAGTCACGCTGACACCTGTCATGATAGATGAGAAGAGAAAGGCAGGATGTGTAGAAGCTAAGTGGAAGGATGGAGTGATGGAGATGTAACTGCTGAAATCAGAGCTAACTCAAAGGTTCAAGAAAAAATCAACAAAGTCAGGTTACCTAATGAGTGAGAGAGAGTGGGTACGAGGTGGAATGGATAGAGAAGATAAAAAATGATGGTGGAGGAGAGATTTGTCTGGGGAGCAATTATGTGAGAGAGAAAGGTAGAAAAAGAAGAGAGAGGGGCAAAGATGGGGGAGAGAGAGAGATAGAGCATAAAGTGAGGACAGTGTAGTAGAAAGTGGAGGACGAGAAATAGGAAGTGAGAGGGAAAGACAGAATGGGAAATGTTTTGGGCTAGAAATGATAGCAGTGATGGAGGGAGGAGGAGAGGGATTGAGAGAGAAGGAGGCAAAGGCAAAATGTAAGAAAAGAGGCAGAAAGTAGAAAAAAGGGGAGGAAAAGAGAGAAGAGGTAAGAGGTGCAAAGAAAGAAAGAAAGACAGATAGAAAGACAGCGAGAGGGAGAGAGAGCTGTAAAAAGAGAGCGAGAGGGGGCAGAGATGGAGAGAGGGGGTGTTGAGCTGGAAATGATGGAGTGAGTGAGAGAGAGAGAGCAGAAGAATGAAAGGATAGACTGGGTGAAGCAGCACTGCAGGCAATATTTTTAGGAATTGATAGAACAAAGGATGGATGGAGAGGAAATGCAGGCTGGAGGAGAAAAAAATGACCCCAAACTGAGACAGGAAAATAAAACACTAGTTGGTGGGAGTCCACACACACACACACACACACACATTCCCAGTCACAGGACAAGAGCTGTGTGTAAAGGCAGCTGAGTTAATTCTCCGTGTAAGACGGCTCTCACATTGCTTTTTTTTTTAATTGTGTGTGTGTCTCAAATATTCACTGCAAGGTGTTTTTTCTATAGAACCTATAAAGAATGCTTAAAGAGCATTTAAAGGTTTCCCCTCAGAGCCTGCTGACAAATCAGGGATTCTGCCTACGTACACACATGTACACACACACACACACAGAGCGTGATGATCATCAGTATTCACAGTCTGCTCAGAACCCCTCTAGACCTCTCTGACAGTCAACAACCATAAGAATAAGATTCTCTCTGCCAAATGATGATGGGGGGGGGGTGAGAGAGAGAGAGAGAGAGAGAGAGAGAGAGAGAGAGAGAGAGAGAGAGAGAGAGAGAGAGAGAGAGAGAGAAAGAAAGAAAGTAAGAGGTGTGAGAAAGAGAGCAGCAGGTTGTAAGGGGGAAAGAAAAAAGAGGTAGGGGTAGAGAGAATGCAGGAAGTACAGAGAGAGAGAAAGAGAGACAGAGACAGGAGGTAGAGAGAGAGAGAGAGAGAGAGAGAGAGATAATGAAAAAATAAGAGGGGTAAGAGGGGGAGGGAGAGAGGGGGAGCAGGAGGTAGAGAGAGACAATGAGAGAGAAAAAGAGGCAGGAGGTGTAGAGAGAGATAATGAAAAAATAAGAGGGGGAGGGAGAGAAGACGAGAGAATTAAAAAGTAAGGGGTGAAGAGAGAGAGAGAGCAGCAGAATGTAAGGGAGGAAGATAGAAAGAAAAAGAGGCAGGAGGTAGAGAGAAAGAGAAAGCAGTAGAGAAAGAGACAATGAGAGAGGAAAAAGAGGCAGGAATGAAGGATGAAGCAGGAGGTGGAGGGGTTAAAGTTAAACAATAGACAAAGTGAAAGTCTGTGAGAGAGAAGAGGCAGGAGGTAGAGACCGAGAAGAAGAAGCAAGAGGTGGAGAGGGACAGAGAATGGGGTCTTCAGGTTGGATGATGGAGGGAATTGCTAATGGCGGGTGAGAGAGAACAGGCAGTCAAGCAGCAGCAGAGCTGATGCACAATGGAAATGAGAGTAAATGAGTAAGAGGCTTAGAAGGAGTGGAGAGAGATAGGACAAAATAAAGACAACAAGGAAAAAGAAAAGGTAATCGAGAGAGGGAGAGAGGGAAGAGGGAAGACGTGAAGGATGATTGCAGTATAGACATTTGAAAGCAGAGTGAGGAGAAGGGCAATAAGGTAAGATGGTAATGAGGTATCACTGTTAGACAGGCGCAGGATTAGAAAAAGGGCCGCATTATTTCAGATATGGTGTGTGTATGAGAGAGAGAGAGAGAGAGAGAGAGAGAGAGAGAGAGAGAGAGAGAGAGAGTTGTCATGCCCAGCCTGTGTGGGTGAGTATAGGTACCGATGCCAGCTATCAGCCTAGAACCTGGGCAAGTGTTAAAAAAGAGGCAGAGAGAGAGAGAGCATGTATGTATGTGTTTTTTCTGGGGGAAGTAGAAAATAAGTAGGTGACAGAATGGAGGAATTGAGGGCTGCTGAAAAGCAGACGCAGCAAGAGAGAAAAACACGGTGAAAGAGGAAAGATAAGGCAGAGGAAGGAAAAATCAGAGCTTTAAAAGAGGGAGAAAATGAGTTTGGTGTGAGCATTGAAAAGACGTTAATGTGTTTGGAAAGATAGACATGGGAAAAGAAAAGGAGCGAGAATGATTGATAGAGGTAGAGAAAGCTAGGTAGAGAGAGAGGGAGAAGTATAGGGCGAGATATGGAGAGGTAGACACAGGAGAGAGAGAGAGAGAGAGAGAGAGAGAGAGATTGTGTGAGGTTTCACTGAATTCAATTTAATATGAATGACTTTATTGCCATGACTGATTCCTATCAGATGACAGCAATGATCATAATAATGAACAGTAATTACATCAGTTATAATGAAATGGTTATCATTTCTAACAACACTGTACAGTTTAATGTATCCCTGCCTTTAATACACCTTGATTCAGCTCATCGGTTTTGCAATCAAGTCTTTTGTAAGGTGAGCCAGTGAGCTAAAACACTGACTAAACAGCTCATGCAGGAATAATGAGAAAATAATTGATAATAATAAGACTGCAATGACAAATTTGAAGCTGTATGTAGTTGTTTTGAAAATAGATTTCAGGTGTCCAGCATCTTGTAAAGCTACAGCACTGCTGCTGCTTGCTGACTCACCTACCCGAGGCCTTGATGTTACCTGATACAGTGAATTAGGTGTAAATGCTGAGGCAAAACAGCAGCCATAGCCAAACAGCAGACTTTCTAATGTGATTTTCACTTTTAATTAATGTGATTTCTCTGTGCTGTTGTTACATTTATTTCATTTTCAGAACACGATCTAACTAAATTTACACTGATGAACCAAAACATTGACAAAGTGTAATATGCTGGTGGTCCTGCACATGCCTCTAAAACAACTCTGACCTGCTGAGGCATGGACAAGACCTCTGAAGGCTAACTGTGGTATCTGGAGCCTATCCCAGCAGTCATTGGGTGGAGGGCAGGAAACACCCTAGATAGGTCAGCAGTCCATCACAGGGCAGACAGACAGACAGACACCTGGGGCAATTTTGCATGTTCAGGTGACTGCAGGTCGTTGGACTGTGGAAGGAAACCCATACAGACACAGGGAGAACATACAAACTCCACAAGCTCTTCAGAGTCGAACCCAGGCCCTTCTTGCTGTGATGCCACATCTGAATCGTATGTCAAAAATAGAATGCCATCAGTATGCCATGCAATAAGTATATTATATTATACTAGGTATAATATAATATAAAAGGCTTTGAATGCATCACCATCATTGAATAGGGTAAGAAAGGTTAAAAGGCAGGGTTAGATCACATTGTGCAGTGTTGTGGCTCTTGACTACCCAAGAGCTGAATAGATTGTTCAGTATGTTAATAAGGGGCATTATTCACTGCCCTACAGTCTGTGACAAGATGTTAAGTACTTGCATGTAGTTATTGGATATAAAGGATGACTCGATTCAGTTTGAGTGGACAAGGCCAAGCCTTCTCAATCTCACCAGAATTAATCAGGAATGTGACAGGTCCCGCCCTTAAGATGTGACTGACCAATCCTAGCTTGGTAGCTGTTGGAGGTTACACGTGTTCCCCTTGGTTTTAAGAGCCTCCAGTTGAAGGGCATCATGGAAACCTGATTTAAGATGCTTGTAGAATCTGACAGCCCTTTTTCTGGAGATTTATGATTAGCGACAGTCGACCTGATCCTGCTCTGTGTGGTTTTGTCAGAGGTTCTTTTGAACATTTAAAGGTGCTGCACAGTCACATCTCTGAATAAATGTTTCAGAATGTGTGAAGGGGCAAATGAGGCAGTGGGCCGTATGAATTTTAATGAGACCACCGCAGTCCTCAACAGCAGTGGAACATTTTTATAGAATTTCCAGGAACTGAACAAAACCTGTTTTTTCAGACTGAGATGGTTTTGGGGGAGAAATTGAAAAAGAATTCAAGCTTTCATGCACAGATGCTTTCAAAAAAGAGTTTAGAGCTATTGTGTGGACTTTATTTTATGAAGGCTCAGAACACAGTTTCTATTGGATTCTTGTCTTTTGGTCCAGTAGCTTGTTCTGGTGTAGCACAGGTGCTGAGAAAATTTTACATCAATTATTTGAGTGTTTGGGTCTATTGAATCCTTGTTGTATGTGTGTTATTTTGCCTTTGCAAGAGCTATATTTGGAAATGGCTTTAAAAGAAAAAGATATCTCAGCAAGTCAAAAGTACTTAAATATAGACAAAATTTATCATCATTTATTTATAAGAATTACAAAATTGTTCCAGACATTTTTATGATTTTATGTGATTTCATTAAGTGATGTTATCTTACCGTATTCACAAGTGATTTTGCATGTTTAATATCAGGAACATCTGGGGACAGCTATGAGGAATTTTGGGCTAAATGTTGATTGGAACAAAAACTGATTAATGTGTGAAATATTTAAACCAATCCAATGCCCCATGGAGGCAGAGCTCAAACTTGGGGGCAATGTTGCACTCGTCAACATTGTCCAACAAACAAGTCTGTCATTATCCCGTGGATGTCAGATAAGTTAGGATGGCTGAAAAGTCCCCCCAAAAACTCCAGATAAACATAGATTTGTGATGTACAAGACCATTGACCTTTGTGTTTTAAACAACAGGTTTATACAGCTGTTCAGGATTGCCAAACTGAACTTATATACATATATGAACTCAAGCCAGGGGTGCAACTACATACTTTCTGAGGTGGATGCAAACATATTATCGCCCCCCCCCCAAAAAAAACCCCGCCCCTTAACTTAAAGTGACTGAAAAAAATTAAAATTAAAATCAAATATTTAAGCAGGCAAGCTAAAATAAGGAACTTTATAAACAGAATACAAATTAAATGGTAAGAGCAAAAAACAAGCAATGAGGATTTAATTAAGAAGAAATAAAATAATTCAGAATAAATTGATAAGTGGACAGGCTAAAATGTAACGCAATAAAATAGAGATTAATAATTAGAATAATAAAATATAAGCGCAAAGAAAGAGGGTTAAAACACCAAGTTTATATAAAAAAGTAAATTATGGAAATAAAATAAACAGTAAAACAGAAGACAGAATAAATAAAAGGAAGAAATAAATGAAATAAAAAGGTAAAAGGCGAAAAGTATGGAATAAAATAAATAAAAAGGTAAAAGGGAAAATTAAATAAATAAAAGGACAAAATAAATAAAAATGTAAAGGAAGACTCAACTAAAACAGTTACAGGCTGAATGTGTCTGAATGTGGCTAGAAACTAAGAATTTAATATGATTTAGTGACACCAGCGAGCTGAGCTTTAGACCAGGCTACCACGGTTAGGATATTAACTAGAATGTTGACTAGCTAGGTTAGCTAGCTAAACAGGCTACTATAAAGAGCTATGGCTTGACTAATGTCACTCGTTTTGAAGTTAAACCGAGAAAATAACCAGTTTGGGGTTAATCAGGTCGTAGCTGGAGAACCAAGTTTAGCTTTAACGTTAGCTCGCTGCCTCACTGCTGTCATTCATCTGGCTGGCTGGGTAATATTAATATGGCTAGCCTTAGCTAGCACAGTAACATACATCTTAAACTGAAAAGGCGATCTTTTCTGATTGTGTGAATCTATTCACGGTGAAGTACGGGATCTTTGGGGAAACTATGGAAGGTTTGACCTCTATTAGATTCCTTTATTTTTGAATAAGTGCATTTGGGAACGCAGCAGTGAGGCAGCTTTGCTAGAACCCAGTGGTACTTTCGTACCCTACAGTCTCGTTTTGGTAGACAAAGGTGACGTAGGTGAATAAAGCGTATAAACTGACCAACCTGCTGTCTTTCAACCACTTTGAGAAGCTTTTCTTCATCCCTACAACATCTTTTTCTCTCTCCCTCTTCCGTTCCCTATGGGGCGCGTTCTCAAGCACCTGTGTTTGGGAGCAAATGACAGGAGGGTAGGGGACGGAGTGGATGGGCGCCTGATTAGTGCTGTGCTGTTTTTTGATGTGTATTATCATACTTGAACAAACAGCTCTTACAGAAAATGCAGACTAGAAATAATTTTCCGGCATCGTTTTGGCGCCCCTCTAGTGCAGCACCCATATGCGCCGCATACGCTGCATACCCCCTTTTTACGCCACTGACTCAAGCCATCTGTTTTCTTCTAAGTTACAGTCTTTAAACTAAGTATTACAAGTTTTATAAAACTAAATCAAACAGTTTTCCAGAACCAATCATTTTAAAGCATGTATTAGCTAGCAATAGAAATTAATTAGTTAGCTTCTTTTGCTTCTGGTATCAATTGAATACAAGTTAAATGAGCGCAGACTACAGGAATTTGGAGGCCTGATTTCAAGGTGTTAATGGTGGATTTTAACCACAGTCCAACACCAAAAGTTGTCTCCAGATATGTGTTCTCATTATGAGATCACATGTGGCCTTGCAAGACTGAAATGCTTCTAGAAATAATGTTTGAAGAAGGTGAAATTACCTGTCAGTTCAGTAAGATCATTTTACTTCTGACCACTACCATTTTACAAGAAGAGTACGTTTATAAATCATTTAAAATCATGTATTAATGGTTATTAAACATTAAAATCATTAATAAGCAGTTATAACACATCAGTAAATAGCACAAATAGAAATTAAATCAGTCACCCGTTGCTTGTCACATAGTAAGCAGATGCAAGTGTATTTTATACTATACAATCTTTAAAAAATTTAACTCTTACTTCTGCATTATTGAGCATGGCAGCTGTCCTGCACATTGTGTGAAAATCACATGATGAATAGACTTAATAGAAATCCCCAATAACTGCCTGGAGTAAAATATCTTTCCATTAACTTACATTGAAAGTAAAGAATGTTTTTGTCTGCTATTGTAAAGTTTCTATTTTTAGGTGTTTTACTTTGGACAGCAATAAAGTGTTCAAAGACCATTTAAGATGCCATTAAACATCAAACCAAACAGGAAAATCTTAAATCTCTGATTCATCAACTGTAAAACTGAAAACCACATGATGGTCTGGGAGCAGGAGTGATAACACAAAGCATACCACAGATACTGTGGGTGGTTTAGTCAGGACAGAGATATCTGAGAGTGGGCGAGCAGTAAACCAGTAAAGGAAGTGTCACGACTGTGTCACGCCTGGAATACTGCCCTAAAGGAGATGCCACCCAACCCCAAGGATCATAGTACCACCTGCATGCCTGGTGTACATTAACACTTGGCAGTTTTATGTCTGTTCTTAGCAATCATGAGGATGATGGCAGATAATATGCTGAAAATAGTAAAGTGTTTAGTATGTGAATTTAACAACTTTATATTGTAATATAGGCCAAATGATCATTTCTGACTATAACACATCCTATTGGTGGTTAAAGGGTAGTACCTTATTACCAAATACATGGTAATGCTGACCAGTATAATACTGACTGAGAGAGAAAGCAAAGGGTAGACAAGTAACCTTCAAGTTCTGAGGTTATAATTGCTCAAGGATGATTTTTTAAATGTTAATTAATAACCATTACTGAACTAATTTTAAACCCTTTATGAAGGGAGTCACTGTAAAGTGGTGCTGGATCTTATAGTATGTGGAAAATGTCGAGGTTAATCTTAGAATATTGTTTCATTTCATAGTGAGAAATTTGCTACATTGACTATCATTAATATGCTTTACATTTTTGCATGTATTATATGTTCCATAGTCATGTTTTGGAGTGAGAAAGTCTCAAGGAGCAGAATTGAATGTAGACATTGTTCTAACACCTGCTATTTGGGACAGACAGAAACATTTCCTCCTTTTCCTCAATGCTTTTCTCTTTCTTTCATTGTCTCACAGAGGTGACAACTACTGATTGTCATCTTTTTCATATGGCCTAACTGCACCTTTGGGTAGTCTGCAGAAATATCGATTTTTTCAGCTGCTAGAAATGAAAGTAGCAGCTATTTGCAGTCACATAACCACAGCACATCACCGCACTGTCAATTGTCTGACTTGCTACCTAAGCAGCCTCATATTGAAGTAATTGGAGACTAGAATAGATCTTTTCTCCTGGGTAAAAACACAGCTATGGTTTTTCCTTCCATTTTTCTGTGTGCAGCTGTGTGAGCAGCATATCAGACATGCTGTATGTCATTTGATTTCATTTCCTAATTTTCTAATTTTCTGCTGCAGAGAAGAGCGCAACATATTGCCCCATCCTCTGGACCACCCAAATGCGTAGTGCAGCTATATTTAAGTTTAGAGAAGCAGAGGCATTCTGCAGAAAAATAAATAATACCAGGAAAGGAAGAAAAACGACTGTGCAGAAAAAGTGCAGGATGCGGAACAGCAGAGGACTAGATTAGAGCGTTCCTCTGAATGTGTGTACGTGGATTACCATGTAGAGAAGCTGTGCAGTTTGAGCAATAAATCTTCTGTGTCACATAAGCCAAAACTCCTCATAGGGCAATAATCACTCAAAACATTTTACAGTTAGCATACGCACCAAGACACATAACAAATTGGCAAACATAAGATCAGTCAGACAGCATTAGGTTTTCTCATATTAAACCACCTTTAAAAGGCCAAACCTCAAGAGAAGTGATATCACCTCATCACCATGGTTACTGCTCTGATGGACAGCTAATCTTCATTTAATATTTAAACACACTTCAGCATGCCTGAGGAAGAGGAAGAGAGAGATTTAAATGCAAGTTAAAGGGAAGTGCTAGTGGACATAGTGGACCGAGTGAATGCTAGCTTGTGCCATAGTCACGGATTTGTGAAGCTTTGTTTATATCACATATAAAGCATAACCAGGGATCCTTGATGCTTCATTTGTCAGGTTCAGCAGTGATTTAATGATATAATCATTAGGTCAAATGAAATTTCTGCTAACGTTCTGTAAAGCTTATCCAACCTGGAAACAGTTGCTATGACAGAACTAGGGTTGCCATCCATGCAAGATTTTCCAGAATCCAAGTATTTTCATGTGTTATCATTTCTTGTATTCTTTTTATCCAAAGACTGGGTTGGAGTGGCCTTCATAATGGGAGACTGCCTTCATTATGGGGACCATTGTTCTAGAAAGGTGTGCTGTTGGTGGTGCGTTTAGCAGGGTTGAGTCTGGGAAGGATTACTGCCTAGGCCAGTTGGACCCCTACTCACGGGCCTCTGACTGCTAGGGTCTTCAGAGAGTTTCAGACCATTAAGCCTGAGGTGTCTCAGGGGCCAAGCCACTGCAGATGCAAAATTGTGTGAACGCATAGTCGCTGAATATGTGAAATAAAATAAAACATAATATATTAAATGTGCCACAACTTTTCCACAAGCACATGTTTTATGTTTATGTCTTATGTTATAACCTTGATTCATTCCTAGGTTGAGTACAAACAGAATAATTAGCATTACATCATTCGACTACATAAAGGTAACTGTATTCTGCCACAGTTATAGAAAAAGACAGTAAAATTGCAGGTGCACTCTAAAAAAAATATTTTTATTACCAGCAAGATTGCATGCAAACTGCATAATATCTATAGAAATTTTAGTAAGAATTTTATCTACAGCATTTCCCAAAGATATTTGAATGAGATGTTTACACTAGCTTTTCACATATAGCAGCAAACTAAGTAAACTATGTTATTCTCATTTGTTGCTGCATAAAATTATAGTTTTGATGTTGTTAACTTTAATTTCAATGCTAAAGTAAGTTCCAAAACATTGTTTAACATGATATGCATTTGTTATTGAGCTCAGTTAACTAATTTATTCTATAGTGATTACTTGTTTCTCTGTGTTTTCATCTCAGTGTGCCAGAAATTTTCATTTTCTTGTCAAAATATTTTTTTCCACGGTAGCTGTGCTTTTACACTCCAAAAACTGATGCTGTGCAAGTATGTTATCACTTAGATTTGGACATTTCACTACATGTGACATGTTTGTATGAGGCATGTCTCTTCTTTCTCTCCTCACCTTATGTGAATACCTGATATGCAAATGGAACTCACAGCACACAAAGCACAGATAATAGTTACTTATATTATTTTATCTCATAAAACAATGCAGTTTACGGTTTGCCTTGTGTTTTGTTCAGTCCTGGTTAAAAAGGCTGTTTTTTTTTGTCTGTTGGTTCTTGAAATTAGAGGTCTGCTTATGGATGCCTCCAAAACCCCCCTTAAGCAAAGTCAGTACTGCTGCCATTTTGTCATTCTGGAATCTCCTGCTTGTGGCTTTAAAATGGAAGGAAAGAGAGAGCTGGGGAGAGAGAGTTAAAGGGCAAGAATGAGATCATTTATTAGAGAGAAAGTGAGAAAGGAATGGGAAAACGAAATGTAGGCCTTTAGGCAAAGCCCTTCAGCTCACTGAGCTCTTATTCAATATTCTCTTTTTCTCTTTTCCTTTTTAATAATCTGATAGCTTATGGCAATTTAATACACATCATCTGAAGCATAGAATAAACTGCCTGAGGTGGGGGTTAGGGTGGATGGGACCGCATTCCCTGAAGTGAGTTAGCATTAAGGTAGAGTATGTGCAACTTTTAATTTTTAGAACAATATCTTGTAAAATTTCTGATATTTTGGCGTCTTACAAGCCTGTGCATGAACATAATGCTCATGTCACCTATAGCTACCTGCAAAATGCATCACTGTGGAATTGAAGTTTATGCATGTGTGTGAGAGGGAGAGAGAGAGTGAGAGAGAGAGAGAGAGAGAGAGAGAGAGAGAGAGAGTGAGTGAGAGAGAGAGAGAGAGAGTGAGAGAGAGAGAGAGAGAGAGAGAGAGAGAGAGAGAGAGAGAGAGAGAGAGAGAGAGAGAGAGAGAGAGTGCAGGCCATAGGTGTTTGTAACTGGAGCAGGGCACTAGCACATACATCAGGCAGACAGATGGATCACTCCGCCCTGCTGAAGAGATGAGAGGAGAGGAGGAGAGAGACAGGAAGATGATAACGTTTATCTCCTCATCAAATTAACACACACAAAGAGAGATGGGGAAACAGAGAGAAAGAGAGAGAGATTAATTGGATTTTGAATTTCAGCTCAGCTTATCCTGTAGGAAGCTGTCAAGAGAGAAGTCTGGATGTGTGTGTATGTGTGTATGTTTGTGTGTGTGTCTGTGTGTGTAGACTTTTTCTTCATACCGCAGCAACTCAAGTGAAGAGCCAAAGCCTTATAGGGTTTTCTGAAAGGTTTCTGAGCAGGGCATTTGATGTTAAAATATTCTTAAGGTTACAGTTTCTCATCATTTTAATCACTTCAAATCTGTGTGTGTGTGTATTAACAGTGTGTGCATGCTGCTTAGAGGTAGGACAAGCTTTACAGGACAGCAAAAACCCATTCAGCCTAATCAGAAGCTGTAGTGCACCCCATCTCCACTCACAAGTGGACTCGCTTTCATTTGAATACGGACTTGACTTGGACTCCTTTAGACTAGACTCTTGGCTCAATCTTGACCAGTCCTGGTCTTGGACACAACAAAGGTGGTCTTGACTACGGCTCTACACTACATTCATCACGGCGTCTGTCGTTCATGGGACTACCACTTGTTCAGAAACTTCTCCAGATGTTCACTTCACCTTCCTCTAAAGCAGCAGTTCCCAAGCTTTTTTAGCATAAGATCCCCTTGTGGATAGAAAGTGTCATTGCACCATTACATTAATCGCAAATGCCAAGTGTCATTGTCCCCATACAAAAAAGTCATAATATCATATAAGGAAACATTAAAGATTGTCAATTAATGACTTAGCAAGTAAGATGAAGAAAGCTTTATCCTTATCCTGATCGACAGTGCTGAGCAAATATCTTGAAAAATACTGTCAGTCTGGCTGCGTATGTATGTTTTTGGTAATAAAATATACATTATAAACTTCTTTAGAAACCTTATTGATACTGTAGCATCTTGGTGAAGAAGGAGACACAAACAAGGCCGAGATTTCTGCTAAGAGAAGCATACTTTATGTACACCAGTAGAAAAAAAACATACAAACTCAAGGGGCAGCTCACCCTCTGCCATAAACCTCCACTCTGTGTGGACTAACCCACAGCTCAACACAAACACAAATGACACACAAACATGCACTTTAAACTAAAGAACAACAGCTCTAACGACATCAAACAACAACATTTAAAGTCCCTTTGACGGAGGGGCTTGGGGCTTGTGGCATAGATCTGCATATCTTGCCTCTAGAGCCCCTTCTGTGAACTGAAGCAAGTGGCAGCTGCCACAATATATTATGCGATGGTTAGAAGAACATTTTGATTTGGCTCCAGCTATTGTGTAAATTTGTTACATTCCATACCTAGTCTACCTGATTTATCTTAGAGAAGATTTGATTAGGGATATGATGGCTTCTATAAATACTGGGCTGCCTCAGCGTGGAGTTTGGTTAAGCTGGAGCTGACAGACATAATTGCATGACCAGGTTCAATCAATAGGCTCATCTATTTTTCCCTTTTTGCTGTTCGGTGCATTTAAACACATTCACTTAAAACATATTATATTTCCCTGTGTCTTTTTGACGAAGGAGTTGTAATGTAGATGTAGTTGAAAATGTAAGGTAAGCAGTAAAGGCAACAAAACAAATAAACCCAACAGGAATGCTGTTTGCCTCAGTGCACAGGGCAGCAGATTAGCCCGTCCAGGCAGTCCCTTCTCTGTATGTACAACAGCAGAAGGATGCACTGCTACGGGTTTGTATTTACTTAAAATCTTATATGCACTTGGGGTGAACAACTGTATCGAATATTGTGTCTGATGTGTACCAGTTTTGTTGACTGTTCACAAATCAAATAATAAGTGAAAGGACAAAGAATAAGTCAAAGAATGTTGGAGATGGAGCTGCCGGGTAGAAGGAGAAGAGGTAGACCTCAGAGAAGGTTTATGGATGTAGTGAAGGTGGACATGGAGATGGTTGGTGTGAAAGTAAAGGAGGCAATGGATAGGGCAAGATGGAGGCAGATGAGCCGCTGTGGCGACCCCTAAAGGGAGCAGCCGAAAGAAGAAGAAGACACCATACATACCCAGCACCTCTTCACCCCCTCTGTTCCTTTCACCAACATGTCCATTGAAGTCTGCACCAATCACTAATCTCTCCTCTCTAGGGACACCATCTACCACTTCATCCATCATACTCCAAAATTCCTCTTTCTCCTCTAACTGACAACCAACCTGTGGTGCATAAGGACGGACCACATTCAAAATTACACCATCAACTTCCAACTTCAGGCTCATGATCCTGTCTGACACTCTCTTTACATCCAGAACACTTTTCACAAGCTGTTCCTTTAGGATTGTCCCTGCTCCATTTCTCTTCCTCTCTACACCATGATAGAACAGTTTGAATCCACCTCCAATGTTCCTGGCCTTGCTTCCTTTCCATCTGGTCTCCTGGACACACAGAATATCTACCTTCCTTCTCTCCATCATGTCTGCAAGCTCTCTGCATTTACCAGTCATTGTACCTATGTTCAGACTCCCTACTCTAACCTCCACACTCCTGCCTTTCCTTATCTCTCGCTGCCTTCTAACCTGCCTTCCTCCTCTCCTCTTTGATGGTCTTCGACCTACAGTAGTCCAATTTCCACCGGCACCCTGCTGATCAACAGTACCGGAGGCGGTCATTGTTAACCCGACCGATCCGGGCCTCGACCGATCCGGTATGGCAATCATATTTGTGATCTGCATGATAGTTTTGGCACAAGTTTTATGCCGGATGCCCTTCCTGACGCAACCCTCACCATTTATCCAGGCTTGGGACCGGCACCAGAAGTACACAAAGTACACCCCTAATGGCTGGTTTAGAATCAGTTAGCTTTGCTAGTGTCAAATAGATATATTTTTATTTAGAATATGTATATATTGCTGCTGTCTGAACAAAACCTTGTATCTCCATTTTTTTGTCAGTTTTTTAAATAATTTTTAAGCACCTGTTAGCCTTTGCATTGTATGCAAATTTTATGATGAATGTACTAAAAGAAACCCAAATGACATGAGCCCAAAATGACATGGAAAAATGTCTTTTTCCATTGACTTACAGGAAAAGTAAAGTATATTTTCCTTCTGGAGATATGAAGTTTTGATCTGACAGCGACGATATTTATGTATAACATTATACTTTTCCTCAGTAAAGTGCTTGCTGCATACTTAATGAGTGATCAAGCAATTTCTAATCAAAATCTAAAAAAAAAAAAATGCATGTATAAATAAAATTGAATTGGCCATAAAATTTCATGATTCATGCACCCCTAGTTAATTCCATTAATGTTTATTTGTATTTATTCTCATGCTGTTTTGTGCTGGTGTTTTTTAAGCAAATCAACACGCATTGCGCAGCAACTTGAATTGCCTTCATGTATGCAGTGTGCTATATAAATAAACTTCCATTGCTTCGCCTAAATGTCATTTGGTCAGGTGGCCTAAGATTTTTGCCAGTAATTTAAATTATTTCCTCATGATGCAACCTTACAATATAACAAATAAATCACTGTCTCACTCAGTTGCCTTGCTTCTTCATCTTCTTCATCCACAGTGCCACCTGGTACTTCCCATTTTCCTGTCTGATGAAGGCCTTTCAGTCCTCTTACAGGGTATTCTGATTATCTCTAACAACACAAAAGCTCTTACCATTGCTCATGTCATCTATTCTAGCTCAGTCATCACATTCAGCATGACAAACGAAGAGACTTTCTTTGCTACACTTAACCAACTTCTCACACCGTTAAACAGTTTTTACTCACTATCACGTCTAACCTTTGCTATTCCTTTTTCTTCTTTTTCCCAGTCGAAAATAGAAAAGAATTCACCTACTTGCCCACTACAGCTTATGGCCTTTTCGTAAAATGTCTTCAGCCAAGTCAGTCCAGTGTACATCTCTCTTATTCACTTCCATACTTGGCCTTCTCCCCACTATTCTCCTCAAATCTTGTCTGCCATCCCTCACAGTTTTCTTCACTAACATTATGAATTCATCTCTGTCCTCCAGCAGGACTCTGCAGTCTCTCAAAATGTCAGCCGTCATTCGCATTTTCAAGAAATCCAGTAGGGCCCCACCTGACTTTAAAATGACACACCAACCTCACACTTTCCTGCTGCATCTAAACGCTTCAGCCTTCAATTGATTCCCAGCTCAAATCTTACTACATTAGACAACACTAAAATGTCTCCAGGCAAAATGAGAAATGATCTCCTTCTGAAATGGAACCTAGCCTGTTTCCCGTTCTTAACATTTTGGGACTTTTTGTCTCAGGTCACATTGAATAAATTGAAATGTATCACTAGTTTATACCTCACGAGAAAACAATTTGTGTCACAAAGCAGTCTAAAATCCAGTCTGATCTCTTTATTCATGGTGTTCCCCAAGGGTTGGTTCTTTTATTTCTTTCTTTTATAAAACCATTTTATTTTCATGAACTTTCCATTTCCAGTTGTAATGATACAACTTTACATTTCCAGTTTGTCAACATTCACTTTCCTACCTTCCTACATGTTTTTCATGTCAAGTCAAGAAGCTTTTATTGTCATTCCATCTATGTACAAGCACACAGTGGAGTGAAATTACGTTCCCCTAGGAACAACACGGTGCAACATGGAACAAAAGGGTACAAAGTGCAAACGTGCAGACATCGTGTGCAAACATAAATTAAACTAGAAACAATAAATACGATAAATTAAACATTAGACACAGTAAACAGACAGGACAGTGCAGCAGTGACACAGCACTCATTCTGGACATGAGGTAGTGGAATAAGGTGCAGAGATATTTAACATGCTGTGATTTGTGAGTCACGCAGTCAGATGACAGACATAAACACAGCAGTTACTGAGGTAGAAAAACTTGAGTAAAACGGTGGAAATACTGTGTAGCAGCAATGTTCCAGATAGTGCAAGTGGAGCATCAAAAGAGTTGTGTGTGTACAGTATGTGTGTGGGGGTTGGGCAGGGGTTAGCTCAGTCCTTGTGAGTTAACCTCTTAACGGTAATTAATGTTTGCCAGTGTTTATGAATAATTATAGGGTCAATATCGACACCCAATATGTCATATGAAAGCTTAGAACCTCTGCTTGCCAGCTATCTAGCCAGTTTAGCTGTATTTCCTTTCAGAAAATAACCATTTTGGGCGAAATATACCTTGTTAGCAAAAGTTTTATTAAAAAATAAGCTTAATATTTTTTATATTTGCGGTTTTTATAAATCCATATTTGATCCAATGTGGGCATGTTATACATCGTTCAAACCGTCTGGCGGAATACGACGCGATGATCCGTTTTACTGTACGACGGTAGGGTTTCCGAATTAGAGCCAAAAGAGTGTGGCATTTCAAACAGGAGATTTTTTTTTGCGAAACCTCAGCAGCCGTGCGTAACGACCCCTGCCGGTCGGAGGAACACCTCACACGCCATCAGCTTACAGTTTCTCTTACCTCTCCTTCTTGGCTTCAAAATGACACCACACCCGTGTATTTCCGGTAACGCGTTCGGTAGTAATCCTCTTTTTTGTGCAAAGAGTGCTTGAAAAAAACAGAAGGCAAAAATCTTTTATGTCTAATTTAAACCCAAATTAAAATATGATCTCTTTGTCCTATCGATTTCAAACAAACGAGATTCTCCCCTTTCCAACGACACGTCACTCAAACCTGTCGACCAACCAGGTGCCACGTTAGGCGGAGGCGCAACAGGGGAGGCGGGATATAACCCGGAAGATTAGCGTCAAGTGCGTTTTATTTGGCTTTTATAATACAGTTAAAATTGTTGTTATAACAAAATTTTGTCAAATAATGTAAAGAAATACACCATAGGATGTTGCCATCAAGAGTAGGTAATACATAAACACTTTTTTTCCTGCAAAAATTGTTAGAAAATTCGTTTTTTTCAATTTGGAGTGGTTGTGGTCCTTTGGAGATTTCCAAAGGGACACTTGGAGAAATGTACACAGACATGTATGTACACTGTCTACTCTAGACTGAATAACTTCTGATCAGTGAGGGTAATCAGTTTAAAATTATACATGGTAAAAATTTGACCCCAAGGGGCAAAATATGGAACTACAAAAACATTTCATGGACATGACCTCTTCAGTTTATGGTCCCTAAAATCTAAAACAAAAAAAGAAATTTTGAAAGGTGCCTTGTTTTTTTTCCTATTTTTACCATATTTTGGCCATTATAGTTTAATTTCAATAATTTCAAGTGTTTTCAATTAATTTTGTAAAGGCTTTTGAGTAATAATACTTCTTAAAATTGCCTCTGGATTATATAATATTTGAGTAAAAAGCATTAATATTTGGGTATGTCATTTCAGGCGAAAATTGGCAAAAATAGGCTTGGAGTTTAAGAGGTTAAAAAACCTAATTGGTTGAGGAATAAAGTTGTTGCAGAGTTTGGCAGTGGTGGCACAGATGCTCTGGTACCTTCTGCCAGACAGCATCAGTGAAAAAAGTCCATGTGAGGGATTGATGGGGTCGTCAACAATGCTGGTGGCTTTCTGAATAGAAAGTGTGGTGTAGATGTCCATGATGGAGGGGAGAGAGACTTCAATGATCTTTTGCTGTCCTGACTATAAGCTATAGGGTCTTGCGGTCAGAGGTGGTGCAATTCCCAAACCAGGCGCTGATGCTGCTCAGGATGATCTCCACAGTGGCCCCCGTAGAACGTGGTGAGGATGGGAGGGGGGAGATGAGCCTTCTTCTGTCTCTGCAGGAAGTAAAGGCGCTGTTGGGCTCTCTTGGCTATGGAGTTGGTGTTGAGGGACCAGGTGAAGTTCTCTGTGATGTGGACACCGAGGAACTTGGTGCTCCTGATGATTTCCACAGCAGAGCCAGTGATATTAAGTGGGGGGTGGTCACCTCGCACTCTTTGGAAGTCAACAACCAATCCTGACTAACTGAGGTCTCTCAGTCAGGAAATCCAGGACCCAGTTACAGAGGGAGGCGTTCAGGCCTAGCAGGCTCAGTTTTCCAATCAGCTGCTGAGGGATGATGGTGTTGAATGCTGAACTGAAGTCTATGAACAGCATTCTGACATAGGTGTCTTTATTGTCCAGGTGTGTGAGAGCTAGATGGAGTGTGGTGGAGATGGCATCGTCTTTTGAGCTATTGGTCTTTAATGTGCCTCATGACAAGCCTCTTGAAGCACTTCATGATGATAAGAGTGAGTGCAATGGGATGGCAGTCACTGAGGCAGGACACTGGAGATGTCTTTGGCACAGGGATAATGATGGTAGACTTGAAGCACTTTGGAATGACTGCAGTACTCAGAGAGATGTTGAATATGTCTGTGTGAACATCAGCCACCTGTTTGGTGCATTCTCTGAGCACTCTGCCTGGTATGCTGTCAGATCCTGCTGCTTTTCGTGGGTTGACACTGTGTAGAGTTCTCCACACATCAGCTGTGGACAGACACAGTACCTGTTCACTTGGAGGAGGTGTGGTTTTCCTTGCCGTCGTGCTGTTCTATACTCCAAGCATAGAAGCTTCACTGTCACAAGCAGGTGTCTTGTAGTTGGTGATGGCCTGGATGCCCTGCCACATGCGCCATGTGTCAGCAGTGTTTTGAAAATGATTGTGGATTTTCTATGAGTAGGCTTGCATAGCCTCTTTGATGGCCTGGGAAAACTTGGCTCTTTGTCCCTTGACTTGAAAGCCTTGTCGTGGGTTCTCAGCAGCATGCTCACCTCTGCAGTCATTCATGGTTTCTGGTAGGGGTGAGTTGTGACAAGTTTAGTGACAATAACGTCATGATTGCACTGATGTAGCCAGTCACTGATTCTGTATACTCTTCCAGGTTGACGGAGTCACTGGAGGTTGCTGCTTCTCTGAACATCTCCCAGTCAATGTGCTCAAAACAGTCCTGAATAGCAGAGATAGCTCCTGGCGGCCTGGTTCTAACTTGCTTCTGGTCTGGTTTGGCAAATGTGATGAGCAGTCTGTATGCTGGAATGAGCATCACAGAGATGTGGTCTGAGTAGCCATAGTGGGGGCGCAGCTCAGCCCTGTGATGGAGATGTTTGTGTAAACAAAATCCAGCACATTAGCCCCCCCTGGGTTGCAAAGTTCACATACTGGTGACATTTGGGAAGTACTGACTTCAGATTAGTGTGGTTGAAATCTCCAACAACAATAAACAGTTCATCTGGGTGCGTGTTTTGGAGATCGCTGATAGCGCTGTACAGCTCATTCATTGTGGTGTTAGCATTAGCACTGGGAGCTATATACACCGCTACTATGTACAGCATAGTCAGCTCTCTTGGCACATAAAAAGGCCTGGCTCTGACAATCGCAAACTCCACCAGCGGTGAACAGTGACTAAAACAGTGCCGCGTTTTTACACCATTCAGTGTTGATGTAAACAAACAGTCCCTCACCTCGAGTCTTACCGCACAACAGGCTGTCAAGCTGAACGGCTAAGTCCGGAGTGGAGCTCGTCATCCATTTCTCCATAAAAACGAAAACACAGCATTCTCTGAACTCACGGTGGGTAGCCCACTGAATCTGGAGGTAGTCTGGTTTATTCTCCAAGGAACAAATGTTTAAGAGAAGAAGCGATGGAAGAGCTGGTTGTCTGGGGTTAGCCATTAGCTTAGTGCCTCACTTCCGCCTTCTTGCTTTTGCCAGCAGGCTCACCTTCTCATTCTTGACTACACTAAAACTTAGTTTCTTCCCATTGGATCAAAATCAGTTCTCTACATCACTCTTTTAAAGGTGCTATAGAATGCCTTTATTCACTATGTTAAAATGTTCTCTGATGTCAATGTAAATGGTATATGAGTTTGCTCAGGGTAAAAAAGATGCGGTTGTACATGCTCATTTAAACCCCTGTGGTTTGGCCCTGGAGTGAAACAAGCTGTTTTCCCTTTTATGGTGCGCTCATGAATAATTTGTTGAGCTCTGCTCTGATTAGCTGGTTTACGGCAAGGCACCACGATGGCTCACATGGAAGCAACATGTCAAAATGGACACAGGCACGAAAATAAAATGTACCTCTATATAAATAAGCTAGGTCATCCTACTGTTTAGTTAGCGTTGCTACAGAAAGTAAATTAAAGTTGTTAGCTCACTATGAAACATTCCATTTGAGAAGATCTGGCTTCATCCATCAGAAGGTGGATAGCCCACAATCATACAGCATGGCTAGCTATTTACAGGTCGCTGTTGGGAGTTGTGATGCTTGTAAAGTTGGAACTGCCCTTCTTTTCAGTGTCAAGCGCTGTGTGAAGCCTGCTGGATGTTGTCCAAGGTTTGTGAAACTTGTCTGGAGTGAAATGTGCAGAGCAAAGTAACAACTTTGAATCAAAATTGCCTTGTTAAATATGTAGGAGCTAAACTTAGCTTCCTATTGTTTTGTGAATTTTCCATTCTGCCTTAAATGGTGCTGCCGTTACATGCTGGCACTGTATATTATGGTGCCTGTATAAGCTGTAGCGTTTAAGGTTGAACATCACCTTGTTTAAAGTGCTGACACCCCCTTCACACCCTCCATTTACATTTCTGCATGCAATCTGCCATTTTCATTGCTGTTGTTCCGTTGCCTTTGTTAAATTCTTCACAATCCTGCTGGGCTAGAATGTGGGCTGGTGTATATAAATTCTGGGGGTGTAAATACTATTAAAGTCAAGAATATTACATAACAGTTTAGGATTTTGAAATATTTTGCATGTGTAGGATTTGTGTTTGAAGGAGGACTCAAAAGTGTTTAAGGTTCACAGTATGTCAGTTCCACACATTGAACACTCCTTATTGAACACTCCTTATTGTTTTCCATTCTTTGATTTTCCATCATTTTTTTCTCTGTCCTTCATCACGAGTCAAGAGCCTTGGTGTCATCCTGGGCAGTACATTCTCTCGAGTGTGGGCAGTACATTCTCTCGAGTGTCTCTCCTTGGATAGAGTACCATATTAAGTTCCTCATTCACACTACCTGTTTTCACCTTTCTATAATCTCAAGGTGCTATTTACCTCCTGCTTCCAGTCCTTTTATTAATCTAGTCTTATTCTCTTATCCTTGTGCTGTATTTTAACTTGCTTTTCTGTTGTCTTCTTTTTACCAAACTGTCAGTCTAATTTATCAGCTGTTTGAGTCCTTTATGTTTTTATATTATAGTTAATGTTTCTAGTGCTGCACTGCTATAGTCTGATGTGTACATATACATTCTGTTGAATATGTACTTGAGATTTGGAAAGGTACATTCAAATAAAATTATTATCATGAACATTTCTATCCTCTGCTTCCATAATGGAGCATGTCCTAAACCTTCATTACATCATCAGCACCATAAGGCCTGTAACATGTTTGATGAATTAAAGTATGATGAAATACAGTTTTTATATTGTTTTCATTTATGTTGGAAGCAATTGTGTCAGTGACTATCAGGCATCATACATCCACTCAGAAAGCTTCTTTTCAGGTTGATGCAGATCTACGGGCATGTTTGTTCCAACCGGTAAAGAGATAATGAGAAAAGACACACAAAGCTTGTGACCAACATTTTACACTCGTAGCCACACATTAACACCTTAAAATCTCAGGTATATCACATAGTAAGGCTTATTATTCAGTAATTATTGAATAGTATTATTCAGTACAGGGACTTCAGTGCAAATTGAGACTGAACGAGCTATTCCTAGGTTTTAGAAGTGTAACCTAAGAATGCTCTTAAGTTGTAATGTGAAGTGCCTAATGACCATATGTGTTTGTTTGCGTGTGAAATGTATGCATTTTTGGGCTCGCCAGTGATCCTTGGCCATTTAAGGGGTTAAGAGATGAGTGGTTCTATAAAGTCTAGTCTAACTTCATTTGTTTGGTTAACTAGCCGGCTATGTGTTACTGCAATAAAATTATTACACAGCTAATGTCAATGTCATTACAATGACATTCCATTAACAATGACTTAATATTAAGCTACAAAGTTCAACACATGTCATACAGTGACACTCTTGTAAATAAGACAGTGGAAATAAATATTTTAACTAAATTATTTTCAAATTCTGTCAGTCACCATCACTTACTGTTTCCTTTCAGTGATGGTGCTACCCTTGTAATGAAAAGCGGTTTAATCAAGTATATTCTAATTGATTTCCTCATACCTTTAATGTTTGAAAATCGACTCTTTGAGTTGTTGTTGTGAAACAGTCACCAACCCAGTGGCTGGGCAACCCAGTGTCTACCCTTAAAAGACCCAGTACCATGGATTTAAACCAACAAAGTGACCCAACAAGTTAAACCCAGTGTTTAGGTAGAAAAAAAAAAAAAACATTGGAGGGGAAAATGCTCCCATTAATAGCAGCAGTGTCCACTTACTCTAAAGATTAACCAGATCTGTGTAGGAGTTTAGCATGTGATGCATAGACTTACACAGAGTTGAACAACCAATGTTGTTTTTATAGTATAAAAATCTATATGTCACATCATTACTAGGCTAAAAAAAAAAAAAAAAAAAAAAAAAAAAAAAAAATATATATATATATATATATATATATATATATATATATATATATATATATATATATAAACAAAGCAAAAGCATTCAACATTTATTTGATGTGTAAATTATTATTAGACATAACAGATCAGGTGTGGCTGTGTATCTGCTGAGCTGCAATTCTTGCAAAAACACTCATCTCCAGCAAGATGGCAAAAAATGTTGAATGTATGCTCATGTATTTAAAAAATCATGTACAGCTTCATACAAATACAACAAATACAAACACTGTAGTGATCTAGATACAATATCAGAATTACTTAAACCACAGTGTAACGGGGAGCGAGGAGGTGGACGCATATGCAGAGATAAGTGAGATTTATTAAGGGCAAATCCAAAATCAGGATTGAGACAGTCCAGGATCATAGAGCCAACATGGATTGCATGAGTTAGACATGACGAGAAACACAAACAAATTCTAATCGCCAAACAACAAACAAAGATTCAAACAGTTCTGCCAACATACAAACAAACAGCATGATCAAACAAAGACCAGTAACCAGACCAGGGAAAACACAGGGCTTAAATACAAGGGTAACAAGGGACAGGTGCAAACACAGGTGGAGACAATCAGGGGTGGAGTCTTGAAATGAGGGGGCTGGACTAAAAACCAAAACAAATACACATGGACTGGACTAGGAGGGGCCAATCGTGACAGTGCCCCCCTCCCCAAAGGCATACAACTCCGAGGTGTGCCAAAAAAATAAATAAAAATAAAAAACAGACACCAAGGACCCAAAAACAGACAGAACTAAACAAAGACAGAACACGGAAGACAAGAAACAGGGAACGGAACAGGCACAGGAACAGGCGCAGGACACGGAACAGGACCAGAAGGCACAGAAACAGAAATGGAACAGAAGCCAAAGGCACAGAAGCGGGAACACGAGTGGAAGCCAAAGGCACAGCAACGGAAACAGGCACAGGAGCAGAAATGCGGGAACAAGGAACAGAAGACAGCACCAGACACAGGAACAGACGAAACACGAACAGAACAAGGACGAAACACGGAGGGAGAACAAGGAAGCACACCACAAAACGATGCAGAACGAGAGACGAACAGAAACCACAGGACGAGGAAAACAAGAACAGACCACAGACCACACAAACGACAAGGGAACAGGAACCAAGACCGACACAGGTACAGAAACAGGCACACAAACAGAAACTGGGATAGGAACGAAAGGAGACACAGGAAGAGGAACCACAACAGGAACAGGAATAGGCACAGACATGACAGAAGGGAACAAGACAAAACCAGGAACCGACAAGGGCAAAAATGAAGGAACAGACAAAACAGGGGACACAGAAGCAACAGAAGGCCCATGGGGAACAGACACAGGCGAGGGTGGGATGGGCAGGAACAAAGGGGCTGCAACGTCCACGGGGGCAGGCGGGCCTGCAACGACGTCCACGGGGGCAGGTGGCCCTGCAACGACATCCATAGAGACTGGCGGCGGGTCTGGAGGCGCGGCGACGGGTGGCGGGTCCGGAGGCTCAGGCGTGCTGCAGGGTGCGGCCACAGGATCAGGAATGCCGTGGGGTGCGGCCACGGGATCAGGAACTCGGGCTGGGGACAGCTGCTCCAACCTGGAGGAACAAACAGACAGGGGACCCACTCGGCCATTGCCAAGGCTCACTAGAGCGATAAGCAGCTCGCAGTGGCGCTTGCGAACAAGCCGAGTACCAACATACGGGTTTTCTGAATGTTCCATCTGTCTCACCATTTCTTGCGCTCCAGGTCGCTCCTCCCTGCAGCGTTGCTCAAGACGGGCAGACCCAGGGCGCTTACCTGAGCTCTCGTCGTCCAACTCGAAGATGGGATGGTTCTTTGTTTTTCTTTGGGACCGACGAGACACTCGTGTACCCTCAACGCCAGGGGATTTGCTGTCTCCGGCTTGGTGGCGTTGGGACATGTCGAACTCGGGCTGCTTAGAGACAGCCGGAGTTTCGTCCCAACGGAACAACCACATACCGGAGTCTCACTTACTCGCTGCTTCCTTTGGTGACTGGTCTTTCTGTAACGGGGAGCGAGGAGGCGGATGCATATGCGGAAATAAGCAAGATTTATTAAGGGCAAATCCAAAATCAGGGTCGAGACAGTCCAGGGTTATAGAGCCAACACGGATTGCATGAGAGATAGACATGATGAGAAACACAAACAAATTCTAATCACCAAACAAGAAATGAAGATTCAAAAAATTCTGCCAACATACATCAAACAAACAGCACGATCAAACAAAGACCAGAAACCAGACCGGGGAAAACACAGGACTTAAATACAAGGGTAACAAGGGACAGGTGCAAACACAGGTGGAGACAATCAGGGGTGGAGTCTTGAAACGAGGGAGCTGGACTAAAAACCAAAACAAATACACATGGACTGAACTGGGAGGGCCCAATCGTGACACAGAGTCATTCAGCAAATGTGCTGAGATTAGATTCAGGGGAGAGAAAATAAGGTGGGGGGGGGGCATCTTTCCCCCAAGTTACCTTGAAATTTAGTATCAGATTGTTAAGGCAGTTGCTGTTCATAGCAGTATGTACTGTTCAGAGTTCTGACCCTTACACACTACACGCTGCTACCACACACATTACAGTGGAGTCATCCCTGTATGTCTAACACACACACAGCCATCCACACACACACACACACCCACACACCACACAACCCTTCTGTTTCAGTCTTCTTCAATATTTATCTGTGAGAATGAAACCTCTCTCTCTCTCTCTCTCTCTCTCTCTGTATGTCCCCTTTGTTAGTATAACTTCAGAGTTCGCAAACAAAGCCAGAAAAGGAGAGGGAAGGAGGGAGGGAGGGAGGAGGGAGAGAGAAAGAGACAAAGATGGAGGAAAGCCCCCTCAGTCAGTTTTGCTTTCCCTCCAGGAAAGATTTTTAAATGTGTTGCTGTGGAGTGACTGCTCACTGAGAGGATTTGAATGACTCTTATTAGTGTATGTGCACAGGCAGTCAACCCCCCCACACACATACAAACAAGTGAGATTTGCCATTCACACAGCTCACTCAGTGATGATTAATCCAGCAAGCATTAAAGCAGTGTCTAAATGACTCCCTGAGAGTGATGATGATTGATGATTTGTAAAATGTCAGCATGTGGCTTCTCAAGGCTTAAGTGCTACAGCAGGTGTTACACATTCTGTGAGCGTGGAGTGTAACACCAGTCCTGCCTTTTCTTTACAAAAGAGAAGTGTGGTGATTAAAAGCCGCGCAGTTGTGTTTTTAATGGACACTTATGGTAGTGGTATGTGTTGAAATGGTTATTAAGATGTCTGTGTCAGGAAAATAAAACAAAAAAACAGAAACTACATATTAAACTGACAATTACTTGAACAACTAAATACAATATCAAATATTTCAATGTTTGATGTGTCCACTCTTTGCCTTTAACACAGCTCCCATTCATTTTGAGAGACTTGCTTTCAGTGATGTTAAGGTCTGCACTCCATTGTTGCGTCCATTGTTCTGAGAACATCGTAGCTAATTTCCTCTTTCTTGTCTATTTCCTTTTCTCAGTGAGGACTTTTAAGCTACACATCCTTTCAGACTCATAGTGTTGTCTTCTTTTAGTGGAAGGATGGAAAGAAACACCTGTGGATGTTTTCAGATTTGAAGCTTGAAACTTGATTTTCTCCTCTCTCTCTCAAAGAAGAAAGCTTTAATTGCTGTTTATTTGATAAGGTTTTGGTTACTAGGAGTTCCATTTTCTCTACATGTTTTAGTACACTTTTTGAATTCAAGCTTTGGAAATTTGTGGTTTTCATTTTTTTTAATTTGCCTTATGCAAGTGGAGTAACTTGCATACTGCATTATTTAAGTGTGTGTGTGTGTGTGTTTATTTAGGGTGGAGGAGAGTTTTAAGACCCTGTTCTGGTCCATTTTTGGCCTGTCGGAGGTGATATCGGTGGTGCTGAAGTATGACCACAAGTTCATTGAGAACATTGGCTATGTGCTGTATGGAGTGTATAACGTCACTATGGTAGTGGTGCTGCTCAACATGCTTATAGCTATGATCAACAGCTCCTACCAGGAAATCGAGGTGAGCAATTATTCACTCTTTACTAATGTCAGATGCTGTTCATTAAAATGTAGTAACATATACTAATACACACTTAACAGATCCCTGTTAATTACTTACAGATTAAATAGCAGGTGGTGTCTGATTTTGTATTATATGTGGTTCTAACAGTCATAGCCACAGTATAATTGCTCATGCTTCTTTCCATTTCTCTCCCTTCCTCTCTTCATCCCCCTCTCTTGCTCTCATTCCATCTCTTTTTATCTGACCTCCCAATATCTTTTTCCTTCTCTCTCTCTCTCTTTCTCGCTCGCTCTCTCTCTCTATAGGAGGATGCTGATGTGGAGTGGAAATTTGCTCGTGCCAAGTTATGGTTGTCCTATTTTGATGAGGGTCGCACGCTGCCTGCCCCCTTTAATTTGGTGCCCAGTCCAAAGTCCTTCTACTATCTGGCCCTGCGCACCAAAGCCTGCCTCGTACGCCTCTGCAAGGCCAAAAGTCATCGCCATGACAATGAAGTGGAGATGGGCATGCTCAACTCACGACAAAAGGTCTGAAAAAACAAAATGATGAGCCAGTGCTAAAAGTAGACGTCTATAGTTACAGAAACAGATACTGCCTATGTGTTCATATGTGTTTATCTAATGTTCCATCTGAAAAGGACAACACAGTTTGAACTAATTTGGTAGGAAGGTTCATGTATCCATGTAATATATATGGGACCTTTCATGGGTAAGTAATAAGTAGAGGTATTTACATTAGAAGTGTATGTCCAAAGGTTTGTAGGTATCAGATAGGGAGTTTGCTCCCCTTTTCTGCATTAATAACCTCAGCCCATCTAGAAAAGCTTTACACTAGATGTCGGAACATTGCGATGAGGATTTGATTGCATTCAGCCACAAGAGGTCAAGGTACTGATGTTAGATGAGTAGTTGGATCCCACTGCAACAAAGTATTGCATGAATTTCCATCACTTCAGAGAACACTGTTGCTTCAAGGCTTGAGATCTTTATACTTCTCTAGCTAACGCTTGGGAATAGTCATGGTGACCTTCAGTTCATATGCAACTGGCTGAGAGCATCTGTTCCTTTGGAGATTATACCAGTTGTGTTTACATATGTAGCAGTTGGGGGCTGTGTACAAGCGGCCTACATGCCATATGCATGTGCATTGATTGCATTGGCTGTTTTCTCTCCTCATCACAGCCCAGATGTGAAAGCTTCCTCTGATTGTGTCAGGAGCTCTCAATCTTTTTTTTCCCCTTTTTTCACTACTTTTCCAAGTTGCCACCATTCGGCTCAAAGCTCATCATACACCAGAGCAGTTTACTCAATCAAACTGCCTCTTCACAGCTGCTGAGCTAGCCCCAGTATTTGTAATTCTCTAAAATAATACTGGCTCCTTATCTTATTGTTTTGTTGTGGGACATTTTCTATTCAGTTATTCGTACTGAAATTGTTTTCAGTAAAAGTTGTGACTGAACCGTCTCTCTCAGAGCAGAACGCAGTCTGCAGAACTCTGCATGGAGAATGCTGTGCAGACAGAGACAAACCTAGCTGTGCTGAAAGGAAAAACAGTGGTGGTTCTTTGTAATGCTTGTTCTCTTGTTGAATTATAATGCTCGTTTTGTCTTTCATTCAGCCGGATCGATACCGAGCTCACTCGAGAAACAGAGAGGAGTACACACTGAGGAAACCCATCAAAAACCCCACCCGCTACCAGGTACACACAGAAAGGGAGAGAGTGAGAGCGAAAATGGGAGTCAGCAAGAAAGAGAGAGGATGAGAGAGATGCTAAATGAGACAAGCAGACAGATAAAAGAGGGAGTAACAAGATGAGCAGAAAGATAACACACGGAAAACATAATCTGAAGGATAGAGGGAAATGAAGCTCGCTGTGTGTCGGACAGACAGAAAGATATTTAGATTCATACACTTACAGGCTGCTTTATTAGTCACACTAAACTTGATGTTAATTCAAGACTATAGCTCATTTTTATGCACAGTTTATAGTATTCATCCTCATGGACTTTATCAGTTGTTGACTTTGATCATAGGACCACTATTGACTGGATACATTAACTGTTAGAATATTCAGTTATTGTAAACCTACAAAATGCATCTATATACTAGGTGTTCCTGATAAAAGGGCCAATGCATCTAAGTACAAGTTAGATTTAAATGAAAGTACCGAATGACCTGGCAACTCAGTGGATGGATGGATGGATGTATGGATGGATGGATGGATGGATGGATATACAGACATAGACAGACAGAGGTAGATAGACGTGTCTATCACCCTTATCCAATGTAAGAGCACATATAAAAGTGGCTCAGGTCAGATTTGAAGCGATCAGAATTGCTGTTTGTAAGATAGATAGATAGATAGATAGATAGATAGATAGATAGATAGATAGATAGATAGATAGATAGATAGATAGATAGATAGATAGATAGATAGATAGATAGATAGATAGATAGATAGATAGATAGATAGATAGACAGACAGACAGACAGACACACAGACAGACACACAGACAGACAACAAGTCAAACAGCCCCATCCTGAGCTGGTAAAACTGCAGCAGGTTGGTTTGTGTGTGCAGTTTAAAATTCTGCTGAATTTCTCTCTCTTGCACTCTGATACTAATATTTAATGAGTTCTGAAGGGGCTGTCAGAATGTGATGGTAATTCAGTGATGAAGAAGCTCATCCACAGCTGCAGAAACATGTTTAAATGTGTAACATTAAATGTCAGATTCTCAAAGGCTCTCACATTCACTGTGATCTGTAATTAAACAGAAAAAATGTCCATTAAATCTGAAGAAAAGGTCATATACTCAGAAAGTTTTTGTGTTTAGTTATTCTTTCTAGATATTCCTTTATGTCTCTTATTTACGATGTTGCTGTGTGAATCTCATCCAAACAGGGACTAGCTGTAGAGAGTGACTGTCTTTTGAAAAAGTGTATGTGGATGGTTTTGTGTGTGTGTGTGTGTGTGTGTGTGTGTGTGTTGCTGCAATAAAGCTCTGTTTAGCTTTTATATCTTGTAGTGTCATCCTATATCAGGCAACTGACGATGAAAAAAGTACAAGAATGGAAGTTTACAGAACATTAAGCAGTGCATCGTCCCTTTTTCCTCTCTCTCTCTCTCTCTCTCTCTCACACAGAAGATTATGAAGCGTCTCATAAAAAGATACGTTCTGAAGGCGCAGGTCGACAGGGAGAATGATGAAGTCAATGAAGGTAAAAATCTAATATGCTTAAATGATTATTACATTTACCAGCATATTGAGTGTCTGACTGGGGTGTGTGTGTGTGTGTGTGTGTAGAGCTGAAAGTTTAATCATTTTTATATTGAAATCGCAATTTGAAATGGCGTAGTCTTCAAATTGCCAGAGTTCCCATTTTAATTATTGCCTACATAAGGTTTAAGTGATACAGAGATGTTGTGAACGACCTCAGGCTCAGCACTGAGTGCAAACTCCTTCTATTCCGGTTTTATTAGATCTTAGTGCAGCTTTTCATACTGTTGACAACAAGATTCTAATCCAACTTCTTGAATTCTGGATCAGCCTCTCAGACACGGTTTTAAAATGGTTTACATCGTATTTAGGTAATAGACAATTAATGGTTTCAATTAGAAATTATTCATCAAAAAGATTTGGCATTTCTTGTAGAGTCCTTCAAGGTTCTGTTTTAGGGCATTTGCTTTTCTATTTGTACATTACCTCTAGGTGATGTCATTAGGAAACATAATATCAATTCTCATAGCTATGCTGATGACACCCAGTTATACATTTCCATTCCTTCTGATGATTAAGACTCTGTAGACAGACTAACCAGCTGTGTGTCGTGTATTTCTTAGCTGATGTCACAAAAACTTCTACAATTAAATCATAAAAAACAGAAATGCCGATTGTTGTACAAAACTCAGAGAAAGCTGCTTTATGAGAAACTTGGTTATTTAGCTTCATATACCAAACATGAGATATGAAACCTGGGTGTGATCTTAGACTCTGAGCTCTGTTTTATCCTGCATGTAAACACAGTCACTAAAGCAGCTTTGTATCATTTGAGAAATATTGCTAAAGTTCAGCCTTTTCTATCTCAGAGCGATACAGAGAAACCTGTTCATGCATTTGTTACAATTGAGTTGATTAGTGTAATGGACTTCCTAAGAAAACAGTTCATTTTCTACAACTCGCACAAAATGCATCAGCATGAATCCTAACAAAAAAGAGAGATCACATCACTCCTGTTTCAAACAAACTGCACTGGCTACCTGTTTCATTTAGGGCAGATGTTAAAGTTCTGTTGCTAATTTTTACAGCTCTATCTGACCTTAAAGCTTAAAGCACTGCTTACATCACAAAGTCTGTTTATGTTCCAGCATGTGATCTTAAAATACAGAAAACATGGAGAGACTCGTTCAGTCATTATTCTTCTTAACTGTGGAACTCAATGCCACTTTTATTAGACAGTGAAGCTCAGTGCTCACTTTTAAGAAGCATCTAAAAATGTATCTCATTATCTTAGCATTTAATTAAAACCCTACATCTTTTGTTTTTTGTAATTTGATCTGAGTCATTTTCTTAAATGTTTCTAAGTTAGTGCTTACAGTTTCTTGTATTACTGCTCTGCTTTACCACCAGTCAGTAAAGCATGGTGAGCTGCCATATATATATATATATATATATATATATATATATATATATATATATATATATATATATATATATATATCACCGTTGTTATAGTAACTATACAGGAGATGCAAAAAACATACTTTACTTTTAATGTAAGTCAATGGAACCAGACATTTTTCCAAGTCATTTTGGGTAATTTTTTTGATCCATTTATCATGAAATTTGCATAAAAAGTAAAGGACAACAGGAATTTTAAAATGGTCAAAAACTGAAAAACAGAACAAAGATGGAGATGCAAGGTTTTGTTCAGACAGCAGTGATATATATATAGTATCTCACAAACATATCTTCAAATATTTAATCTTTTCGTGGGACAACATTATAGAAATGAAACTTGGCTATAACTTAAAGTAGTCAGTGTACAGCTTGTATAGCAGTGTAGATTTACTGTCCTCTGAAAATAACTCAACACACAGCTATTAATGTCTAAATAGCTGGTAACACAAGTGAGTACATCTCACAGTGAACATGTCCAAATTCTGCCCAATTGTGTCGCTGTCCCTCCCTGGTGTCATGTGACTCATTAGTTACAAGGTTCCAGGTGTGAATGGGGAGCAGGGCTGTTAAATTTGGTGTTTTGGGTCCAATTCTCTCATACTGGCCACTGGATATTCAACATGGCACCTCATAGCAAAGAACTCTGAGGATGGGAGAAATAGAATTGTTGGGAGGTCAGCCTGTCAGTACTCAGACCATACGCCGCACAATGCATCAAATCGGTCTACATGGCCGTCGTCCCAGAAGGAAGCCACTTCTGAAGCTGACACTCAAGAAAGCCCGCAAACAGTTTGCTGAAGACAAGCAGTCCAAGAATATGGATCACTGGAACCATGTCCTGTGGTCTGACGAGATCAAGATAAACTTGTCTGGCTCAGATAGTGTCCAGCATGTGTGGCGGCGCCTTGGTGAGGAGTACCAAGATAACTGTCTCTTGCCTACAGTCAAGTATTGGTGGTGGTAGCATCATGGTCTGGGGCTGCATGAGTGCTGCCGGCACTGGGAAGCTGTGGTTAATTGAGGTTCCATGAATTCCAACATGTACTGTGACATTCTGAAGCAGAGCATTAGCCCCTCCCTTCAGAAACTGCGCCGCATGGCAGTTTTCCAACGGTAAAGGTGGTGGACTGGCCAAACCCTAAACCCAAGTACGCACCTGTGGAGTATCCTCAAAATGAAAGTGGAGGAGTGCAAAGTGTCTAACATCCACCAGCTCCATGATGTCATCATGGAGTAGTGGAAGAGGATTCCAGTAGCAATCTGTGCTCTGGTGAATTCTATGCCCAAGAGGTGTGGCATACGCCTGGCCCCCAGGCCCCGACAATGACAGCTGAGAGAGCCGGCAGGAAGGACGCTGGGGAGAGAGCCGCAAGTGTGGAGGGGCGGAGCGCAAAGCCCGAGCTCCCCGGATGGACGCGAGGCACAAGAGTGACAGCGGAAGGAGGAGGACGAGGATGCGGACGCTGGTGCCAACCATGAGAGGCACCAGAGCAAGGACCGAGTCCCGAGCTCCTCCGCCCGGGCCCTGCACCCTGTTACGCAGCAAGGCCACTACGTTCGACCCAGGCGGCTGAGTTGCCAGCTGGGGGCGATAACCGGAACACAGAGCGGCGAGCTCTTATTCCCTGGCGTCCTCGCCAAGGTTCGTCGCCGCAGAGTGTTCGGGCCCCGCCTTCCTGCCGGCTCTCTCGGCCGTCATTGTCGGGGCCCGGGGGGCAGGCGCATGCCACAAGGCAGTGTTAGATAATAATGGTTTTCACACAAAATATTGACACTTTGAGCACAGTTTGTGTACTCACTTGTGTTTCCAGCTATTTAGACATTAATGGCTGTGTTGAGTTATTTTCAGTGGACAGTAAATTTATACTGCTATACACGCTGTACACTGCCTACTTTAAGATTTTATTATTTATTTTGTTATTATAGATTTTAGAAATAAGATTTATTTCTATAATGTTGTCCCATGAAAAAAAGAAAAAAATATATACATACATATATATATAACCCATCCATGCAGTGAAATGCCCACATACATGCACACTAGTGAACACACACACACTAGGGGGTTAGTGAGCAGCCCTATCCACAGGCCCCGGGGAGCAATTGGGGATTAGGTGCCTTGCTCTAGGGCACTTCAGTCAGGGACTGTCAGCCAAAGGGATCGAACCGGCAACCTTCCAGTCACAAGGCTGGTTCCCTAACCTCCAGCCCACGACTGCCCCACTTTGTGTGTATGTGTGTGTGTATTCGCACGCACGCACGCACACTCACTGTATATTCTGTATTAAGTGGGGAAATGTAACCTGATAATACAGATATTGTGAACTGGCTGTAGATGGGTTAGACCAATCATAAGCAACCAAACATCTACATGATGCCTACATGACAACACAACCACAACTAACTGGCCATCTGGTGCAAAACGTTTAGTGTTAAGCCTTAAGCCAGAGACAGACAGACAGACATGTTTGTATTGTAGACATTGGGATGGTTACTATCACTAGCACAGGAAAGAAATCTGTGGAATTCCCATCTCTTTTAAGACAATGCTGTTTAAATCACAGTCACAATATCAATTTGAAAAATCTCAGTTATATATTTTTCACAAATTGTTCAGCCCAGTATTAGTATGTGTGCATGTATTTGTGCTCATGGGTGTCCATGCCTGGGTGTGCGTCATTTTGTTTAAACGTGCAGGATATAAACAGGATAAAGTGAGCAGGTCGTGTGAAATGTGTGTGCACATGCCTAAATGCAGAAGCAAATTATTTAGTGCTGACACTGATGTCTGTGATGAAGATGAAGTACCACCATGAAGAAGATGTAGAACCACCAGCTGTGTGTGCATGTGAGCGAGAGAGGCTGTGTATTTGTGTGGATCTGCATGCAAACATGCTGCAGAATATTATGTTATTTTCTATCAAATAAAAGCTAACATGGTGTACATTTAAATATTATTAATTAGATTGTTTTTTTTTTATTTTACGCTTTATTTATTTATTTTGAGACCAAGATTTTATTAAATGATAAATCATAGTATAAGTATCTAATTAGAGTAGTTTTTGTCAGGCTTTCTGCCTTGTGGTTTGATCATCACTTCTGAAATATGAAGCATTATGGGTGTTAACTTCATTCTCAGTGCTTTAGAGCTTTCTCAGACATTTCAGAGTCATCTGCAGTCATATACAGCTCTATTCATTATTCTGGTCGCATCTGAAATACCTTTTTTTTACAGCTTTTTTTTCAGCTTTTCATCTTCCTACTAATCATTTGAAACCTGTGAAGTCACAAAGGACTGTCATATTAGACTCATGTTGTACATTCATCTGCCATGAAATAGTTTTTATTTTATTGAAAACATTGAATTCAATCTATTTTACATAGTGATATACAGTACAGAACAGTAGTGTACAATGGCCTAAAATGTGGTAAAAATACAGTTTTACTGTGAAATATATTATTTATCTAATATGAAATGAAGCAAAAAAAAATCATTTTTTTATTACTCCAAAATGTGTAAACACTGCATATCAACCTCTGGCCTTTGCTGTTTGTTACAATATACTCTATGTGTGCTTGTGTTGCAGGTGAGCTGAAGGAGATAAAGCAGGATATTTCCAGCCTGCGATATGAGCTCCTAGAGGAGAAATCTCAGGCCACGGGAGAACTTGCCAACCTCATTCAACAACTCAGCGACAAGTTTGGCAAAAACACCAAAAAACAGCCCTAAGAGAAGAGGAGAAAAGAGAAAGAAAGAAGAAGAAGAGAAAGGAATACAATGGAAAGGGAGTGGGGTACATTTTTTAAAATAAAGCTGCTGAAATGGGTTATTTGGTGCAATGACATGAAGAACCACGTTCAGACAATTTCAGCTGAAACCTTTTATGTTTATGGATTTTAGCAGATGCTTTTATCTATATCTTTTATCTTTTATCTATGCTTTTATCTTATAAAACTTTTACAAAGCATATCCTAGCTTATACAATTATATTAGAGTCATCAATACAGTTAGGATATTGCCAAAACAATGATGCACTAAATGGCCAAAATTGTGTTGTCATCTGACCATCACACCTGTATGAGCTTATTGGACATACAATTCCAGTAGTATGGATATAAATACAGAGTTGCCTCCCATTTGCAGTCATAGTAGCCTCCACTCTTCTGGGAAGTCTTTCAACAAGATTTTGGAGCATGTCTATGGGTTTGTACTCATTCAGTCGAAAGAGCAGTGGTGATGGCCGACGCTGAAGTTGAATGAGAAGTCCTGGCTCACAATCAACATTCCAGTTCATCCCAGAGATGATCAGTGGGGTTGAAGTCAGGACTCTGTGCAGGCCACTGGAGTCCCTCCACACCAAACTCATCAAACCATGTCTTTATGCCTGTTAGATAGTGAAATGTGATTCATCACTTCTGGGGACACATTTCCACTGCGGCGGCATGCTTTCCACCACTCCAGCCAATGCTTGGCATTGCACATAAAGTGGCATCCTATAACAGTCACGTTTAAAGCCAGTGAACTTCTCAGTACAACTTATTTTACTGCCAGTGTTTGTCTGTGGAGTTTGCATGACTATGTGTGTGATTTTGCGCACCTTGTAGCAGTGAGTGTAGCTAAAACACTTGAATTCAATAATAAGGAAGGCTACTTTTGGCCATATTGTGTACATAATAGATAGAAAAATACAGACATTAAATCCTCAACTGAAAGGTTGTTTAGTAATCCATAAGTGGTTCTTCTATAGCTTTGCACCAAATATTGTTTTCTGACACCCATTTATTTTTAAAAATGCAAGGCAGAGAGAGAGAGAGAGGGAGAGATAGCGTGAGAAAGATAAAAGGAGAATAAAAGAAAGGAAGGTAGAGTAGTTTGCCAGGGGGAAAAGTGTGATAAAGTGTGGAGGTGAGTGTGATTAAGAATACAATGAAGGCTTTTCTCAACTGCTTTGACAGAATTCTGAACTGCTGTCTAATTTTGTAAAACATGCTCTTTTCCATTATACATAAAATCCATTAGTCAGTTGTGACAAGCAACTGTCTTTTCTGTTCTCCCCTTTTCTTTTGATGAATCATATACAAACTACTGACAATATTGAGGTGAATGAGTGGAAAAGAAGCCAGATATACAACCCCAATTCCAATGAAGTTGTGACATTGTGTAAAACAGAAATAAAAACAGAATACGATAATTTGCAAATCCTTTTCAACCTATATTCAATTGAATACACTACAAAGACAAGATATTTAATGTTCAAACGCATAAACTTTATTGTTTTTTTCCAAATATTCACTCATTTTGAATTTGATGCCTGCAACATGTTCCAAAGAAGTTGGGACAGGGGCATGTTTACCACTGTGTTACATCACCTTTCCTTTTAACAACACTCAATAAGCATTTGGGAACTGAGGACACTAATTGTTGAAGCTTTGTAGGTGGAATTCTTTCCCATTCTTGCTTGATGTACAACTTCAGTTGCTCAACAGTCCGGGGCCTCCGTTGTCGTATTTTGCGCTTCATAATGTGCCACACATTTTCAATGGGAAACAGGTCTGGACTGCAGGCAGGCCAGTCTAGTACCCTCACTCTTTTACTACGAAGCCATGCTGTTGTAACACGTGCAGAATGTGGCTTGGCAGTGTCTTGCTGAAATAAGCAGGATGTCCCTGAAAAAGCCGTCGACTCGTCAGACCACAGGACACTTTTCCACTTTGCATCAGTCCATCTCAGATGAGCTCGGGCCCAGAGAAGCCGCAGGTGTTTCTAGGTGTTGTTGATATATGGCTTTCGCTTTGCATGGCAGAGTTTTAACTTGCACTTGTAGATGGAGCGACGAACTGTGTTCACTGACAGTGGTTTTCTGAAGTGTTCCTGAGCCCATGTGGTAATATCCGTTACAGAATGATGTCGGTTTTTAATGCAGTGCCGCCTGAGGGATCGAAGGTCATGGGCATTCAGTGTTGGTTTTCTGCCTTGCCGCATACTTGCAGAGATTTCTCCAGATTCTCTGAAACGTTTGATGATATTATGGACTGTAGATGATGAAATCCCTAAATTCCTTGTAATTACACGTTGAGAAACTTAAACTGTTGGACTATGTGGTGAACCTCGCCCCATCCTTGCTTATGAACGACTGAGCCTTTCATGGATGCTCCCTTTATATCCAGTCATGACACTCACCTGTTTCCAATTAACCTGTTCATCTGTGGAATGTTCCAAACAGGTGTTTTTTGAGCATTCCTCAACTTTCCCAGTCTTTTGTTGCCCCTGTCCCAACTTCTTTGGAACGTGTTGCAGGCATCAAATTCAAAATGAGTGAATATTTGCAAAAAACAATCAAGTTTATCCGTTTGAACATTAAATATCTTGTCTTTGTAGTGTATTCAATTGAATATAGGTTGAAAAAGGATTTGCAAATCATCATATTCTGTTTTTATTTATGTTTTAAACTACATTGGGGTTGTACGAAGTAAAATTAAATCTCTTTTCTTCATACTTTAACTTCTCAGTAAAATTGTTTAAAGTATGTGCAAGTTGTAATATTTCAACTTGCACTGATGAAGACTGATAGCATTACTTTGATCTAGTGATTGATGATGTACTGTTATAGATATTGGGATTGGCTATAATGTATAAGTAGTAATGTCTCGTATTTGGTGAGACCTTCTTTGAACAGCAAAATGAGCTTTCAGTTCTACACCAATGGTCTTTTTTTTTTACATTTTAATGAGATATTTTGGAGGATTTTCCATGCAGACTAGGTTAATAATGCTGAAAATGTGAGCTCTGTTTCTGAATCATGTTAAAGCAATTGAGAAAAGCCCTGTGAGCTGGAGGAGAGAGCGATGACAGTAGAAAAGATTATCCCTGGTTCAGGGTTACAGTGCAGAGAAAGGAATCCTGTCTGCACACTGAGAACATGGAGAGGAGAAAAAAAGAGACTTGTGCTCTCCTCATGTCCCTAGATACACTAAATTCTCTGCTAGAACACTAAATACCGTCAGTGCTGAGTAGATTTTTGGATGTAGAGTAAGTCTGCTCCTGTAGTACAGAGGACTTTCAATGGACAATCATTACTTAGCACACTATTACAGTTTAGGATTAAGCTTAAAAATGAACTGTGAACTTTTATAGTTCCACATATACTGAACATTGAAAGCAAGTACAAATTCAAATCTTATCAATTTGTGTATTAATTTATTTTTAACCCAAATTTTACACAGTTTTTCTCCCCAATGTAGTCATAGCCAGTCTCATCTGCTTGATAGAATTCCCTTAATCACATGATACTACCAAGCTGGGTGGGTGAAGACTACCTGTGCTTCCTCCAAGACATGTGAAGTGCCACTGCTGCTAAACCAGAATCAACAGCTCAACATGCATGGAAGAGAGGACTAGCTGTCGGCTCTGGTCCATCACTTAATGGAAGCATGTATTGGCTGCCATTAAAATAAGGGATTTGGCAGGGTGGTGGGGTGGTGTAGGGTAGTTTAGTGGTGGGGGATTGTATATATGTATTAGTATCACACTGAAGGAGTTAAGGGTGGTACTCAGTCAGACTCCCAGATCTCTTGGACTCCTGGCAATGGATTGCTATAACATCACTGGGGCTCAAACATATCATATCCCAGTGTTTGGTCAGTTGCATCATTTGGTTGCGCCTTAATTTTGATATCTAGTGCACTATTATCAGCATAGAAGGCCTACTACCCTGCACTCTCAAAAGGAAGGGTGCCAAAAAGGGTATAAAGAGATAAAGAGAAACTTTTTAAATGTTTTGTAAATCCATTCATCGTAAAAGTTCTATTCCTGTTGAAGTTTTTTCCCCTTCTCTAGAAACATGCATCCAAACCAAGAACCATTTACAAACCTTTATTTAGCACATTTAATGTGAAATAGGGCAGAATTTGGGATTCAGTCTGTGTCTCTTGATTCCACTCCATTCAGTTAAGATACTCTCTAGCTTCTAAACACTTTCTGTAAGTGACATGCATGAAAATGACCCCTCAGCAAGGAAAAAGAGGTGTGAACTGCAGTGGGATTCATATGGAATGCCCTACAGCAGTAATGCACATTGAATACATTGTGCAGAGGATAACAAGCTACTAGACCTAAAAAGTAGGACAGGAAAAGGTGTCATTTATAATATAGTGCTTTATTAGGTCTGAGGCTATAAAATGGACATTTGACTGACTTACCCTGTTCTATCATAATCATAAATTCTATAAAATACCACATTCAAAGGTGGTCAGAGACGGCACTTGACCACAATCCGCAAAAGTGTAAATGGAATACATTTCTATTTCCACATATCACTACGTAAGTGGAAATGCATCATTGACGTAAGTAATTGAAACAGCTGCTAGATGAATGCTGTGTCCATATAGCTGAGTTAAGCTTCCTTTCTTAGCCATCTTCCTGATTTTCCCTGATCTGTAGACCTTAGTCTCACTAAATATGTTGGCAGGACTGACTAGCATAAACATTTACATGACTTTCAGATCAGGCAATATAATGAAAGGAGATAGAAAAAAGAGGTTTTATTGAAAAAATTGAATGCAGACAAAGCCTTCTTCTTTGCCAGTGCAGATTTTCATTGCCTGTTGTAATTAGTTTCTTTCAGTATTTGGCAGCATATACTTCCAGCAACCGGTGAGAAACTACACAAGAAAAAATGTGTATTGACATGATTTCAATATGTACATTAGTAAATTAAGGAAATGAATTAAGTACTTACACATAGTAATTGTGTTTATCTATTTCATTCGGGTGGATCAAGTATATTTAAAGCAACCTATAACAAACGTACAATGGAAACAACATATGTGTTGTACTTTGATGGGGAAAAGAAAATTTGGATTTCATTTGGTGACACTGGAGACACAGGTGTAAACAGAATCCTGCCAATGTCCAGATACAATCCAGACATGAAAGACATGATAATGGAAGGTGTGAACAGCCTCTATGTGAACTACTTAACGAGACAACTGAAAATGGATGAAAATGTTAGTAAGTGAGAAAATAGGTAAGATATAATCAGTAGAAGTAAAAATACAGAAAGCATATCATGAAAAAGTAAAAGTTTCTTTGCATCAAGAAATGATTCTTTAGACTGATGGAAAATGTCTTGTGTAAGGTCCTATATGGAACCTTTTTGAAAAGGGTTCTACAGAAGAATGCTGAAGCTATATTGTTGCAAGGTCAAGCTTGTAACAATAGAAGAACCCTTTTTGGTGCTTTGCATTGGGAAAGGGTTCTTCAGATTGGTGGAAAATATGATGAAAAGGGTTCTACATAAAAGGGGTTTTCTACTGTCACAAGCTTGACATTTATTGATATAGCACCAAACGACATTTTTCTATAGTGTTTTAGCTTTGAGTGGTCAAGGTTCTTCAATCGAACCCTTTTCAAAAAGATTATATATAGAATGCAAAGAACCCTTTAATCATGCAGAGGGTTCTTTTAGTTTTCATGGTTCTATATAGAACTATTTTCCTTACTGAAGAACCTTTAGAAGAACCATCATTTTTAAGAGTGTACATGCTGATTTCTCTGCTTACAGTTCCTGGGAAATGCTCAAAAAAATGTGTAAATGAAAGGTACAGATTTGTATGTTGCATTGTGGTCAGTGCACTGCAGTCTGAAAACAACAACAACAAGATAAACGGGTCATTTCTACTGTGCTGTACAGTTTTGTAGACTCAATTTCGTCCCAAATTAAAGAGATCAGAGGTTATTATAGCATCGCTTGGGCTGACTGCACATTGATATTGTAATGGGAGGGATGTTTAAATGCAGGCAGCCAGCGGAACGAGGGGAAGTAGCTATTATCATTATTACCTGGACTGTGTCATGTGATCACCACACAGGAGTTAATATTGGGCTTGAGGGCAAAGTGAGTTTAAAAGGCCAGAGTGTTCATGTTTATTGGGTCCTTATAAAAGGGCTGTGACCTTTGAGCAGGATCACATTCAGACACCACAAACAGAGCCTCCGGAGTGAGGAGGCAGAGGAGAGGAAGGAGGCATATGAAGAGGAGAGAACAGTACACAGGGAGACTGCAGACGTGCATTGCATTCTGGGACATTATCTCTTGGGACATTATCTCCCCGAAGAATCCTTTTCCAGGCTAGAGACATCATCTTATAAGAAGCGTGGGCGGGGTGCGAAGGAAAAAAGAGAAAAGCACTGTGACATCACTGGGGTTTTGTAGACTGTAGAAGAGGAATAATTTACTTTACCACTGTTTCCTCAAAGTCTTTAACTGTCATTGTAACTGGTCCTCCACTCTTATCTGTAACAGGCTGTCTAATTAACTCATTTCAACAGGACACAAAACCTTACAGGCACTCCTATGATGCTCAAAGACTATCTCAGCATTTTACTGCAGATTATATTTCTAGAAAGTGTCTTAACCAAACAACTTTAGCCATAGACAGGTGTGTGTGTGTGTGTGTGTGTGTGTGTGTGTGTGTGTGTGTGTTTATGTGCGATTACTGGCATTCATTGTTAAGATGAGCAAAAAAGAAACATTATCACCTTGATTTGCCTTGAAATACATGAAACACATTATCTTACAGTTCAGTGTTTAATTTTCAAAGACAAAACATATACATATATAAAAACCTCAAAAATACCTCTTAATTATTGGCATCTCTGCATTTAGTGCTTTGTGTATCCTTTCTTTATCAAGATAACAGCACTCTCTGAGTCATGCTGGATGAGGGGGAAGAATACATAAAACAATCTGAGACCATTTCTCTGCCTAAAACATCTTCAAAGTTCTTGGCCCTTGGACAGCCCACAAGATTTCAGATAGGTCAGGGCACTGGGGTGGCCACTGCAAAAGCTAGATTCGGTGGTTACCAAGGCATTTTTAAGTGGATTTGGAGGTATGTTTTGATGCACTGTGCTACTGCAAGATACAACCACAAACTGGTTTTAGCCTCCAAAGATCGGTTGCACCAACAGGTCTTAACAAAGATGGTTTTAACTGCTAAGACCAATTTTCTGAAGGGACTTTACACCAGTTGCATGTGAGACTACATGTAACAGTGGTGGTTCCTAAGTGGTGGTTCCTAAGTAACCTGGGTTACTAAGCAAAACTGCTGCATGTGTAAACATCCATGGCGCGTCTATCTGTTGATGTATTACTTTATCACACAAGATGGTTACCAAGCACACAGAAGAATCAGAGAAAAGGGCATTTCTGAGCCTAAAAATGAAACAGCTATACACTTTGGTGTTAACTAGGGTATTAAAATGTAGGGAAAAGTTTGATGGCCAACAGCTCTTGCTAAACGCTGTCGCTCTGAGTGAAGTGATGTTTCTGCATAGTAGCATTAGCTGATCACATAGTGATGATATACAAAGATTAGAATTTAGGGTAGTTAGTTTATAAGCAATGCTGTATGTGCAGCAATGCTGTGACAAGCAAAGTACCAGTGTGCATAAAGCAGTTATAATAGCCTAGAAAAGGTCTAGAATTTGACTTTATGCCTGATCCGAGCAAGAAGTGTAAGTTACATCTTAGTGAAAATTCAGCTTATGACCATTTGGTGCAGTGATTTTAAAGTTATGACCAACTTAGAAAGTTATGACCAGTTTAGCTTACGACCAGTTGTAAGCCCTGTTGGTGCAACCAGCCCAGGATTTTGATATAAAATCTCCTGGTATTTGATGAGGTCCACAATGCCACATATCATAAGAGGACTTCCAGGGCCTGTTAGAGCCCCACATTATCAGTCCACCATCCATTTAAGAAAGATAACGGTCATTTCATTTGTGTATTTGTTTGCAATGTATGTATTTACACCTCAATGAAACAGGACCTCATTGAAAAAGACTTTCTAAAAAAGTGCAGACACACTGTATGTGAATCAAATTTGTTCAGAAGCATTTCCAGGGATGCCAGTAGTTGTGACATTTGTTCCTAATGAAAAAGACTTTTTTTTCCCTTTAAATGATTCCCTCATTGAACAGAAATAGCTCTCTTACATTTGCCAATCAAGCTGTTAAATGTTTTTTTAAGTGCTTTTTCATCTCTACTGAGGGTGCCATTAATTCTGAAAGGCAGTATGTGTGATATGTGCTCACATGCACGTAAACATCTGTAGCTGCTTTCAAAGTGGGAAATCATATTTGAATATAAAACACTGTTTTGAGCAAACACTATGGTGAAAAGAAACTGGTGTTCAGTATTTTTCACTTGCATGGAAATAAAATTTAATTAAGAAACACATTGTAATATTTTCAATGCTGAATTAAATAGTCTGAAAAAGATGGGATTTGGTGCATATTTTTAGATAGTGTACCTAAATAAAATCTCTTATAATTGTTCATTCTTGGTCATTTTCAACTATCGTTAACTGTTGTGTGTGTATGTGTGTGTGTGTTGGGTGGGGATGTTGATGCTTTGCTGTGTAACATGCCAAATGGCTCAAAATCAGCCTGTATCTCTGCTGCATTCTGGCAGAATATAATGTTGCAAGGTAAATTTGGAGCAGTAGCAAACTGATTGTTCCCTCTTGACAGTCCTGGTGGTTTTCTGCTTGGCAAGCTGAGTGTTGGGGGATGGTGGTGTTTGCTTTACAGGACATGGTCATTATGACCACTCAAGTCATGTGTCATCTTTTTTGTGACATAGTGTGTTTTGACGATGACAGCGCAGACTCCATGGCAGCTTTGTAGTTCCATTAGTCTCACAGTAGAACATGCTCAGCACTATCAGAAAACACTTGGCCACCCCAGGCACCTTTGACAGGTTATTTTGCGCTCTTGATGGGACTGTCATTGGCCTGTCATTACAGCCATGTCAGATAATGTCAAAAATAAAGCCATGGGGATTGTGACTGATGGAATTAGAGATGGTCTCTCATGACATCTCCCTCATGTACACTCTGCTGCGGAGAGTGATTTCCCTAGTGGTTTCTAATGGCAGGGGAAAATCACACAGCTTTCTTAATAAAGGAAACAATTCACCTCAAGTTTTATTGATCCACTGAGGAGATATTTTCTAATAATTGGGGATCCAAGCACCGAATATGCTGGAGCCCCATTTTTTTTTCAGATTTATTTTCTTCTCATTTTTATTATTCATGATTATTGGAAGAGATGACCAAGCAATCCAATGGTGCTCTAATGGTACACTCTCGACCCATCGAAATATTTGACTGATTCAAATGCTGAAAGCTCATTCATCTGTTTCATCTATCGTTCCATACTTCTCCCCATGACAACATCATCTTCCATTGGATTCTATTCCCTGTTGAGTCATTTCTTTGGACGATGTGTCCTGTTCTGCAATGGTAGCAAACCAAGCAAGACCTAACATCTGGTCTTCACTCGCTCTCTCTTTATCTCTCTCTCACATCACACATGCACATACACACAGACATCGTGATCCCAGGCAAGGACAACCACACAGACACAAACAGGGATAATAAACATTCATGATGTAATAAAACATGTACCATGTACATATTTGTTGTTGCTGTCATAAAAAAACTTATATTTCTCAAGTGGTTACTTTAAAAGAGAAGGAAAAATGTTAGAATTGTAATGTACAATGAACTGTAATGACAGTTTTCTTCCAGTCTAGTTTCTGCAAATACAGGCAGATAATACATAATACAATAATACAAATAATGAGCTATATAGAACATTTTTACATTTGAATTTGCTTCACAGGTCTTTGCTGCAACTCTATTCTGTTTGAGTAAGGACATTTTAACTGGTTCTGAGTACAACTGGCTAATAGCATACCCTGTTACCTTAGCTTTTTCAGACAACTGATCATATATTTGAACTTAACATGAATTTCACATTGTTTAACTTTAATTCAAAATACATTAGTGACAAGCTGTACAGTAAAGACATGCAGATGTTGAATGTGAAAATACACTGTGCAGAATTATTAGGCAAATGAGTATTTTGATCACATCATCCTTTTATACATGTTGTCCTACTCCAAGCTGTATAGGCTTAAAAGCCAACTAGTAAATCAGGTGAGGTGCATCTCTGTAATGAGAAGGGGTGTGGTCTAATGACATCAACAACCTATATAAGGTGTGCTTAATTATTAGGCAACTTCCTTTTGCTTTGGCAAAATGGGTCAGAAGAGAGATTTGACGGACTCTGAAAAGTCAAAAATTGTGAGATGTCTTGCAGAGGGATGCAGCAGTCTTGAAATTGCCAAACTTTTGAAGCATGATCACTGAACAATCAAGCGTTTCATGGCAAATAGCCAAAAGGGTCGAAAGAAGCGTGTTGAAAAAAAAGGCACAAAATAACTGCCCACGAATTGAGGAAAATCAAAATCAAGCGTGAAGCTGCCAAGATGCCATTTACCACCAGTTTTGCCATATTTCAGAGCCGCATCGTTACTGGAGTATCAAAAAGCACAAGGTGCGTGATACTCAGGGACATGGCCAAGGTAAGGAAGGCTGAAAAACGACCACCTTTGAACAAGAAACATAAGATAAAACGTAAAGACTGGGCCAAGAAATATCTTAAGACTGGTTTTTCTTGGACTGGTTTTATGGACTGATGAAATGAGTGACTCGTGATGGGCCAGATGGATGGGACCGAGGCTGGATCAGTAAAGGGCAGAGAGCTCCACTCCAACTCAGACGCCAGCAAGGTGGAGGTGGGGTACTGGTATGGGCTGGTATCATCAAAGATGAATTTGTGGGAATTTTTTGGGTTGAGGATGGAGTGAAGCTGAACTCCCAGACCTACTGCCAGTTTCTGGAAGACACCTTCTTCAAGCAGTGGTACAGGAAGAAGTCAGTATCGTTCAAGAAAAACATGATTTTCATGCAGGACAATGCTTCATCACATGCATCCAAATACTCCACAGTGTGGCTGGCCAGTAAAGGTCTAAAAGAAGAAAAAATAATGACATGGCCCCCCTTGTCATCTCATCTAAACCCCATAGAGAACCTGTGGTCCCTCATTAAATGTGAGATCTACAGGGAGGGAAAACAGTACACCTCTGTGAACAGTGTCTGGGATGCTGTGGTGGCTGCTGCACGCAATGTTGATCGTAAACAGATCAAGCACCTGACAGAATCTATGGATGGAAGGCTTTTGAGTGTCATCGTAAAGAAAGCTGGCTATATTGGTCACTGATTTGTTTTTGATTTTGTTTTTGAATGTCAGAAATGTTTATTTCTAAATTTTGTGTTGTTATACTGGTTTACCTGGTGAAAATAAACAAGTGAGATGGGAATATATTTGGTTTTTATTAAGTTGCCTAATAATTTGTGACGATTGGCTCCTCCCATTCCATGTGCGTTTGTTTTCGTTTTGTAACTCCGCCCTTGATTGTGTTCACCTGTCCCTCATTGTTCCGTGTATTTAAGCCCTGTGTTTGCCGGTCTTTGTTTGATGTCTCGGTCTCTGTTTGCTGGTTATTCCGGTTTATGTCATGTCTGTCCCCCAATCTGTCCGTGTTGGCTACATGAACCTGGACTGTCTCGACTATGACCCTGGATTTGCCCTTAATAAAAGTCGCTTACCTCCGCACATGCGTCCGCCTTATCGCTCCACGTTACATATTTCTGCTCAGTAATAGTTACCTGCACAAACCGATATCCTCCTAAGATAGCCAAATCTAAAAAACCCCACTCCAACTTTCAATAATATTAAGCTTTATTTATGAGTCTTTTGGGTTGATTGAGAACATAGTTGTTGTTCAATAATAAACAGAATCCTCTTAAATACAACTTGCCTAATAATTCTGCACACACTGTATACATGTAGTAACACAAATACTGTGTAGTGCAGCAAGATTGTTTAGTGCCTTGCAGGCCTTCAGAAATGGCCTAGTGAAAAAGAGTAACTTTTGTTCATTTTTATTTATTATAATAGTTTGTTGTATTTCAACTCTGCAAGTATTGTAATAATACTGTTATTACATTGTTTTAGCTGGCAAAAAAAGATTAATTTCTTGAAAAAAAAAACAATGAAAAAAGTTCCAGAACCAGAAACACAGGGGACAAATGAGAGGGCGGGGCTACAGACTACAGACAGGTGAGACGGATAACGAGAAGGCAGAACTAGGGAGGAGACAAATACCAGAACAACAGTAAAAGCACATGGAACAAGTATACAAAGGCTAAAACAGAGAAAGACCAAGACAGGGCAAGACAGGACCTAGAGAAAAGAAAGGGTGTTAAACACAGGGCAGTGCAATATAGTACATTTCAATAAGTGCAGTACAATACATTACAGTGAACACTTAACTCAGTGCTCATTTAAGTGCTGTATAAAGAAATGAATCTTATATGAAGTTTTAGTTGCATCACCGACTGTAAGTATGAGTGGTAGCCGAACCAATGCATTTCAAAACAACATTAGTTCTATACGGCTCTTTATTAAAAGAGTAAATATGAGAAATGAGAAAATATTTCAAATGACTGTGTTTAATCTAGAATGGGTGAAGAAAGCTTATGTAAATTGCTGTTAGCTCAGCACTAACATACTGCTGGAATTTCACAGGGGCAAAGGCAGAAATTAGCATTATTGTAGAGGTCTTTTTTGGCCTCATTTTGACCTTTATGGCCTGAACCGGTGACCCCTATCTGAACGTCTCTAAATGGTGTATTGAAGACACCACTATACGTCAAAGTAATGCTGTCACAATCAGATAGACACATGTGAATGTAATGATTGCAACCATTATGTGTACACATATACGGTACATCAGGTACAATGTGTGCACATAAAGCAGAGTGCATACAAACACAGTACACTGAATATTATACTGAAGTAAACATGTTCAATGTCACACCCATCCAGCCACTCTCTCTCACACACACACACACACACTCACACACACAATAACATAATCATGCATCCTCCGGCTGAGTCTCTTGATTTCTAATTGATTAAACAATGGCTCATTCTGCTCATCTAAACAAAGCAATATTGCTTGGCAGCCATCCATTAACTGCAAACAGCCTCAAACATAGAAATAGAACACTCAGTCTATTTCTACCGCGCCCTATAAAAAGCCCCGAATACGCAGTGTGAGTACTGTGAGAACTATTTCTGTAGTGCTTTCTGAATCTGAATGTTTCCACTAAATTCCACATAAAGAGCTGCACTTCCCTTGTAGGCTTAATAGCTGCATCTGAGTTAAGATTATTATACCACACCAGGGGTTTCACGCTTTCTTCCTGAGGACCCTCTTCCCCCTTAGTTGGATATTTTTCTTGCTTTATTCAACCTGATTGAACCCAGCAGCTAATTATCAAGCTCTTCGCGAGCTGAAGCAGGTGTGTATATGAGCAAGTAAAACGCTTAATTATGAAAATCAATGGGCGTCCAGGACTGGAGCTGTGAAGCACTTTACTGAGTTCTTCATAATCCTCCTCTTCTCTTCTCTTCTCTTCTCTTCTCTTCTCTTCTCTTCTCTTCTCTTCTCTTCTCTTCTCTTCTCTTCTTTTCTCTTCTCTTCTCTTCTCTTCTCTTCTTCTTTCTTTCTTTCTTTCTTTCTTTCTTTCTTTCTTTCTTTCTTTCTTTCCGCTGTGTCCTACCATCATCCACTTAAGCTTCTAGCCTTCTAGGTCCATGCAGAAGCCCCTGCGGAAATCCAGCCCAAGTTCTCTCTCTTCCCCTCAATCTCTCGGTCTGCCCTTGTAAGCTACCCACATACATTGAATCATCCTTTAATGGTTTCCAGTGGGCGGGGCCAGGCTTGGTGAGAAACAAAACATCCCTCCAGGTCTTCTGGAATGTATATCAGTGTCAACAAAAACATCTCATAACAATGACTGTATTTAACCTAGAATGGCGAAAGACAATTGTTTATATCAATTGCTGTTAGCTTAGCACTAAGATACTACCAGAAACCTTCAAATAAAGTAAATGAAATTTCTTTAACAAGCTTCAAAAGCTTTTGTTTCCAAATTTTGTTTCTGAAGGCCTGGATTTAGTTACTGTTCCAGGCTTATTATAGTTTTGAAATTGTATTTTGTTTGTTATTCTTTTTTATTGCTTTTCAATTTTATTTAGTTTTAAGAGTGTGTCAAAAGTTTTTGTTTATTTAGGAAACATTTATTTACTTTTTTAATATATTGGTAAATATTTGGAAATTTGAAAAGTGGGGCAATATTCCAAATTGGACAGCTTATTCCTTCTCCTGGGAATTTTAAGGTAGCAGGAATTCACATTGAAATAAACAGAAGTATATCACTTCCAGGCCATCTTTTCTTGCACTGAAACCACAAAAACCTAACTTGTGCTAGCACAACAGGGGTGGGAATCTTTAGGCACCTCACAATTTGATATGATCACAGGTCAGAGAGCTGTGATGCGATTATAAAACAATTATCGATGCATCTTGAAGCATCTTTTTTCTATACAGGATTTCTATTTTCCTAATGTCTGAGGACTCGGTAGTTTTAAAGCAAAGTATTTCTTAATGATCCATAATGTAAATGCATTACATTGTGGGGGGGTGGGGGTCTCTCTATAAAAAGTTGTGAAGATGAAGTTGCTTCTCTTTTGAATTTTCCTGTTCCACCTTAAATGGTGCCACATTTACATTTGGCGCCTCAGTCAGAATTTAAGGTGGACTGGAAAAATTTGAACAAGAAGCTGGAGAATAAGAAGCAACATCAGCCTCGTAGAACAGCCGAACGATGAGAGACATTTTACAATAAGCTGCTCTACTTCTGAGGAAAGGTTTTCTGGCGGAGACGGGAGGAAAGCCGCTATAACATTAGCTGAGCTAAAGCTTAAAGCAGAGCAAAGTGAATCTGTTTTCATTAATATTTTAGCCTATACTAAAGCATCAGCACGCACTGAGACATACTGGGCATTAAATGTTGTGGATCCCGAGGTGGTTTGGTTTTTGCTGAATGGACAAAATGGCTCTTCTTAAAATTTGGATTGTGACTCCTGACCTAACCTGGCTTTTAATGCAGAGGGTGCCGGTCCGATTTCTCGCTCATCCAGCTGTGTTGTTATGTGCCGCCACAGACTGTCTGGGCGCTGCACTTACCCACTTCCAAGTTCCGCTTTTTATGTTCCATCAACGTTATGTTATAAATTAAATATTTAGAAAATTGATTTTTGACATTAATAAAGAATTCAGAATCGTTCATGTCCGCATCTCAGTGCATCTAAGAATCCATTTTTTCCTGCACCCCTATAGCACAGTGTGTCTACATACAAAAAACAACACAAAAAACTCCCTGCACTCCTAAAATGGATGATAATTATAATATATAATAAATACAAGATCCACTGTTGAAGAGGCATGCTACAAATTTGCACAATGAGCCAAACAGAAGCAAGAAATTGAGATACACCTCTGTTTGTGCGTGAGCCAGTTCCCAGCTTTAAAACTCTAGCCCTAAATAACAGCATTGCAGAGCAGTCACTTGAGCAGAGAGTGAAGACAGATGGAAACAGCAGACTTTCTGTGTAAAGTTTCATCTGAAGTAAGTGAGTGATTAATGTCGACTGAATTGGAGTGAATTGCTGAGATGTGACTGAACATGAGATGCAATATGTAAAGCAATCTTATTTGCAGTATGTGGTTCTACATAATCAGTCAAAATAATACAGTGTATTGATTCCATACCACACAAGCCTTATTCAGTTATTAGATTAAGTAGACAAAGCTGACAAAGTCTGTATATCTGCATATTCAAATAACCACACTTATCCATAATTCCAGCAGTCCTAAACCAAGTTTGATGAAGAATAATGCTTGTGCAGGGAGATCGCCAAGGCTTCAGTAAGTAGTAGAAAGTTGCTGAGGACACAGCTGTGATGAGGTCAACTGTCAAATAAAAGTTCAGTTTGGATTAAACAAGGTTCTTGTGTGAAGTGCATGTCTGAAGAAGTTAGTGTGTGTGCATGGCCTCTCGTAAACATTAGACACAGCCTGCACTTCATCAGCCATAAACCTCCTCTGCCACTCGCTCTCACACTCTATCTACCCTCCTCTCTCTCTCTGTCTAATCCCATGTCTCTCTACCCCCATTGCCTCTTGTCACGTAGCTCATGTCGCACTCTCTCTCCCTCTCCTTGTTTGTTATAAGGACAAAGTGAACATATGGCTAAAGTCAGTCTGCCTTTAAACTCTCTAAAACAGATCAGGTGGAGAGCAGTGACAGCCTATGTTTACTTAACCTACATATTTCTACATATTTTATGACCTATCAAAAGGTTATTGCTATGTTAAGATGTTAAACACAATTTTGCCCAATTTTAGGGCAAAGCCTTTTTGATCACATTTTGAAAGCCCTGGATGCAGATTGAGCAGATTGAGATAAGTTTTGGGGATGTATTTACAGAAAAGGTTTGGATGACTAATGTCTTCTTGAAATTGTTAGCAATTTTAGCCATATAGCTGCAATGCTAAACTAAAAAAGCAGAATTTGGAAACCAAACTTTGCTTCTTTAGTTTGACTGTTTGACTAAATGTGGAATTACCATTTTTCTAGAGGAGTGTTAGATTTAGGGTGAGGCCTATTTTTAGAGATAGTATATATTGGGAATCAAATTCAAGCCAATACCAACAGAAAATGCCAGACTGGAAATCAGATGGAATAAAGAATAACTCATAACCAGCCCTGTAACAAATCTATGCTGAAACAGCTTACACTCACACTGTGTGAAGTGATGTGATGTTTATTGGTTCTTTGACAGCTGCTCTGCTCACAAATGTGCTCTTACATAGCAGTTGTTGCCAGTTGGACACACTTTATAGAATGTTATTATTCAATTTGATGAGAAGTTTACAAGGTTTTTTTATCAATTTATATACATTTAGAGTTTGTTATTCATTTCAAATGATCAAATTAATTTAAATGAACAGTTACATTGCCAGGCCAGATGGGGTGCAGTGTTTTTGTTCACTGGCTGTAGAATGTGTCGTACTGAAGAGCGCAGTGACTTTAAATGTGGCACTATTATAGGATGCCATCTTTAGTAAGTCAGTTCATGAAAGTTAGGCACTGATAGATCCGGTCAACTGTAAATGTTACTACTGTGTAACGGAAGCGCCAAGAAGCAACAGCAGCTCAGCCACAAAGCAGTAGACCTTGCAAAAGCAAGGCGACCGAGTAATGAAGCGTGTAGCATGTAAAAATTGCTTATCCTCTGTTGCATCACTCACTACAGCATTCCAAACTTCCTCTAGATGCAACATCAGCACAAGAACTGTGTATTTCCATGGCCAGGCAGGCAGGCTTATGATCAATGTGCAATGCCAGGCGTTGACTGCACTGGGGTGACTGGATTCTCTAGCAGTAGAGCTCAGCATGGTGGAACTCCAGTGGTCTGCACAGAGCCCTGACCTCAACCTATCTGAACACCTTTGAAATGGATTGGAACATTTATTGTGAAGCAGACCTTCATCTTCATCATCAGTGCCTTACTTCATAAATGTTCTTCTGGATTCCAAAATCATGTGAAAAGCTTTCCAGAACAGTGGAGGCTGTTATAGCAACAAAGGGGAGGCAAGTCTGAAAGCTCATGGTTTTTAAATGGGATGTCCAACAAGCTCACATAGGTGTTGTGGTCAGGTGTCCAGATAGTTTTGCCCAGTGTGGGTTCAGGTTCTAGTGTCCACTGTAAAACTTTAAAACACGTTGTCCACAAGCTGTGACAAAGTTATGATTTAACCCTTTAAAGCTTTTTAAAAGTCCTCAGAAGTGTGAAAGGGCTCCTCCGTGGAGCTAAATATAAACTACAGGCACAGTACTTTCTGGTCAAAGTATTTGTTCTGCATCAAATGGTGTCGTAATATCATTAATTTGGTAAATGCCTGAAATCCATTTCTTAACCTGCTAAAGGGCCTTTAAAACCGCTTCCAACTCAAATACTTATGCAATTATATTTTTTCCATGCCCCCTTCATTGCCATGGAGACGAGACCGTTCCTTCAGGGGTTTTGGGTATGAAATATGCCTTTAATTTTCATTCAACTGTTCTCTCTGAGCAGCAGTGTGATTCATGGCCCCATGCACCAGAATCTATTACAGTCTGCTTTATAAGTGCTCCTGGGGAGACACGTTTCAGCCACAGTTGCTTTGTGGACTGGGAAAAATCAGATAATATAGAATATAATGAGGATATATGTAATGATCTCATGTCCTGCTCACTTAGCATTGATACATGTGTCATCACATTACAGCAAAGCATATTAGAATGGATTAATTGCATGTATAGTGTACAGTCACACAGCCAAATTGCATTTTAGTTAAAAGTATGTAGATAGACATAAACATTTACAGTTAAATTGTTACTATGGATTAAGTACATGGTATCTGGCAGTGTTTTGACAAGATAATGCTACATTAGCTAAAGATTCATTGATTTGTTAGAGAGGTATTAGTATTGATAGCCTAAAAGTCCAAAATTGGCATCCACTTCAACTGAAATACGGCAAAGACATCTTAAATCTTGTTTCTTTGAAAAAAATAAGTTTAAACAATGTCTTAGTTGCTGTGAGTTGAGAAAAAAGTTGGGATGCTGAAATGCTGCCACCTTCTCTGGGTCTGAGCTCATTTAAAATGGACTGAGGGAAAGTGGAAAAGTGTTCTGTGGTCCGATGAATCGACATATGAATTTCTTTTTGGAAATCATGGACTCTTTGTCCTCTGGGCTAAAGACAACTCAACCTTTTATCAGTGCACAGTTTAAAAGCCAGTATTCATGATGGTATAAAAGTGCATTATTGCACATAACATGGGTGATGATTAACTAATGCTGAACGATATATATATATATATATATATATATATATATATATATATATATATATATATATATATATATATATATATATATGTTTTGGCAACATACTCTGTCTTTTTCAGGGAAGGCCTTGCTTATTTCAGCAAGACAATGTCAAACCACATTCTGCATGTCTTACAACAGCATTGCTCCATATTAAAAGAGTCCAGGTGCTGAATTGGCCTGCATATAGTCCAGATCTGTCACCACTGAAAAGTTTTGGTGCATTTGAAATGAAAAATATGACACAGGATACCCCAAACTATTCAACAGATGAAATCCTATGTTAAACAAGAAAACATTTCACTTTCAAAAGTGTTGTCTCCTCAGTGTCCAAACGCTTACAGAAACATCCAGCCAGCAGTGACTTGTGTGCAGAAACTGACCCCTTATAAAAGACTAGCAAATGACCAACACAAACTGTGCAGCAACAGATGAGACATTGTCTCTGACTTTACATCTATAAGGTGGACTAGGTACATAAATTGGACACAGTGTTTAAAAATTCCAGCAGCCTTCTGTCTGATCCACGTGTACCAGTGCAACACACACTAACACATCACCATCATGTCATTGTCACTGCAGTGCTGAGAATGATCTACCACCCAAGTAATACCTGCTTTGTGGTGGTCCTGTGGGGGTCATGGATGAAAGGAGTAAAGACAAGGTTAGTAATTTATATGTACACCAAATGATAAATAAAAGAAAAGTACTTATGTAAGCTATGTGCGTCAATCATAGACATAGCATTGCAGGACACAAGGCAGCACTTCACGACAGTAAATAAATTAGAATGAATCAGATTCATTTTATTTTCTGTTAGGCATTGTGTTTGCTACAGGCTAATATTTTTTCTTCTGCTTTTGATTTGGAAGTCTTAAATATTGCAGTAAAAATAAAATGAGATCAGACTGGCCAGAGGTTGAGCAGGGGTTTATCAGTGCTTCACGATGCATGGCGTCTCCACTGGCCCGGGGCCAGATTCCCCTCAGGAAGAGGAGGAAGAGCGGTGATGATGAAGAGGGAGTGTGTGCACCAGGCCTTTGGCTGGCAATAAACAGTGGGTAAGCAGCGCCGCAGTGCGTGGCAGGGTGAGCTGCCATCCTCAGGGGCAAAACAGGCGCAGGCGCGGGGCGTGACTGACACTGGCATGGGTTTGGGGACAGTTCTGAGGAGTGTGTGTGTGTGTGTGTGTGTGTGTGTGTGTGTGTGTGTGTGTGTGTGTGAGAGAGAGAGAGAGAGAGAGAGAGAAGGAGGTGGGCATCTGGCATGGTGACTCTGTGGGGTGAGATGTGTGTGTGTTTGTGTCTTTATCTCCTCCTTCAAGATGGCAGCGCAGTGAGAGAAGGTTACAGTGCTGGTGGCCAGGCCGCTCTCTCTCCATACCCACACACATCGCGCAGCAGCAGAAAAGGTGTATTAACTTTTCTTCACTGCGCACACTAAACTAAAAGGCCTGTGCAGTTATTAACAGTCTGCAGTGATCTGATCATGTGTGGACGTAAACGTACAGCCCTGGCATTTGGACGTGTTTGGAATGCATCTAAAGTGACAATTGGATATTAGATTTCATAGTTGGAAGAAGGGAGTTGTGCACATTTACTGTGCATTGGTTAGACAAAATTGTAGTGTGAGTCTTTGTTATGTACATGCATGGACTGTTACAAAGGTTTAGAGCAAAAAAGGACTTCAAACACAACTTATAAAACAAAACAAAAAGGAGATAAAGAAAGAAATAATGAGACGCATTTGCGAATGTGACAATACTGTTGATTACAGTGGTGGTCTGATGTTGCAGGGCAACAGTTTTCAACCTGTGGGCCACAGTCTGGACCACAACTATAAATGAGCTGCTCTTTCAGGGGGACGCGTAATCTTTCACATTACAAATGTTATGTAGTCGTACAGCCACCTCTGAAGGTGGTTTGAGTAATTGGATAATTGAAAAAATGTGTCTTTGACACATATTAGACCCTGTTCACACCTGTATTTAGCAAGGTTCATTTGTGATTGGATCACCCATGACACATGTTAAAATATAAACTGCACATATGAGTGCACGAGGACAGCGATTTGTGATTGGTTCCCTCACATTAAATATGGCACATCACTAGATCTATAGAAAAGACCACTGGTTTCCACCTGCCCACCCTGCTTGATCATCACTCACCCATTACACGGTGACCATCATGTTTCATGCAATAACAACATCTGCTAATAAATACGCCCGTGTTGCTATTGTTATTAAGTGTGGTATCTATTGTTTGACACTGACATGAACAGCTAGGATATTCTCTGTGAGAAAACTGCACAAATACAAACACAGTCAAATTGTGTATGAATTGCATTATAGAATATCCTCTGGTAAAGTGAACTCAGCTCCAAGATTCTTTAATATGTAAACAATGTAGCTATGGTAGTGAGGAATAGTATTTAGCAAAGCAGGATTTCTTGTTGTAGCCAGATAAATCAAGCCAGTTCAATAGGAAAAGAGCTGGGGGACATTCCTACTAGACAATCTTCAACTATTGGACAATACATAACATCACTAGGTTAATATTGTTTCCTTGAGGCTATCTAGTCCATCACATGGTAGGGGTCAGAAAATCCCAAATCCCAAGATATTGTTACTTTCTATGCTTTTACTTGGCTGCTCTTTGAGTTCAAATGAACAGTAGCAGCTCATTTAAAATATAAGGGAAAAATGTTTCATAAAACACAAATCAAACTGTTTTGTTTCATTAGTTTATTGTCCAAACTAATAAATTACACCATTATATGCATTACCAATAAAGCATGTTAAAATAGATCTCTTATTATAGTTATTTTTTTAGAGGATGTGTGTGTGTGTGTGTGTGTGTGTGTGTGTGTGAGTGTGAGAGAGAGAGAGAGAGAGAGAGAGAGAGAGGCTGAAAAAGAGTGTATTGATTATGTTTCAGTCCTTCAGGGGATAAACCCATTGGTGGATGAAGAGAGAAATGACACTTATTCCCTTTCTACTTTATCCCTGGACCACCCCAAATACTCTCTCTATCTCTCTCTCTGTCTCTCTCCCACTCAGCCTCAAGAAAAGCATCAGTCATTATTGTCATAAGCTGCATCCCTATCATCATCCTTGTCTTCATCATCACCATCATCTTCATCATCACCATCATCTGCTTCCTCCACTTCATATTCCTCTGAACTGTCACTTTAATCAGCCCTTGGCAGGCCGGGCTAGATTGCAGAGCTCATGATGTGCACCTGTGTCCTTTGCACGATTTTCAGTATTCCAAACGCTTCTGCAGACACACCAGTTCTGATGCAAAATAAAACGTATTGCAATGATTTTACCACAGTTAATGGGTGTTTTTAGTATTTTACAATGGCCTTGAACATGGTTCAGTCAGATTTTACAAACTGAACTCCTCTGTTTCTTTAAACTGAAATTCATACAGAGACAGTTTCATGCAGAGTTAATGCTTTAAAAGAACAATTCAGCCAAATAATGCTATTAGTGTTGCTAATACTGAACAAAAGCAAATAGCTACTGGTTAGCATTATACAGATGATATTATGCTAACTGCTGGCTACCAGCCTTCATTTAATGTTGGCCATGTTAGCATGAACGGTCAAGGTATTGGGCCCAAACTTATTAAAATATCCAAATTTATACCCAAATTTAATAATAAACCCACAGTTGAACACTAGAAAGGTAAAGATTTTATAAGTTTTGAAGATGCTATAATTACATGGAAAAAAACTGTCACAAGCCCCCCATTTCCTGGCTTTTATTAAATTAATGCAAATTTAGGCCTGACATTGTTATGAGATGTACACACAAACACACACACACACACACACACACACACACACACACACACACACACACACACACACACACACACACACACACATTCTCTAAACTGCTTGTTTTCCTGGGTCACAGGGGAAGCTGGAGCCTATCCCAGTGCTTGTTGGGCAGAAGGCACGAATCACCCTGACCAGGCAGCTAGTTCATCATAGGGCGGACGAACAGACATATACATTCACGCTCACACATAAGGCTAATTTAGCATCTCCAACTCACTTGACTGCATGTTTTTGGACTGTGGGAGGAAACTAGAGCACCAGGAAGAAAACCCACACAGACATGGGGAGAACACAGACTCCATATAGAAATCACCCAGGCAGATCAATTACAAAGCAAAAAAAGGTTCTGAGTACTTCTACCTTGGAAGGCCATTAGCAGTCATTTTGACCTTATATAAAACACTGGCAAAGAGTTTACAATAGTTTACTAGCAAATTATTACAGATTACAATCCAAAACAGATTAAAACATGCAATAGAATGAGAATGGTCAGAAAACACAGGCTCTGCCATTCAACCCAACAAATATGTTGAGCATAAAAATTTAGGTTGACTGCAAATACATGCAATGAGTGATTTTTTGGCATGAGTTGAATATTTGATTTTTTTCTTTAAAAAAAAAATATTATTTTTTTTATTGGCAAAATATAGGCACTCACAATGTTAATAATTGGTGAAGGCTCCCCTGACAAGAATAACAGGTTAACAAGGTTGGAGAACACTTGTTGAGGGATTGTGGACCATTGTGGACAACTCCTCCATGAAGAACAGGTCCAGTTCTTTAACATTATTGGGTCTTCTCCTGTGAACTGCTCTCTTCAATACACACCACAAGTTTACATTAGGGTTAAACTCTGGAGACTGAGAGAGCCATCACAAAACCCATAGTGTGTTCCTGAGACCCTTCCTCTTTGGATTTTGAAATGTGTTTGGAGTCAGTATTTTGCAGTAAGGCCCAGCCACAGCCAAGTTTCAACTTTCTAGCAGAGGCAGACAGATTTTGAGCTAAAGTGAATCTCCTGATATTTAGTGGAATTCAGTATATTATTGATTTTCACAAGAGCCCCTGGAACACCAGCAGCCAAACAGACACAACGCATCAACAGACTACCAACATATTCAACAGTAGGTATTAGATGCTTTTCAATGTATGCAGTCTTTTTTTTCCACATGTGATAATTGTGTGCATGACTAAACAGTATACCTGAATTTTGTGGCTCTTAGAAAAGGCTTCTCCTGTGGAACTCTTCCTGAAAACGTCTGTTATGGATGTTGCATCTGACAGTGGATTTTAAAATTTGAACAACCAACTAAACTGTGCAATTTTGAAACTGTGATCTCTGGGCTCGTCTTTGTCTCTCTGACCTCTTTTCTGTATGTGGGATCAGGATGCTTGATTCTTTTACCAGTTCTGTGCTTTTCAAACTTTTTGTCTCATTGTGCTTAATGGTAATTTCAACTGACTACAGCTCTTTTATAACCATTACCTAATCCACAGCCTTCTGACTCATTTGCATTGACAGCTCTTTGGTTTCACCCATACTAACGGGTGGCAAAGGGATTTTACATGCGTGTAACCTCACATTTATACCCTAGAGCAGGTTTCAACAATCCAAATGTTAAATAAAAAACTTTCAATAAAAAACAAACCACCTTTGGATCCATAATATTTTGGGAGCCACTTTACCAGCTTGGCTGTAAACTTGTCTCAGTATGTGTTAGTAAAGGCTAAAAATATAATATAAACTAAAATCTAGACTTACTTTGCTCTATTTGAAGTTTTAGCTCAGCTACAGCCACTTTTCTCGAATTTCTGTCTCGAATGTCTCTCAATGTTCAACTTTTTACGAGGCTGAAGTTGCTTCTTGTTTGAATTTTCCCGTTCTAACTTAAACGGTGCCTGAGGTATCAGAATGTAACTGCTGCAAAATTTTAGGCACAAAGGGAAAATTCAAACAAGAAGCTGGCGAACGAGAAACTGAGATCAGCTTCAGAACTTTTTTTTTTTCGTGTTTGACAGATTACACATATCAGGAAACCAGCTAAGAGTTTATAAACGCAAATAAGTCCATTTGTCTCCAAATGATCCATGTTCATTTTAAATCTTTCTCTTTGTCTTTTTGTTAGTCTGTGCACCAACCTTCAGGGTTATTGGAGCCTGGGAGCAATAAAAAGAAAGTTGAAAATTTCTTTGTCTTTCAGATAAAATATGGTCTAGGGGTGCCAATAAATTTGCTCATTTTACATTTCTGAAATATTCATGCTTTTTTAGGAAAGATTTCTATTAGATAAATGAGAAACAATTTCCTTAAAAACGTGAAGAATATTTTAATCATTATATACATATCGTTTATAGCCCTGTATTTTGAGGGGTGCCAATTATTCTGGAGTTAACATCTCGTCGTGAACCCTCCAGCAGTGATTAGGGGAGATTATGGCACTGAAAATGGCTGCTTTTCTGCTTTATTTATCTTTGTGTTCACATGTGAAAGTATTTCATTTGATATGCTCACAGGAAAATACTGTTAATTTTGTGACCGACTACACAGTTTATGGAATAATTAATGGTTAAGGAATAATTAATTAATAATAATAATACAATCTATTTTAATTCATTATTCTAGCATTGCCTATGAAAAATCCCAACATAAAAACTATTGTTTTTTTTTACAGTTATTGTTTTTTGTGGTATAAACAGGCATTTATAATTCAAATGGACAAATAGGCCTCTATGGCATTTTAGCCGGTGTGTAATTGTGTTTAGGAGTATAAAGCTTTAAAGTGGACTCAGAACATCTTGAAACAACGGCTTTAAAATGCTAACATATAAGTTAAATTTATGAGAACATATTAAACAAATTGTTGTTTTGTTGTCTCTCTTGTTGATGAAATTGTGTTGTAATGAAGAGTATTACAAAATACTGTTGTGTCCCTGACACCTTGAAAAGTGCTAGTAATATCCCAGGAACCTTTTATTTGCAGAAGAATCTTTTCTTCTCAGTCTTTTACGACCCTCCTCGATAATGATATGAGAAAAAAAAAAAAGAAAGAGCTCAATAAGGACTCCAAAGTGTGTTTTGGCACAATCATTACAGTTTGTTTTTCTGAAGGCATTAAAGTATGTTTTGCTGCAAGCTTTTAAATATTCCACAGAGGTTGCTTCCAAAAAGGATGAGCTCTTCTTTGTGGCTTCAAGTGAAGCAGAGTGAGAAAGTTATGAGGGAATTAACAACCTTATGGCTATAAATTCCTGTTTTATGTTGTCATCTAGACATCCAGGCCTACAGTATCATCAGTAACACTATACATTCAATAGCAGGAGAAAGAAATGTAAACCTGGGTCTAATTAATGGTGTTTTTCTTGGCTTGCAAATGCCCTCACACACACACACACACACACACACACACACACACACACACACACACACTTTTTATATTTATACTTTTGCAAAGGGACACTGATATAATGAAAAAGTGCTGCATTTATAACAAATGAAATAACAAATGAAATATCCAGCTATATGTGCTTTTGTATTTATATCCAACATTCAAAAATAATGGTCAGCAACATCTAAAGCTTATGAAAAGCTTACATTCAAAACAAGGCACTCCTGCAATATTACACCCATGAATTTATTCTGAAAGAGTAATAATTTACTTGAGTGCTAATATTGAGTAATCTATTCACCTTTCCAGGCCTTTAGTGAACTGTACATAACGAAGCAGTATGCTATTGTTATCCAGATGTGTAAATTCTAGAACAAAGCCACAAAAAGTTGTGAATTGTGAATAAAGGCATTTCCTCTTATAATAATGTTAGTGGGTTGTACAAAATACAAGTATCAGGAATATGTATTGAGAAAACGGAAAGCCTTTCAGTCTGTTTTAAATTTTGAAAAGGCTACTTTTTAGAATACTTTTCCATGACATGAAAAGATACAGTCTTAAATAGCATCAAAGTTAAAGCCTGAGTAGGCTGCTAAGTTAATATGATGTGTCAGTTATTAATCTCAGTGTTACTGATCTCTGCTAAAGCCTGAGTAGACTGATAAATCAATGTGATAATCAGTTATTAATCTCAGTGTTACTGAGCTCTGCTAAAGCCTGAGTAGACTGATAAATCAATGAGATGATCAGTTATTAATCTCAGTGTTACTGATCTCTGCTAAAGCCTGAGTAGACTGATAAATCAATGTGATAATCAGTTATTAATCTCAGTCTTACTGATCTCTGCTAAAGCCTGAGTAGACTGATAAATCAATGTGATGATCAGTTATTAATCTCAGTGTTACTGAGCTCTGCTAAAGCCTGAGTAGACTGATAAATCAATGTGATGATCAATTATTAATCTCAGTGCTAGTGAGATCTGCTAAAGCCTGAGTAGACTGATAAATCAATGTGATGATCAGTTATTAATCTCAGTTTTACTGAGCTCTGCTAAAGCCTGAATAGACTGATAAATCAATGTGATGATCAGTTATTAATCTCAGTGTTACTGATCTCTGCTAAAGCCTGAGTAGACTGATAAATCAATGTGATGATCAGTTATTAATCTCAGTGTTACTGAGCTCTGCTAAAGCCTGAGCAGACTGATAAATCAATGTGATCATCAGTTATTAATCTGTGTTACTGAGCTCTGCTAAAGCCTGAGTAGACTGATAAATCAATGTGATCAGTTATTAATCTCAGTGTTACTGAGCTCTGCTAAGTCTGAGCAGACTGATAAATCAATGTGATCATTTATTAATCTCAGTGTTACTGATCTCTGCTAAAGCCTGAGCAGACTGATAAATCAATGTGATCATTTATTAATCTCAGTGTTACTGATCTCTGCTAAAGCCTGAGTAGACTGATAAATCAATGTGATGATCAATTATTAATCTCAGTGCTAGTGAGATCTGCTAAAGCCTGAGTAGACTGATAAATCAATGTGATGATCAGTTATTAATCTCAGTTTTACTGAGCTCTGCTAAAGCCTGAATAGACTGATAAATCAATGTGATGATCAGTTATTAATCTCAGTGTTACTGATCTCTGCTAAAGCCTGAGTAGACTGATAAATCAATGTGATGATCAGTTATTAATCTCAGTGTTACTGAGCTCTGCTAAAGCCTGAGTAGTCTGATAAATCAATGTGATAATCAGTTATTAATCTCAGTTTTACTGAGCTCTGCTAAAGCCTGAGTAGACTGATAAATCAATGTGATGATCAGTTATTAATCTCAGTTTTACTGAGCTCTGCTAAAGCCTGAGTAGACTGATAAATCAATGTGATCATTTATTAATCTCAGTGTTACTGATCTCTGCTAAAGCCTGAGCAGACTGATAAATCAATGTGATCATTTATTAATCTCAGTGTTACTGATCTCTGCTAAAGCCTGAGCAGACTGATAAATCAATGTGATCATTTATTAATCTCAGTGTTACTGATCTCTGCTAAAGCCTGAGTAGACTGATAAATCAGTGCAATGAGTCAGTTATTAATGTCAGTGTTACTGATCTCTGCTAAAGCCTGATAATTCTAATTAATTATTTTTCATTCTTTTTCATTTTAATTAAAATACTTCTCTGTAAAAAATGATTAACATTATCAAATTCCCGGTTTGCTGGAAAGCTTTATAGGAACTCATTTCATTTGAGGTTTGACTCTGTCCAAACTAAACTTAACTAAACTAAAGCTTTATTAATGCAAGCTTATGTTCTAATAATTCAACTCTAGCAGCCGTTTTTAGAGGGACAGAAAGCCAAAATTAAACCTGTTCTGGGGTGTTTGGACCTGTTGGACCTCTTACCTAAGCTAATGCTAGCTGGCTCCTCTCCTCCCTGCTGTCACAAGTATAGTTGATAAAAACATATATAACCTAAAGTGAAATCGACTAAATGTTGCCTCCCACCACAGTACAGTCTCAGTTTCAGTGAACCAATGCAGAACAGCAGAGTGTGGCCTTGAGAACCTTTTAGCTGTACAGTGAAAAGAGGCTGTAGTGATCAATGATTTCATGATGCATTAGTATAGAATTCAGTTGATGACGTGTTTATAGGGGGTATTTCATAGTCTCTTCAAATGTGACTCGACCAGTCAGATTTTAGAACCAGAGTCTGTTTTATAATAATTGTTTTGTCTCTTTGTGGTTTGGTAAAACTTCATCCTGAGTCTGGCCTGCTATCGATCACCTGCATACCATGATATCCTATCAACACAGCCATGCGTCATTTTTACCACATAATGCTGTTTCTTGTGCTCAATGTAAGATTTCATGATGTGATTTTTTTTTGTTTGTGGTGTTTTTGTGTCTTTTCTAAGTGTGTGTGATGGAATGCTTATGAGAAGCTAATTGCATTTCTTCCATTTCACTAACTGTGCACACTTGAACAGTTGCATTCATTTGCATTTGTCTGTGTGCATGTGTGTATGCAAGCTTGATTATCTTGTGTAGTGTGTGTAAACTTTATTTTTATGTATGCAAATTACCTTGTCCATTTATGCATCATATGTGTGTTGAGGCGTGCAGGTCTGTGTTTTGGGCTGTAAGCTACAGCTGGTGTGTAATTAGCAGAGTATTTAAGCTTTGGGTTAATTTCCCCTAAAGGACAAACAAGCAGCTTTCATCCCCACTGAGAGAAAGAGAGAGAGAGAGAGAGAGAGAGAGGGAGAGAGAGAGAGAGAGAAAGAGAGATAACGCAGTGCTTACTCTCTCATTATTTTGTGTGTGTGTGTGTGTGTGTGTGTGTGTATTAAGAGGGCAGCTTTAGGTCCACTTACAGACTTGGTCAAGCCAACCAAGTGCATAAAAAATACAGGCTAACACACACACACACACACACACACACACACACACACACACACACACACACACATACACACTCACACACACACACAGAGCAGCACCACACTTCCTCACTGCTCTCACACTCTGCAGTTTGTATAGATATATAGATATGAAACAAGAGAAGTGAGAAAGTGAGTGTGAGAAAGAAAGAGAGAGAGAGAGAGAGAGAGAGAGGGAGAGAAAGAGAAAGAGAGAGAGAGAGAGAGAGAGAGAAGAAAGCACATATGGTCTTTGTATGAAAGTCAAATTATACGAAAGACAAAATCTTTGAGTTTACTTTTTTTGTTCAGCTGTGTTTAATGTTTAGTTACTCTTGTAATATAATGTCTTCTACTGTGATAAAGTCAATAAATAATGTTTCACTTTAAAATATAAATCTTTGAAGAAATAAAAGCATCAAACACAGAAGTCTGAAGACTGCAGCTGTTGATGCATTGTTGTGTAGCATTCAGTTAAAGTGTGAACAGTATTACAACCACAAGACTCAAAGAGTGATTGGTGTGACAGTGGCTGAACCAACACGCCCACTGTCTCGAAGCCACTCTTGTTTTGGTGATTAGCAGCACCGCGTCTAGTTGTGTATGCTTTTATACCTTTGCTCTAATACAACGATCAATAGACAATTAATTTGGCTTTTACAAAACTTGGTGAAATTCACATAAACCATAAAAAACAAAGAAAGTAACACTAAGTTATTGTTTGCTCTTTGTTATTTATAAAAACGACTTTTTCTTTTCAGAAAGGTGATACAGGCCTGAAAATCACATAAGCTGATCCCTGCTGTTTTCAATTATGACCTGTTTTCTTTTGAAATCCTAAGACCCTCTGTGGATGATCCCCTTATTTTTATTCTGTGTTTTTATTCGTTTATTTCGAATAATTAATATATTCATTAATATAATAATATTTCGTCTCACACTGCAAACATATCAGCGTTGCACACAAAGAAAATCTATACATTTTCAATGATGTAACTATCTGTATAATTGTATAATAAACAAAACATAATCCTACAGTTAACTATTATCATTTTGTTGTGAATACTGACAATATGTTTATTATCAAATTTAATGTATTCTATCCATGCAAGCTATTTTATACAAAATAAACAAAATATCCCCAACATTTCTCCATGTAAAAACCCTTACAAAGCTATAATAATTTAAAAACACAACTGCAAGCTAGAGTCTCCCTCTGGGTGGTAATGAACTTGAAAATCCATATGACTGACATGCACTCCAGCAAAAGGCCCAAAGGAAGCAAGTCTACTTTTTATCCCAACCTCATAGGTTCACTCATTCTAACACCCCAAAATCTATTCTCATCATGGCTTTAAAATCACATAAAGCGCTGTGAAATCCAGTTTGCTTTCTCATCTGTAGACATAAAAGAATGTCAGGGGAAAGCTAGGCTGATATCAGAGAGAAATCTAGAGATTTGATCTCATACTGAGCTCCAGATATGAGTATTTCCCTGTGGTTTTCATGTCACCAAACACATTTGATTTGTTACAATGGTTTTAATATTGAGAGGAGACAGGGGGAGAACCCACACCACTCTCACAGTGATACTATCTAAATGTGTGCGTGTGTGTTGTTTATTTCGTTTCAGTATATTTGCAGAGTAAAAATGTTCTGACTCAAAAAAAAAAAGGAAAAAAGAACTGATGTAAAATGACAGCACCAAAACAATAGTAACTATTTTCATGTTTTATTTTTTTAAAACCACATGTGCAAAATCATTTAATCATAGTAACTGTGGATAAATTTAGGGTTAGGTTTGGAAAATTATTATTACATATAGATCAGGGGCCATTTTGGGGAGCCACAACATTTTATATTTGTTTTATCATCTTGGAGGTAATATATCTCAGCATGTGCTAATGTACTACTATAGGCTAGCAAATTTAGTATAAATGAAAATGAAGACTTACTTTGATCTGCTTTAAGTTTTAGCTCAGCTATAGCCACTTTTCTTGCATCTCTGGCAGGAAACTTTTCCATAAAAGTATAATAATTTCTAGTAAAATGTCTCTTAATGTTCAACTTTTGACAAAGCTGAAGTGATTTTCTTGTTCCACCTTGAATGGTCCCTGAAGAACCAGACTGTATTGCTGAAACATTTGAGGTGGAATGGGACAAATCAGGTGAGAAGCTGGCAAATGAGAAACTTCATAACGTTTTAGTGTGAGTGTTTCTTGCTGTAGATTAAATGTATCAGGAAACCACCTTAAATCTCTCTCTTTGTCTTTTCCTTGGCTACCAGGCAAGATTGTTATCTGCATCGCTGTGTGTCTGCGCGCTTACGAGTTATACATTAACTCCAACATTTATTATTTAAAACTGTTATAATTATCAGCAGAGCTTTATTTTACTACAAAGGAGGATTGTTTTATTCTGCTGTGGAGCTGCAACAGGGCAGTGAATGAGCTGCATGTGGTTTAGGAGCTGCATGTTGCTGACCCCTGAAATAGGTTCTTACACATACAAACACACACATTATCTAAGCTGCTTATCCCTCGAGGTGGGAGGGGGGGGGGGGGGTGGGTAGTGAGAGTGCTGGAGCCTATCCCAGCAGCCACTGGGTGGAAGGCAGGAACACCCTGCACAGGTCACCAGTTCATTGCAGTGTTAAGTTGTTATATATAAGTAAAAAAAGTTGATGTCTTGAGCATGTTGTAGCAACAGAGGTTTGGCTCCAGATTTCTTTTCAGTGTTTTTTCAATGCTCCAGTCATTGCATGGGTTTGTTAACCTGTTAACCAACAACACACCTGATTTAATTTAATATAGCATTGATTAGCCAAACCAGGTATTGGATGATAACTATGACTAATACTGGGTTTCCTTGAGGTGACATTTGGAAAGGTATTTGTATTTATAGTAGTCTAATTTTCTAATTTATATTGTTCTTTTTTAAACAAGTAAATGCCTTCTGTCTTAAAATTTTACCCGGTACAGTAATGGACATACATTTATATTGTAGTGTCAGCATGGAAGAAGATGCAGAAAACCCTGCATGTACATGTAAATGCTCTTTTATGTTGAACAGGCACTTCAACATAGAAAGAAATGTCCAACACAAAACACATTGAGAGGGTAATGTTGGAGGATGCAATGTAAAAGCAGGATAGACATACAACCCCAATTCCAATGAAGTTGGGACGTTGTGTAAAACATAAATAAAAACTGAATACGATGATTTGCAAATCCTTTTCAACCTATATTCAATTCAATACACAACAAAGACAAGATATTTAATGTTCAAATGGATAAACTTTATTGTTTTTTGCAAATATTCACTCATTTTGAATTTGATGCCTGCAACACGTTCCAAAGAAGTTGGGACAGGGTCATGTTAACTACTGTGTTACATCACCTTTCCTTTTAACAACACTCAGTAAGCGTTTAGGAACTGAGGACACTAATTGTTGAAGCTTTGTAGGTGAAATTTTTTTCCCATTCTTGCTTGATGTACAACTTCAGTTGTTCAACAGTCCGGGGTCTCCGTTGTCATATTTTGCGCTTCATAATGCGCCACACATTTTCAATGGGAGACAGGTCTGGACTGCAGGCAGGCCAGTCTAGTACCCGCACTCTTTTACTACGAAGCCACGCTTATGTAACACGTGCAGAATGTGGCTTGGCATTGTCTTGCTGAAATGAGCAGGGGCACCTCTGAAAAAGACGTTGCTTGGATGGCAGCATATGTTGCTCCAAAACCTGTATGTACCTTTCAGCATTAATGGCGCCTTCACAGATGTACAAGTTACCCATGCCATGGGCACTAACACACCCCCATACCATCAGAGATGCTGGCTTTTGAACTTTGTGCTGATAACAATCCAGACAGTCCTTTTCCTCTTTGGCCCAGAGGACACGATGTCCATGACTCCCAAAAACAATTTGAAATGTGGACTCGTCAGACCACAGGACACTTTTCCACTTTGCATCAGTCCATCTCAGATGAGCTCGGCCCAGAGAAGCCGGCGGTGTTTCTGGGTGGTGTTGATATATGGCTTTCGCTTTGCATGGCAGAGTTTTAACTTGCACTTGTAGATGGAGCGACGAACTGAGTTCACTGACAGTGGTTTTCTGAAGTGTTCCTGAGCCCATGTGATAATATCCATTGCAGAATGATGTCGGTTTTTAATGCAGTGCTGTCTGAAGGATCGAAGGTCACGGGCATTCAATGTTGGTTTGCTGTCTTGCCGCTTACTTGCAGAGATTTCTCCAGATTCTCTGAATCTTTTGATGATATTATGGACTGTAGATGATGAAATCCCTAAATTCCTTGCAATTGCACACTGAGAAACGTTTTTCTTAAACTGTTGGACTATTTGCTCACGCAGTTATTGACAAAGTGGTGAACCTCGCCCCATCCTCGCTTGTGAATGACTGAGCCTTTCAGGGATGCTCCCTTTATACCCAATCATGACACTCACCTGTTTCCAATTAACCTGCTCACCTGTGAAATGTTCAAAACAGGTGTTTTTTGAGCATTCCTCAACTTTCCCAGTCTTTTGTTGCCCCTGTCCCAACTTCTTTGGAACATGTTGCAGGCATCAAATTCAAAATGAGTGAATATTTGCAAAAATACAATAGAGTTTATCTGTTTGAACATTGGGGTTGTACTTAATACACCATAATTCACCCTCTTTGTTCACATTTAACACTAATAACTAACAACTACTTTGCTTGTACAACAACATCACAACAACAGCAACAGTAACTGCCCTTTTCTTACTGGTAGTGTGTTTCTCCCAAGAGCCACTTTGCATAGCCACACCACATAAAGCTCAAGACAGCGTGGCCTGTAGGGGATGCCACAACATGTGATGGGATAAAATACATAGAGACATATTACTGTATGAAGGTATTTTGATATATAAAATGCATGTGGAACATATTACATAGAGATATGTACATGTATATAATGCATATGGGATATATTATGACTGATATAGGTACTTACATGTCTATAATGCATATGGAATGAATAGCTTATGACCTGGTAAGGTGTAAAAACAAACATGTGTGTGTTGTGGGAAGATTAGATACACTCACTGAACTTGGGCCCTTCTGGATGTGAAAGTTAAGGGTGTGTTTATAAACAATATTGCAAAAAAAAATGTGTGAAAATGTGTCTCTTAGAGGAGTCTAAGTACACACAAAGATTATGTTTTCTCTCTCACGCTCTCTCTGGCCACTGGAGGCCCCTGCTCACTCCTCTTCTATTACTCTCGCTCTCTGTCTCTCCTCTCCTTATCTGTCTGAGGAATAGAGTGTGGATAGGAAGATGTCTCTTAGTCATGACAATCTATTAAGAGCCCATCTGTTCTGTTAATGAAATCTCTCACAGCTCAAGTCACCTCTTTTCTCTACGCCTCACTAAAACAAATATACACACCCACACACACCCTACAAAACAAACAAACATGAAAAGGTGATTTCCCTTTCTCTTTTATCATGACACATTTCATCGCACACAGAGGCCCACATGAGCGCATTTTATGGGCTATTACCATATGTGCAAACATAAAGACAGGCAAAGCGATTCAATTTGCAATCTGCCTTTCCATAGTAATTTTTCACATGCCCCTTTCTCCTCTGCGTACAGCCCATTTACTCTGAGGATGAGCTGATTTCCCGTGTTTACTCTAATGCTGATGAAGAGTCTATAGCATTCCGTGACTCTTTTGATCAGCTCCTGTCGCCTTAAGGTTTCGAGGGCATCACATCAACATTAGGTTGCAGCCCCAGTCAACATAAGCACCTAAAGTAAACATGTGATAAATTTGGCATCTCTGAAATGCTTTAGTTTACTGGACAGCTCTAAACAAGGGAAAAAAAATACATAGCTTATCAAAACAGCCTGGTATGTTTTATACAGAAACTAAGTGAGTCACTAATGTGATCAAATAAGCTTCTACAGGACGGACAGTCTGTCCACAGAAGGACAACTTTATGGCTTTTTTCTTTTCTTGTGGCTCAGAGAAAGAGACAGAAACAGAGAGAGAGACAAACAGTGAAAAGAGTTTATAGATGGAACGGCGAGTCAGCTTCACAACAGGCACATTTAACTGCCGGAACTGCGTGACTTTTATGGCAATGCAATAAATAGCCCTTTACCACTAATCTGAGAACAGATTTGTAGTTTCTTTAGTGTTCGGGTTAAGATGCACTGACTTCTGAGTTTTGTAGATATACCTGCCGTAATAGTTCAAACGTAACGACTATATACATATGTTTCGTTTTATTGGAGTCCAGTTTAACAGCACGAGTAAACAACATAATGGAAACAGAGGGGTATCCATAGAATGGGAAGGTGAATACATGTATGTGAAGGCAAAGTAGCAGTAGAAAACCAAACTCCATGAACAGTGTTTACCAAAAATATGCACAAAGAAAGTTCACTAGACACAGGTGCATACAGTGACAACAAGCAGGACCTCTGAACTAAACAACTTTGATAAACATGACAAGAGGGTGGTGATAAAAGCAAAAGGACAGGGGTGGAGATGGACTGGAAGGGGCTGAGCCTGAGCCATTATATCTACTTTGCTCATAAGCTTATTTGCCATTTTACCAGGTACACCTACTGTACATACACTTTGACTAGAATGGGAGAAGTTCTTGAACAAATTTTAAGTTGGCTTGACAAAGCCCAGGTAGTTGATAAGGTGTTGCCTGGCCATTGCTATGGTATCCCATGTGGTTGCTAAGGTGTTGCTAGGCCATTGCCATGGTATCCCATGTGGTTCATAAGGTTTTGCTAAGCTGTTGCTATGGAATCCCAGTGTTGCTAAGGTGTTGCCAGGCCATTGCCATGGTATCCCATGTGGTTGCTAAGGTGATGCTAGGCCATTTCTATTGTATCATATGTGATTGATAAGGTGTTGCTAGGCCATTACTATGATATTCTATGTGGTTGCTAAGGTGCTTATCTGTCACTACGCAATTTATCAGCCCTACTCCTATTCTCAGCACTGCAGCAACACCAGCATGGTAGTGTAGGATGACCATACGTCATCTTTTTCCCAATATAATAATATATAATTTTTCCCCATAAATTTCCCAAAACATCCGGTGTTTGGCTCTGCTTTTGTGTTGACATTTGCTTCTATGGTCTGTCCCATGCAACCGTCCTGCCTTCAGTGCACTGTTGCGCTGTGACATGTTAGAGGGAGGCCCTAGTATGAGTGTGTGAGGCACTGCAGTGTTGCTCGAGCAATATCCAGTTAATCGGGGTTCTCAGAATGACTAACGTTTTGCACATGGAAAAACATAATCTGTATTCTCTGTATACCTGTATAATCTCTATACTGCAATGTGTAGCAGAGAGGTGTGTCTTGCACTCTACACACTATTATGCCATAACACACAATGCCAAGGCAGTCATGTTTGTGTCCCTACTGGGTTGAGAATGGTCCACCAGGCATTAGTCAATGGTACTCCTACAGCAGTTCCTTTCATTTGATAGATGCAGTTGAGGGCGCGGATAAACAGGTGGACAACAACTAGTAACTTTACATGTATAAATATGTATGGTAAGTTTTTCTGATAAAATGGCCAGTGATTGTAGATATGAGTTGGGTGTATCTAGTGAACTGTCAATGGTAAGGGCTTATGCTCACAAAGCTCTGAGCATGGATCTGAAATCAGATTGTTACTACTGTGTGAACTACTTTGTCCTGTTGAGCTAAGAAGTGAGGCTTATACAGCAACAGTACTGCTACACTGACCAGCACTGCGAATGCAGTCTCAGGAGCTGATCTGAGATCAGGTTAAAATGGCAACATCTTCAACCAAAGCCATTGCTATGAGAGTTTGGAGCTGGTTATCTGCATGACACAAGCTTACAACACCCTTGTATAACTGAGTTTGTATGTGTGCGTGTGTGAGAGACAGAGAAAGAGAGATTGTGTGTGAGTGTGAAGGCATTTGTCCATATCCGCTAGCTCCAGCGAGCCAGCCTGGATCTTGTCTGTTTATTTTGCTGTGTGCTTTGCAGGATTGTGTAAAATAAAGGGGGAAAGTTTGGCAGGGCTGCCACATACTGATCGTGTTTAGGGATTCAGAAGTAGACAGAGAGAGATTAGTGTGCTGTGGCCATGAAATCAACTCTGGGCTAAGATCATAAACAGGCTCTAGGGCTATTTTAGGATTAGAATGAAAACACATAAATCCTAAGGCAAGCAAGCTGCTTACAACAAGAAAAGCCTAAGCAATGGTGCTAATTACTTTTCTCAAATTAATTTCATGTTTTCATTTTGCTTTATATCATATACATTTCAGAAACGCTCTGTAGGTGCAAAATTATTGTTGCTAATGGCCAAAAAATAGCACAGTATTTTAAAAAAGTTTAATGGCACATAGCTTGAACATACATTTCTAGGAAATCAACTTTAGTTGGTCTATAAATTTCACATTATATAAGAAAGTTCTTTATACTCCTCTTTTATACATTTCGTCTTTAAAGGACCATCAACTGAAAGAGTCTTTAGGATATCAAAAATAATCATTCCACAGCAGTGCTACAAAGTTATTTGTGCCAAGAATTTCAAATAAAATAATGAATTCTGCCAGCAAAATCATAAGTATCAAAATGTCCATCATACACTGCTAAAACAAATAATGATAAATACAAATAATCAAACTATTCAAAATGTTTACTACTCAATTTCATGCATTTTGAAATAAATATATTAATCATTTTGCCCAGCTTTGATCTTCTCTTTTTTGCTATTAGTCGATTTTGCTGATCTACTTTTTTGCATTTGAAATCTTTCTTTTGCTTCTGACTTGTGACACATTTTCATTGATGGGAGCAGGAAGAGGACATCCATCTGCTTTCTCTTGTGCTCAATTGATTTGGAGTCTGACAGTCAGTTTCGATAATCAGTTTATGAGATGGATCATGGTGTTTTAAGTTAATAAATAGTTAATAAATAAATAGTAATAAATAAAACCATATGCTGCTGAGTTTTTCTAACATACATTAACCTTGACTGAGGCAAGTGAGGCCTGCAGCAATTTCCAAAATATATATTTTACACTGGGTGATATGGGACCCTGAGCATGTGCTGCACTAATAAATATAACAAAACTCATAATGTTAGACATGCCAGCACAGTCCTCTATGGAAATCCTACACAGAGTACAACATACTCTGCCAGTTGAGATAGATTACAGCTCTCAGAGTGGGTGTGGCTACAGGTTTAGAAGGCCTGTCCCTCCATATCAACTGACCAATAGAGAGTGTAAATAAACGCCCTCTTCTTAGACTCACTGCTCGTAAAAATGTGCCAAAAGTCAGAAGCAGAACTGCACACAACTCAGGAGCCCTAGCAGGCTGTTTCACACAGTGGGCAAATCACAGTCAGAGGAAGGTCTCCAAACAAATGCAATGAGTTCAACGAGCAAGTAAAGTCAAGTCCAATCATATTTATATTGTATTTTTCACAAAGTTGTCACAAAGCACCTTGTACAGAAAATCTGGATGCAAGCCCTGATGAGTCAAGGGCTACAGAGGCAAGAATGACTCCCTCAGGGCAAAAGGATGAAACCTTGAGAGGAACCATGACTCAAAATGGGAACTTATCCTCCTCTGGTTGACACAAGTTATCAAAACAATAACATAACAAAAACAATATGAACAGAGCATAAGATTTACAATGAGTATACAATGTTGATTATTGAGAAAAAAGACAAAAGAAAACAAACTGCTATTAGACAGAAGTATTTAGATCAACCAGTGACTACCAAAGACCACTATCAGAGGCCTATCAGATTAACCCAGAGAGATGGATCTATAAAAATCAGTCACCAAACTAACAGCGCTTAGTTTATTGCTTTGGACTTTAATTGGCCTTCAGTGTCTTAGCTCTGTAATATCCATTCCAGCACTCATAACTTTTGTCGTGACTCCTGAAACACAGCGATCTTGTGTGGCGTCGCATGGAGCAAATCTGATTGGTTCAGAGGGCAGCTCACTAAAGTGAAACTGCATGAGTGACAGGACCTTTACCCTGTAATATCTGGCTGATGACAAATCGGGTTAATTCCTGCACCGTTACCTTGCACCTCCCCCTAAAGTGCAGGTGCACACCTGGTTGATTTGCCTGATTCCTGGAGATTGAGTGTATTGCTCAATGCTATTTTAGTGGCCTGTATTCACACATCACCCCACAGGCCTAAAGTGAGATCTTAGGTGTAAACGCGGTGCATTAAAATTTGTGAAACGTTTTGAAAGGGAGAACGCTTTGGCAGTGGGCTAGGATTATGGAATTCTTACTTAGAGACTGGAATAGGCCTCTGTGGCTTGTGCCCAATGAGTCAGCCGGCCTATGGCGGCGAAGACTTATCTCTCTCAATTCTGTGGCTCCCCTGCCGAGGACATTTACAGTCATCTGCTCTGCCGCAGCCACGTGGGCGGCCACCCTCCTCTTCCTTCCTCACCTCGTCACTGGTGGGAGCTTACGCTGTTGTTTTATGTGTTTACTGCGATTTTCTGTTCTCCTGCCTAATTATGCGTGGCACTGTCAAGCCTTATTTGAAACGGAGAGGTACGAATGCTGCACGTGAAGACCCCCGATCCTCCATGCTGGGTTTAATCAGCCTCTGGGTCACCCACTATGCAGGTTCTAATGAACACAGTTATTATTGTTTGGAGAAAGGGATCTAAAAATATCCTCTAATTCTTTCTCTCTGTCTTTTTGCCTTTTTGCCTCACTGACTCGTTCTCATTCTTACCTTCATTGTCCAGTACACAGTCCTTATACCATTTCCGAGACAAACAAGTGAAAATGGAGTGAACAGGAGTGAGTTAGTTTGTCACAAAGTGAAATGTAAGGAGATTGACTTGGACATAGGCGAGAGAAAGTGGGTCAGCGCTGTGTTGTTGCGAGCAGGGACGAGGGTACAGCATGCCCATAGCAAACTATGCCTACGGAAGGAAGAGTGTCACTAGCAAAACAAATCCTAATCTCCTTACATTCCCACAATTACCGAATGTTTTCATTTTTCCCCCTCACTGTAAATATGTCCTTGGGATATTTGTGCAAATCTACGGCTCAGAGGGATTTAGGTTGTTTCTGTAGTGCCTGAGCGTCTGTGCAAGTTGTTTACACGCTGTGACAAGGTGTTTGTGTTCACACATTCTGTACCTTGGTCATCCATGGCTTCGCCTGTTTCCAGCACTGGGCCTTAACAGATCCAGACAGATTATTCACTCGCGTTACAACTACAGCAAACAAAGTGAAACTGCACACGTTTCGCCGTTCCAACAGAGGTGCATTTTATGGTTATGTCTGCACTGACCGTGTGTTCTTTTTATGAGGTTGTGAAAATCTCTGTCCTTGCACTCCTGAACCCAAATATGTCTGATGCTAATTCTAGGCAGGTGCTAATGAATTTTTATGAAACATTTGCCCTTAGAGATTTCTAGACACTACAACCAGCAGTTGTTCCTTGACAATGCATTTTCAGTATTATGACAATCACCAGGTCTGAACAGCTTTGAGGCCATTGTGGTCGGAGTTGTCTTCTGTAGACATCAAAGGCTAGTTTAGTATAGGCTAGCTGTAACGAGGTAGCTACTAGTTAGACACACAGGGCATCCAAAAGAGCGGTGCATATGCCAAAGTAACTGGATTACCTCTTTTACACTTTTTTGAGTTGGGAGCTGTGAAAACACTAAAATGTGCAGTGCAGAGCAGATCTTGATATTTTTCAGTCATACCAATGCAAAGATGAAACTGCTTGCTAATTAGAGTCTCCTGACAAAAGTTAGATACCTTCCATTTCAGACTAGCATTCTACTTTATGGTAAATACATTTTACTGTTCAGCTGCTACATGAGTATGAGTACATGAGCACTTAGCTATCTGGATGATTAAAAACTGTTTCTTGTAGGCAGCAGGCCAGGGCCAAAACATCCTTGTTCAGCAACAGAAAACTTTCCTTAGCTACTTCTTCTGATCTTGCACTACAATTTTGTACATGAACATGATGCCAGTTGAGAAGATGGCAGAAACACATGGCATAAGTAACCATTATCATAGATTGTTCAGTCTGTTGCTGATGTTGATGTGCTCTGCCTCCACACTTTATGTTGATATTGCATCTTGCAGACACATTGATTTCTGAGACTGTGCACAACTAATGGTCCAAATGACTTGCAAGAGATGTTGGACACACATTCACAGTTAAAATCAAGTACAACTGATGCTTCATGTCTTGTTTTACCACAGATTCAGTAAATAGATTAGTGGCATTTTTTTTAAGAACACAAAACTACAATACACAAGAGAAAACACAAGGACCACAACAACACACAAGAACAAACAAGAGCCCTGATATTACATAAGGACCCTGAACACAAGGACCACATGCACACAAACCATGAGTACACACAAGAGCCACAAGAACCCTCACTACACATACAAATCATGACAATAAACAAGAACCCTGAAAAAACACCAAAACCATGAGAACACAAAAGAACCATAAGGTACACATAAGGACCATAAGAATCCACAAGAACCCTGTGAATACATCATGAGAACACAAAAGAACCATATGCACACAAAAAAACGTGAGTATACACAATAAGGACCATAAGTACATAAAAGAACCATGAGAATATACAAGAACCCTGAGAATATGCAAGAAACACATGGACATACATCAAACATGGAAACACAAAAGAACCACATGCACATAAAACGATAAGCACAAAGAACCAAAAGAACCATAAGCATAAGAAGCATGAGAGTATACAAGAATCTTGATTACACACAAAAATCATGAATACATACATTAACCATGAGAGCATACAAGAACCACACGTACACAAAACATCCATGAGAATCCCAAGAGCACATAAGAACCACAAGAAGCATGAGAACGCACAAGAAACACGAGAACACAGGAGCAGTGTGAGTCAACACAAAAACCACAAGGACAGACAGAAGAGGGACTGCGCCGCAGACTCAGGACTCAAACAGGCTTTTATTTAATGTTTCAGTCTTTTCATTTCAGCTTTATGGAAACAAAGTCAGCTGCTCTTCAGCTGTGATTACAGGGAACCTGCGGAACTTCTCTCCAGCAGTCAGCCCGGCTCACACCTGCAGCCTCGCGCTGACCCTTCAACTGTCTGATTCTCTCTGCGTCCTTCTGAAATCTCACCGAGACATTCCGCACTGGCCTGACACTCTTACTCACTTACTCTCGAATTAAAGAGCCTGTCTCGAGGAAAAAGGGGAAGCGCGTCACACGCCGCCTCTACACAGCCTCCTCCTTCTCTCCTCCTCCTCTCCAATCCCCTCTCCTCCTCCTCCTCCTCCTCCTCCTCCTCCTTCTCTCCTTCTCCTCTCCCTCCCTGCGCGCTCTCCGCACAGTGTCCAGGCGCGGCGAGGAGGACACGGAGAGCGCGTGCGACGCGGTGACGAATAGTTGTTTTTTTCCTCTCTTTTCTTCTTTTTCCTCTCCTCCTCTCGACGGGTCCGGATCGATGTGACCGTCTGCGGTGTCTGGCGATGACGGAGCTGCGCACGAGGCGCATCGACGTTTCCCTGGAGATGAAAAGGCGGCAGAAAGCGCAGGATGGTCTCGAGACGAAGGCGACCAACAGCTCCGAGCGCTCGAGCTCCGCGTGAAGCGCGTCAACCACGCAAACCTGAACGCGAGCGCAGTGTTTCTCGCGCGTGCCGTCGCTTCGAGGCGCTGAGAAGATTCTAGGAGAACGCAGGCGATCAGAACACGGGGGGTGCTCGGGGGTCCACACCGACGAGCCGCTGAGAGCGCGCCGTGCGCTGCGCGCGCGGGGAGGCTATGGGCAAAAACTGCTGCCGCGGCCGTCTGGAGCTTCATTCCGCGAGGAGGCAGTGAAGGAGGGAAGAGGAGGTGTTCGTGAAATGCGCTGCTCGTCACCGCTCAGCTGGCCACCACGCACAGAAAGTGAGTTGAAATAAGCAGTGCAGACCACGCCGAGCGCGGAGTAAAGCTGAGAGAACAGCAGAGAACCTGCCCAGCGCGAGAGGCGCTGCGTTTGTGTGAATGCGCTTCTTATGGGTTACAGTTCTCTGCGCTCCTGGAGGGATTTAGCAGCTTAACCTTGCTTAAAATATACATATAGTGTGAGTGTGTTTATTAAATAACAGTACACTAAGTTATTGAACGCCTTTTCTGTCAGTTTGTTTTCTAATTGAACACATTCTGCGTTAAAAGTAAGCCGAAATGTGTCGTATCCAACTGAGCACACGGATGTGCCTGTATATATATATATATATATATATATATATATATATACACACACACACACACACACACACACACACACACACACACACACACCTATACACACACAAACACACACACACACACACCTATACACACACAAACACACAAGCTGGAATGCTGTCAACTCACAGGGAAACGGAGAACAGCAGCACTTTTTTGCGAATTTGTCCAGATTTATTTGATAATTTATGTTATTTTCCTCTTTTTCAAATCAGCTTATTTTACAGCAGAATTCATCCTTTGACGTTCATTCTTACTTCTTCATTCTCATTCTTCTCAGAACACTTCTCACCGCAGTCTTTTTCCTGATGTTTCATTACTCATCCCTCCCGCTGGTGTGTGTGTGTGTGTGTGGGAGCCTGTGCTCTGTCTCCTGTCCCTCTGTGTGTTTGTACTCACGCGCTCTTCGTCTCTTTTCCAGCCTGACGCCGCTCGCGCTCATGCTGCGCCAAGTGCTGCTCAACTCCACGGCGGCGGCGCGCGGCTTGGACGCGATGAGCCACACGCACGCGCCGCCGCCGCTCGACGTCTCCCTGCACGCGCCCGTGAGCGTGTCTGCGCTGCTGAAGCCCTCGGGGCGCGGCGGCGGCGGCGGAGGCGGAGGAGGAGCAGGAGGAGGAGGCGCGGGCGGCCTGCGCGAGGGCGAGCTCAGCAAACCGGACCTGGCCACGTACGTGGTGATGTGCCTCGTGCTCTTCCTGCTCGTGCTCCTCATCGTGCTCTTCATCAACTGCCAGCTCCGCAACTCCTTCTTTGCTTCCATGCCTTACGACCGCTCCCTGCGCGAGGCCCGCAGCTCCTACAAGTAAGGCGGCGGAGGGGCGGATGACGGGCTGTGAACGGAGCGGGACGCGCGATGGCGAGCGCGTTGTAAACGGCCACTGGGCGGCGCGAGGTCAAGGGTTCAGACTGACGCTCTTCTTCAGCCGTTTGTTTATCCTAGAAGTGAACGGACGCTTGTTAGGACTGCACTATAACGCCAGGCTATGTGTGTCCATGAACTGTTCTCCTGTGTGGTCTGCGCGGTGTAACACACAGTGTTCCCCTGTATGGTGTAAACCCCTCATTAAACCTTACCTGTACTATAGTCCTGCAGCCTTCATTCAGGACTCTCCATGGAGAGCATAGCACCCCCACGAGTGTGGAACCAACACCTACACTCCTCAAGAAGATGGTTCCCCGAGGGTGCTTTGGTAAATGGAATGGTCCTTTCAGAACCATGAGCTCTGTTGTGGAACCATACCACACTTCAATGGTTCTTTGAATGGTGAAATGGTAGAATATACTGTGTATGATTCTGTATACCACCAAAAAGTGAACTGTTGTTATGGTGTCAAGCTTGTGACGATAGCAGAGCCCTTTGTGGTACTACATAGAACCTTTTCTTCGCCATATACAACACATTCTCCATCAAACTGAAGATCCATTTCATCGTGCAAAGAACCATTTAAACACGAAATGGTTCACCATTTAACTTATGGCTGTAAATGGAACCATTCCCTGTGCTAAAGAACCCTTGGAGAGTGTGTCTCAATACCTACTGAGAGGTCTACTTAGGTGGCATTTTAAGTGTAATTGATTTGTTGATTATTACATATTATACCTCTGCCCACTTATTTAAACTATTTAGAAAATAATCACATCACATAATGAGGCAGCATTCAAGATGGTGGATGGAAGCAATGCAGCATGTGGCAATATTATCTTCACTTATTGTCTTAAGTTATTTTAACATATGTAAGGTATTTTACTTGTTTTTTTTTTGGTCTTAAAAGTTTTTTTTCCAATTTCTGTTATGTCAGTGGTCATTTTACAGTTTTTAACACATTCATGGTATTTGAACATCAGCCTGTGAGCTGGCTCTGTCGCCTCAGGCTGTTTAAAATGTCAAGCTAAATACATGTTAGCTTACAGTCAGCACTAGGTTCTCAGGATCATGTTGAAAGCTATAGTGAATCTTATTATGCAGGGGAGATGAACAATTGATGATGTCATCAATTACTAGAGTGTCCTAATACACTGTAAAAAGTGGCTCATCAGATCTACCTAAGAAATACTTCATGTAATAACAAGTAAATTAACTAGTTCCATCCATCCATCCATCCATCCATTTTCTAAGCCATTTCTCTGTCAGGGTCATGGGGGGGGTGCTGGAGCTTATCCCAGCAGTCTTCGGGCGGAAGGCAGGACACACCCTGGACAGGTCGCCAGTCCATCGCAGGGCATTAACTAGTTCCATTCAACCCAAATAAATACACTGAATGAACAATTCTTTCACACAGTGTAGTTTGTTGAATAAAAGTTGAATAAAACTAGTTTAATTGTTTTTTACCACACAAATATTTTTTAGGTAGATCCGACAAGCCACTTTTTACAGTGTGGGCGGTTTTTTTTATGTCTTAATAATGTCCCATGAACTAACTGCAGCCACCAGCATCGATGTAGCATTCATCAAAGTGTTATGTTAAAGATGTAAAATGTTATGTTAAAGATGTAGCTTTATGATCACCAGTTGCAAGTGGAGCGTAACAATTCAGCACTGACTAGCTAAAGTGACAGAGCAAGTTCTTTATACACTTTTTTCAAATGTGTTTCCAAAATATCTTTAAAACCTCCAAAATAGTAGCTTTAGAGGAGAAGTCAAAAACATTTTAATGTATATCAAGCAATCATTTGGTCCATCCATCATGAAATCACACACTGTAAAGGACAGCTGCCGTGTTCGAATGAATGAAAAATAAAAGTGTTAAAATTGAGGTACATGTTTTTTCCTGTTTTTTTTTCTTTTTTTTATTGGACAGCAATGATTTGAAGATGACTTTGCTGCTTGCTGCATGCCCTCTGTCCACCACACTGAATTAAACCTTTTGAGAGTTTTCCTAAAAATTGTACGGTTGACTTATTGAAAGAGGATACATATCATTGCTGTCACCACAAAACTTGTATCTCCAAATTATTAACTTTACAAGAGAAGGACAAAACTTTTCGATGTTATTCTGGATCATTTCTATTGGTTGATTTGTCATGCAATTGTAACACATTGTAAAGGGCAGCTGACAATATGATGTTGTGTATTTGGACAAAAGAAGATATTTATTTACTTATGTAAGTATTTATTATATTTAACATATCCAAAATTGAGACAGCTTTCTTGTCAGGGACGTACACTTGAAGACTTGAACTGCTGGCTGTGTAGAGAGCTCACTAGATAGTGAGAAATCGCCTGAGACACACCCACAGTACAAATCTGAGATGAGAGAAACTGCCTTGTTTTTAAATGTCCACTGCAGGTGTTCATTTAGCACTGGCGATTTTGCTGTGGAGTGATTCCCAGTGCTTACTGGTGATTATGTGAAGAAGATGAAAGCATGAAGAATTATTTTAATCTTTCTCCTGACAACACAGATCATGGATGAGCTTATCACTGGTTCACACCCCAAATCATGTGGAGTGCACTCTCACTTAAAAGCCTTGGTCGTCTTCTTTTTTAATTACAGTGTCTTTGCAGTGATGTACGTGGCTCTGATGAAGATGTGCATATGCTGGGGGGAGATTAGTTGGGCATATCTTGGTGTTCCTGGCTCCTATACAACACAAGGCGCCATGCCCTGATAGAGATCACTCTATCCGCTCTAATCCGCCTCCAGCTTAGCAGTGCACGTACTGGAAAGCAGGTGTGATGTGCCAAAAAAGGGCCCCAGGGGACAGAAAGAAAAAAGATAAGAGGTGGTGCCATTTCCAAAATGTGAGGGCAGGACTCATTGTCATGCCACTTTCTTTGGTAGCATTTTCAACAAATTCCAGGGATAGGGAGCAATGGAGCGTGCTTAAACGGCCATAACTATTATAATGGACCTTATTAAAAATGTCTGAATGCCCTTTGACTGGCCTTATATTAGCAGTGGCGTGCAGCCAGTCAGTGATCAGCCATGCTTAAGAACATTACTGTTGTTGTAGAGTGTGTATGTGTGTTTGTACAGGTCAAATGGCCCCGGGGTGAATGACAGGGAAACATTTGTTGTTGTGGGGACATTTGATTGAAGCCCCCCCCCCCAAAAAAATGAATGCATGTTTTTAAAGGCAATTTTTATTTGTACAATTGAAAAACAAACGTCATTCAAAAAACAAATCATCATTCAGGTGCACAAGTCAATGTGCATACCCTACACAGATAGTAATACAAACATGCATGTGTGGGTTTGTGTGTCTGTGTGTGAGGGGTATCTATTTTTGCATCAACCAAAGAGCTGCTAATGTGAATGGCTAAATGGTGATAATGAAGCTTTCATTGCTACCTGCTGAGAGAAGAGCGCTTAGAGGTGCACCAGTGCGTCAGAGAGCAAACACACACTGTTGCGCATGTGCGCAGACGTGGGCGGATGCGGGAGCGTGTAAATGTAAATGGAAATGAGTGCAGAAGCAATGATAATACTTAATCGCATCAGCTGGAAGGCGACCAAAATAAAACTGGGTTGAGTCAGCACATTTTCCAAGAAGAGACTGTTATGGACGATATGGCATTGAATTTGCATGAGCAGAGTGACAGTGGCTTTCGCACAGCTCTAAAATATGACTGGTGTGCCAAAACTATCTCTTTCTGACAGGCTTAAGTATCCGCTGACTTGTAATTCTACACTTGACCAAATAAAGCGAGTATAGGCAGAAGTCAGCAGGATTTCTTGTACGGCTCTTCAAAGTTTTAAATTAAGTCAAAAATGTGAGTTGAGCTATGCAGTGGGCTTCAGTTTTGAGTTAGGCTTCAGAAATTATACTGCTTCAGTCTTATGGATGTGTCATTTTAAAGAGAAGTAAAGGAGAGTAGCCTAAACCATCTTTCAGTGAAACAGTGTGAGGGAAGCAAAGTAGAAGCAAAACTAGCTGCCAAAAGACAAATCATGTGGAAAAACTTGCTGCAGCTGAGTTCCCTGCAGTAACATTTCTTAATTTATCCAGCATCTGCCAGACTAGGAAGCCTGTTAGATGCAATTTGCCTCTTTTTGGACTAAAACAGGGCTACCCAAAATATGGCCCATAAGCCAAACTTGGCCTATGAGGGCTTTTTATTTGGAAAGTCACCCTAACCCCACCCTCTTACCTAATCAGAGAACAAACAGATTGGTAATACCTTTAATAACTTATCAAAATGATATTTTGACAGTATTTTGCAACAAAATGTTGCATAACGTTAAAACACTTGATTTGAAACCTGCTTACCTTTTATTTGTATATTGTCTCGTCTTTTTGGCTCTTGCCCCACCACAAACATGGCCTTTTAGCCCCCTTAGACAAACATTTGGGTACACTTGGTCTAGAATAAAACACTAAAGCTTGAAAAGCAAGAGACGCAAGCAAAAGCAAAGCCATCCAGGTGCTGCTGTCACAAACAGAACAGAATGAAATTAGGCACAAAAATGACCAAACTGTGAAGGACTAAAATGGGACTGAGAAAGAAAAAGCAGACTCCGTTTGTAAACAAAGTCATTCAGAGTGGTTTGATTTGAAGTGCTCCATTCTAGAGAAGCCTACTGAATCAAAATCATTTACAGAGGTGATGACAGGAACTGGAGAAACTGAAGAGGTCAATGCCTCTAAAAGCAGCAACACAAAGTTATGACATTAAACGGTTATGAATCCATTATCTGATACCCAGGACACTGTTTAATGATAGTTCTGAGATAAGCTTTTGGCCCGAAACATATTTCTAAACCCATAGCAGACTGGTTCATGAAAGGCACATAAGGCATAAACCAAAGAGTCACTCAGAGTTTCCGTCTCACCGACTTGTGCAGGACTTTTGGTAACAAAATGTAATATGTGTAAAACACATTTTCAAAGCCTTGATTTGAAACCAACCTACCTTTTTATATTGTGTAGTGTTCTTGGCCCTCAGCCTACCACAACTGACCCCTTATAACAAAGGTTTGGGCACCCATGGTCTAAAACACTAATGCTCTAAAAGGGAGAGATGTGAGCACAAGCAAAGCTGTCCAGATTTTCTTTTACCATTATCGACATCACATATGAAAACTCAGAGGACGTGTAGGTTCACTTAATGGATTGGATGGTAAGTAAAATGGCAGAATTGTGCTGTGGTCTTTGCGATCCCTGGTTCCTATCGCCACCACCGTAAGCAAATCTGAGTCTGTAGCTTTCTCTCCAGTGCACCATTTCCATGTTCAAAGTCAGTCAGGGCGGGGTGACTTTGTTTGCATCTCAAAAATTGAATTTTGAAGAAATTTTGTTTCAAAAATCGGTGGAATTCCTCTTCGACGTCTGGCTCTTAGCCTTTGAACCTGACACTCGGGTTGCTGTTCCTTTTCTCAACACATGGTGGAGCTCTCCGGTAAAAAAAAAAACCCAACTGTCATCAAGCGGGGTCTCCAGTCTGCACATAATTACAGATTCTGCGGGTTTACACGACGTTTAATGTGAAACGCCTGAATGTACCAGCCCTTTATATTACGAACAGCTCGAAACGTGTGGTCAGTTAAACCATAATTAACGCTGTAAGGGCAGCTTGTGGACTGACATTGCTCGGACACATGCTGTATTTAAGAGCAGTGTGAAGCCTAGGAAGCATTAAATCTCCGATAAACCACGCTCTTAAAAAGAGGGTTCTTCAGTGGCTCTTTAGTAAAAACGACGGTTCTGTTTAGAGCCCATCCGTCCATCTTCTAAGCCACTTCTCCCTCAGGGTCGCGGCTGTTTAGAGCCATGGTTTCTATTTAGAACCATTTCATGCTGAAACGGTTCTTCAGGTTGGTGGGGCATGTGTTGTAGAACCTTATTATCAAGGGTTCTGGAATTGTTGTAACGATAGATGAACCCTTTTTGCTGCTATGTAGAACCATTTTAAAAAGGTTCTATACAGAACCACACAAAACACGTTCTGCATTGAAGAGCCATTTAAGCACGAAATGGTTTGTGTGTAGAACTTATGAGCCATTGATTTGACTGCAGAACCCTTGGAGAACCATGCTTTAAAGAGCGTGGTGCTGTAAACTAGTTTATAAACGTGAAACACGCTTCCACGCGCACGGACACTCAGGTGAGGCCCTCGCGCGTAGCCCCGCCCTCGCGCTGCTAACCTGCCAGAGAGAGACAGGAAGAGACGAGTTGAGCCGCGCTGCTGCTGCTGCTCTTCAGTAAACACGGCCTCTTGAGGAAACTTTTTACGGGGAATAAAGTTAAAATGTCCGCGTCGTGACCTTCGCTGATGGGCTTACGGTCCAGTGGATGTTACAGTGACGGGCCGGTGAAGTTCCGGGTTTGTAGGGAGCGGACAGGCGGCGTCTGGAGAGCTGTTGCTGTAGTTACTAACCTACAAGTGGTGAACGTTAGCCCAACCGGGGCGGTTCAGTAGCTGGGCGACGTGTAAAGTGTGTGTTTATACTGTGGTGAACTGCGTTGAAAAGAAGAGGTTTAAAATAACAGCAGTCCTTCGTGGTTCGACTTTTTGGGGCTCCTGTTCAAATTTCCCTCCCTTTTTCTTTATGTGGGGAGCCTGACTGGGGTCTCTGCTGGGTTAGCATTCAGGCCGCGAGTAGTTAGTGATTTTGCTAGCAGCCCGTGTTGGAGGGAGGAAGCGGAGGAAACAGTTAAACTGACTGTAACGCAAACCTAAGTTAGCCGTTTAACTTAACTTGAGCGTTGGATAGCACTTTCTTTTTGGATTAGATTTATCATGGATCCTCCTAACTCTGGGAATTCAGCGCCGGCTGCCGCTGCCTCATCGTCGAAAAGTGGCAAAGAGAAAAAGCCGAAGAAAACTTACGAGGACGGAAATGAGAAGAAGAAATTTGTAAGTATTTTTCCTCATTCCTGCGGTGGGTTATATAACTAGCTAGGTGTTTTCCCACAGGTTCCAAGAAGCTGAAGTCAGCTTCTCTTCCGAAATTTCCCGTTCCACCTTAAGCAGTGCACCATTGACATTCTGGCGCCTCAGGCCTGAAGCGCCAGAACAGAACTGCTGCACCATTTAAGGTGGAACGGGAAATTTCGAATAGGAAACCAACTTCAGCCTTGTACAGGTTACCCGCTTCTGTCATGTTGGAGCAGTTCGCCCCACACAGCACTGATCCTAAAGGGCTAAGCTTACTTGTCCGGTTGCCTAGTGTGATACATACATTAAATTACATATATATGTAGAAAATGGATGGATGGATGGATGTATATATATGAGTGTGTGTGTAAGCTAAGACTGTAGCCGCCAGTTAGCATTAAGTTCGTTATTACCGGCAAAAGTACCTCTTTCAGTCCATTTAGCATCGAAACTCGTACTTGTTGCTAGCAAGTGTTTTCATAAGCCAGGCGAGTGGAGCCTCGGTTTTTTTTCTGCGCTTTCTTTCTTGCTTCTCTGTGAAGCTACGTGCTCTGACTTGGCTAATGAGGAAGTTGTTGCAGCAGTGTGAAGTGTGCTGGGAGGCCAGTGAAGTTTTGGGTTTGCCTCATAAGATCATGTGGGCTCCATCCGAGAAACGTAACAGCTGTAACCCTTTATAGGAGGTGCTGAGTGAACCGCACTGCAGACTTCTAAAAGTTCTCTAAATTTGGTAGGAGTCTCATGAGTGAGAAAAGTAATGATATGCATAGTTGATGTGTAGTTAACAACAAATGAGCAGAAGTCAATAGACACCAGCATCGCACGTTTGGGTCAGTAGTGATACACTCGGCACGTTTAGGTCTGGCATGGAAGTGCTGATGCCAAAACCACTAGAATCACCCTTTTAAAAATCAGCTTTTCCACTGGTAGACCTGCACACTGTCAGTTGGCACACCTCCATTTTATCACGCTAGCCTTAAAATTGAAAATAGTTCAGTGTGGGTTGTGCATCTAGCTGTAAAACCTCCCAAAGATTGTGTTTGTGGTTAGTCTTGGAAAAGGGAAGTCTGTTACATCATAGTCTGGGAGCAGTGACTAAGGCTAGGCAGTTCACCCTCTTTGGAGGACAGCAATGTGTTATACTATCTCCCCGTCTCCTCATCTAAAGAAAACTGATATTCCCCCACACAAGGTTACCATAGAGCCACAAACACACCTGGCGTTTGACATCCCTGTATAATGAAACCCATCCAGTGTCTCATAGAGAGGTTGTAGACAGTATGCAGGCTTTATCTGTACTTTTCATGTTTGGTTGTAAAGTCAGTGCTCCTTTATTTTTACAGGGAAAGACAGGATGGAATGCTCTCAAAAAAAAAAAAAAACAATACACCATACAAGTGTAGGAGTAACTCAGGATTGATTACATGTTTATATAGTCACTGTGCTCATTTATGTAAATCAGTCGTCCTTGCAATAGCCTTTTTATAACAGTGTCCTTTACAACAAACAAATGACCTTTTGGCCATGAACCACACCCAGACGCAGAGGGCTGGCACTTTACTGCAAACTATGTCGTCCTGTAGCATATCAAGTGCGTAGCATATCAAATTCCTGCTGTCAAGTATTGTAAACCTCAGAAAACAGAGCACAAGGGATTGCTGTAAATAGTCAGCTTTCTGACAGCCCAGAACTATAGTACTTGATCCACAAATTAGTCTTAGTCACACACATGTAGGTCTACTGTTTATTTACATGCATGGCTTATGAGCTGAGATCTGTTTGGAAGAAAACACCAATACATTTTTGTACTACATCAGGTAAACAGAGTTGCCCTCAGCATGACCTGTCAAGAGGCACGTTGTGTGCAGGTATTTCCCTCAGTGACGCCTGTCTTCCCAAATGAGGTGAGCTCATTAGTTAAGCCAGGTGGTGCTGTACAGAGTTGGAACGAATATATGCGTGGCTTTTGATGGATCAAGTGCAGTAGAGTGTGTTTAGAATGTGGTTCAACAGGCTGAAGGTTATTGCTGCTGGTTTAAACATGAGCTCTTAAATCTTGGATGTAGAGCAGGGGTTCCCAGTCCAGTCCTGGTGACCCATCATTATGCACATTGTTTGTGCTTTGTCTCATCGAGCCCACCTGATTCAACTCAATAATTAATGAAACATGCACCTTGTTTGCTGGGTTAAGTGTGTACAGTGGGAAGTCCACAAAAATGTGCGGAGCATAGGGTTACTAGGACCGGATAACTCTGATATAGTGAACATAAGGTTAGGGACATAGTGTATTTAATACATTGCATTAAATGTACTTTTTGCACCATATAAGTTGTATGGGGTGGGTTTTGCCCATACAAACAATGTAGTGTTACATTATGAGTAGTATCACATTTATTAGAGAAATAAAGTGTGTGTGTCAGCTGTTACTCGTCAAATCTTGCCGTATTACAAATGGATATACAACCATTTTGGAATTAAACTCTTCACATAAAGGGGCATATTTTATTTAGGCACTCCATAAAGCAGGATTCCTCAGTTAGCCAGATAACAAGCTCAAAGATGAGAACTGTCCAATATGAATGTTCCTTAGCTGTTTTGCTATTGCATATGCTTGACTTCAGCATGAAATGATCTGGCTAAACTGAGAAATCCTGCTTTGTCAAATAGGGTGTTAGGAGAAATCTTGAAGTGTAGGATTTGTCAGTTGAATTTTTAAGTGTGCGCAGTTATGTGATTTTTTTTTTTTTTTTTTTTTTTTTTTCTTTTTTTCTTTTTTCCCCCTAAACTTTACGTAGTGACATCATGTGCTTTACTTTATCAGTATTTGCTTTGAGTGTTTTTATTGTACTTGAAATTCTGTTATGTCATGCTGTTATTCATCTGTTCAGAAATTCCACAACTGACAGATCTTAAGATACACTATATTGCCAAAAGTATTCACTCACCCATCCAAATAATTGACTTCAAGTGTTCTAATCACCTCCATGGCCACATGTGTATAAAACCAAGCACCTAGGCATGCAGACTGCTTCTACAAACATTTGTGAAAGAATGGATCACTCTTAGGAGCTCAGTGAATTCCACTGTGGTACTGTGATAGGATGCCAACTGTGCAACAAGTCCGGTCGTGAAATTTCCTCACTACTAAATGTTCCACAGTCAACTGTTAGTGGTATTATAACAAAGTGGAAGCAATTGGGAATGACAGCAACTCAGCCACGAAGTGGTAAGCCATGTAAAATGACTGGGTGGGATGAGCAGATGCTTTCAACTTTGATCTGCTGATCAACTTTCTGCAGTCAATCGCTACAGACCTCCAAACTTCATTTGGCCTTCAGTTTAGCTCAAGAACAGTGTGTAGAGACCTTCCATGGCCAAGAGGCTGAATCCAAGCCTTGCATCACCAAGTGCAATGCAAAGCGTCAAATACAGTGGTGTAAAGCGCCACTGCTGGACTCTAGAGCAGTGCGGATGTGTTCTCTGGAGTGATGAATCGTGCTTCTCTGTCTGGCAATCCGATGGACGAGTCTGGGATTTCCAGTTGCCAGGAGAATGGTACTTGTCTGACTGCTTTGTGCCAATGTAAAGTTTGGTGGAGGAGGGATTATGGTATGTGGTTGTTTTTCAGGAGTTGGGCTTGGCCTCTTGTTTCCAGTGAAAGGAACTCTTAATGCTTCAGCAGACCAAGGGAGTTTGGGCAATTTCATGCTCCCAACTTTGTGGGAACAGTTTGGAGACGGCCCCTTCCTATTCCAGCATGACTGCACACCCTTGCACAAAGCAAGGTCTATAAAGGCATGGATGAGTGAGTTTGGTGTGGAAGAACTTGACTGGCCTGCACGGAGTCCTGACCTCAACCCAATAGAACACCTTTGGATGAATTAGAGCAGAGACTGTGAGCCAGGCCTTCTCGTCCACCATCAGTGTCTGACCTCACAAATGCACTTCTGGAAGAATGGTCAAAAATTCCCATAAACACACTACTAAATCTTGTGGAAAGCCTACCCAGAAGAGTTGAAGCTGTTATAGCTGCAAAGGGTGGGCCGACATCATATTAAACCCTATGGGTTAAGAATGGGATGTCACTCAAGTTCATATGCGGCAGATGAGGGAATACTTTTGGCAGTATAGTGTAACTGTAGAACTAGAGTGGTCAGTGCCAGGGCAGAGATGATCCGGCTGAAGCTCTTTTGTTGCTTTAGAGCAGGGGTGCTGTGTCTCTGCAGATTTTCATTCCAACAAACCAGAAGCTCACCTGATCAGATGTTCTTGACTTGGACTGACTGATTAAACAAGTGGAATCAGGTGTGCTCCTGCTTTCATGTGGAATGAAAATCGGCAGCCACACCAACCCTTCGCAAAAAAGATTAGGCACATCTTCTCAAGCATCATGCTTAGCCAGGCTAAAAAAAAAACAAAAAAAAAAACACTTCTTCCCACAGCCCATCAGACTATTCAGCTCCCTCTTACAATACACAACAAACTGGCCTATCAGGACTGTTGAACTCCTGAACATACATACAGACTGTCCTGAGCACCTTTAGTGGAACTCGTATCTACTCATGTCTTAAAAATGCAGCTATTTTCTTAGCAGTATTTTCAATGGTCTTATCACTTGAGCATTATTCACCAGTGTCTAGTTTATATTTTCTGTTAAACTGAGCAATAATACCTTCACTGAGATCAATGTGCAGTATGTTTCTATACAACATGCAGTTTTGCATGTTGTATAGAGCAATTCTTATATATAAATGTTTCCCTATACATATGTTTTATGCTTGTCTATGCTGTCTAATATGTCTACATGCTTTTATTTGTTATATTTTGCACATTTGAGTTGGAGAAATGCAGTTTTGTTCAGTTGTGCACTCTTTGTTATCTAGTCTGAATGTCAGTAAAGTTCACTTTAACTTTGACTAGTTGGTAGACAGTGACTGTGGTGTGTGTGTATAGATGAGATTGGATCAGATGTGACTCCTGCCTGAGAAGGGGAGCCAACCAGTGCTGTAGGTCACTGCTTTAATTTGTATCTTGCTGAAAAAATGCACGTCCTTTGGTGTCCTGCTTCAGACATTCCCCTCTAATCCTGTAGGTTATGAGTATAACAGCCCCAGACTGATGAGAAGAGATACTGATGGTGCACGTAGATGTACTTTCCCTTGTGACTGGGATTTTGTGCTGTTTTCAGTCACAATAGTTATTAAGTCATATCTGACCCTTCATTGCCCTCTCTGGGCATGCTATCCCTATGTGTGTAGCAAGGGGGAGACCACCTAGATCCTTAAAAAAAATTGTACACTTAATTGAGCATGATTATAGCTGTTGTGTATTGTTGCTTATGCCCATCATTATACATATTCACTCCAGTTTGTGCCAATTCTATCATATAGTGTGCTTGTGGAACTTTTAAAAAGGTTCTGCAGAACAAAACTCTCAGGTGTTCCTTCAAGGAAGATGACCTCTATTTCCATCAAAGTTTTCTATCTTTTATAATTGTACTGTCTTCGTTTGAGAGATTTTTGTGTTTCTTGTAAGAATACATTTATACTTGACTCGGGCAGATTCATTTCTGATTGAAAAATGTGAATCTAAAACCTCAGTTGGGAGTCACTGAGAATGACAAGCCAGTTCTTAGTGCTGCTCTTAATCAAAGAACAGTACCAAAACACACAGCATGTATACTGTCCATGCTCTGATAGCAACCTCAGCAGTTTTGGGCTGTAGACTTTGTTTTCTAATTATAATGAATTCCTAATTATCTTTTTTTTATTGTACTGTTGCATGACTCACATAAGTAACAAACACATTATTTAAAAACTAATATGAAACTATTTAGAAAAAATGTTATGACAGAATCTAGTGTTGGTGTCATACACCATTGCTATATTATATCTTTCTGAGAGAAGAACAGGGCAATACAGTTCAGCTCATTCTTTAAGGTTTGTTATTCTCTACAGTGTGGTTAAAATATATAAATATCTCGAAGAAGTCTAATAATGTTTGTGGTTGTAGCCTCAGCCATTAAATCCAGCTTGAAAAATCACAGCACTCACAAATGAGAGTAAAAGATTTGGGTTAGTCAAGGTGGGCGGCACAGTATGGAATCTGCAGTCACCTGACTATAGACAGCATTTATGGAAGCAACTGCATAATTTAGAAGCACAATTGGGTAAACAGGTCAGCTTATACACGGAGTGCCTGAAGCTATTGATTTTTGGCATTTCTGTGAGCCGCAGCTCCTGCACCATTGTTTGCTTTTCTTGTCTTCTTGAGTTCCTTTTTAATGTCACATTGTAGCATGGCTTCATTTTACAACTTTAAATCTAGATTTATATTCAGTTTCTCATTGTTTCTTCTGATCTGAAAAACGGACGAAGTTTGAAGTTATGTTTGTGCACAGCCCAAAGTACAATTTACCTACCTGGAACTGAGTCTGACCTTTTTAGGGTCTCTGTTTTTCAGTCTACTGCTGGCCTGTCACGATCATAAAATTCTAACTGACAGTTAATTCCTTTTATAAACAATTCTGAATATGAATTTAATTATCTTTTCATTTTTTTTGTCCATTGTATGTGACTATGTATAAGCTTAAAGTAGTCAACCTGTCTAATGTCTTAGATGTCTTTCTCCTTACCTGCTCCCAACTGATGACAGAAACAGCTCCACCTCAAATAAACAAACATTGCTTACTGCTGCCCTCTAAATGTGTTGGAGCTCCGTTCAGAACTCTTGTTGTTTTAACCACAACCCATGATGCATCTCTATCTTTTCTGATTTCATTCACATTTGCTTCAACTCAATAGATAAAAATGCACATGGTTCAAATTCTGTTTGCTGCCATGCAAACATATGATTGTGAAAGCTAACAACTAGGGAAAATAATTGTGCTTGGATAAAAAAATTCAGATCATTGTTTTCAGACAAATATGTGATAAATGTGATGGTCCCACTAGTATCTGCGAAGCATCTATAATAAGAAACCATTCAGTAACACGGCTTGAGAGCAATAGTTCATAAAAATGGATTTGAGTCTTATAAGCATGGTTGATTTTAAAACACACACAGAGTTAAGGCCCTGCTGGTGGAGAAAGAGGGGGAGGAAATGAAAGAGGGTAGAGAGAGAGAGCAAGAGAGATGAAAATAAACTATGTTTATTTAACCTAGAAGATAGAATTGGCATCTGTTTTGTGATTTCTAGTTATGAAATAATGTTGCTTGGTGAGAGCAGCTAAGGTTACTACATTAAGTAACCAAAACCTCAGAGAATGAGCCATGAAGGACAGGTGTGTGAGAGAAGCAACATGGCTGAGATTGCCATGTTGTGGTTATGGTTTTGCAGTTGCTTCCTTTTGATTTCTGTTCAAAGTATGAGCTTAACCATCATGGTAATGTAACAGGAAATAAAGGAGACACAGGAAAACATTCTAGACCAAATGGCAAACATGGTCATTACAGTTTTACCTAAACTAGCGCACACTGCTACTGTCAATTTTATATATAGATACAGCTACAGGGTTGTTGTGAAATAAATTTTAGACCTTGGGTGCAGTTGGCCAACGTTGTAGAAACGCAAGTGGTTTTACTTTGCAACATTTTCTGCAGATATTTGGCTGTGTCTGTTGTTCCTGAAAATTAAAAAATAGCTAAAATGCTTTAATTTTAAATAGAAAGTAATACCATTATGTTGACAGCTGTAGTTTTCTTTTTCTCATGAAACTTTACAGCTTGTGTTGGTAATCACACAGTATATTCAGACTTCTGTAAGCGAGTGACTCAAGTGAACTGGTTGATTCATTTGTTTGGCTCACAATGAACAGATTTGGTTGGATTAGTGCTGCCGTGAGAAACAGAAATGGGCTTTGATTTCACAGAGCAAGTGAAAGCCTACCTTAATGCATCATTTGTGGCCTTTTGTCATCAACCCCAGTGTTTCCAGTGTTGTATTAACATGTAGTGTTGTATCTCGCGTGTAGGAGTTACCGTTTTTTTACTGGTACTGGGTGTTATTGATAAACTTCAGTATCATTATATTTTACAAATATATCAGTGTATTTTGGAATTCGATTAAAAAATGAGCATTAATGAAGTTAATGCTCTGTTGTTTGCATCCTGGAGCTATTGTGTTAAAGTGCTGGACAGCTGCTTTTGACTGGATCATTTTGTTCTGCTTTCTTAATGTTACATCATAGGCAATATTGCAAATGATTATCAAAAAGGAAACGCATTTCCACAGAGGAAACTTGGGCCTAGTATTTACGTAGTAGCTTTTAAACATTTCTAACATTTTGGTTAAAATGATCTGAAGAATTCACCAGAGGACCTAGGTGTTTGTGTTTACTGACAGGTCTGCTGGGTGTTTCCCTGGAACTGAACATGGTTTCCAGTGCTTTTCTGCATTAGTGTTCCTATCCTTCTGTGTCTCAAGTGAATCATGTGTCCTGGTGCCATCACTATTACAGTGCCATACTGTGGCTGACTGCCCTTTTATCCATGGCTAAGCTCAGGGACACATGAAAGGCTTTAGCATTAGCATTAGACAAATCTTGTCTTTCTCTATGGCTCCACACACATAGATGCTCAAATGTCCTTTTCTTTGAGCACTTACTTTTATTCAGAATCTCTTGATATTCCCTGGAATGTTGTCAAGCCAGTCCCATTAATAGTTTGTAGCAGTGCTTTTGGGCTTGTATATTGTTGCTAAGCTCCTTCTCCAGTTCAGTGGTATCTGAGAGGTGTGCTGAAATGGGTGTTCTTTCAGTTAGGGTACAGAAAATCATGATGGCATCTTTTAATGAAGGTGGGGTCACAGCAGTTTAATATTAGTAGCAGTTGTTATTCTTTTTTGCATACACTGTGGCACTCTTGCCTTTCTGGGAATGCATACCCATACTTAATGTGACATTTTGTCATCTGTAGAAGATGTTAACAATGAGCAATTAATGTGAGCAGCTCAGCTGTCATTCCCAAATACAGGCGAAAAAAATTGGGAGAGAGAAATAGAGGGGACGAGAGACAGAAGCACACAAATGTGAAAAAAGACAAGTCAGGAGGAGACCCTTGCCATAATAACCTTTTTTAACACCTGTGCTTAGATTAATCAATTTCCTTTTTTTTCACTGTTTCTTGTTTGTTTTAGTTAACACCTGACCTACTTTCCTGAACATTCAGAATGGACTGTTTGTTTGTTTAGTTGTCTGTTGCTAGGCCTCCATTGGCGGCAGCCAAGCAGCAGCACAGTTGACCAAACATACCTGGTCAGCCAGGTTTGGCTGCTATCTCTACCCTAAATAAAGCACTTTAAAGCTTCAGATAGCGGGGTAAATGTTATGTTTCTTTAACTGTTAGTAAAAAAATCTGCTATAACTTTAAGTAGTTAAATGTTTAAAATGTTGCTTTCTTTAAGTAACAGTTGATCAAATTTTGTCATGTTCTCCTAACATCTTGTGGGATCCAGCTCATTATAATGATCACACAGATGGAAATATGAATGCTAAAGCTATTGATAATTTAAATATTGATCAACTTTATCAGTTGGATTTCAGGGAATAAAAGCTACGGTGAGGTTGCACGACTAAAGTCACGGACCACGCAGTGGCCCAGGAGAAACGTGACCGGTGTGTGTGCTTGTAGATCGCAGTACGGTCATTTATAATCATTTAAAAGGTTTTGCAGTCAAGGTTGCACAGTGTATTATTTGTTAATTGTTATGTAAATCTGACATGGACCTGTGTAGTTCTGATATTACAGAAAGCTGAAATGTGCAAATTTGCTCTCTAATCAATCACAAGTTTTTTTTGTTTTTTTTTACTGTGTGCTGGGAGTATTTTGACCAATTGCATTTTCATAATTGGTTGGATCTAGTGTGACATTGTATGAAATGTTGAATACAAATCATTATTTTCAGTAGTATCAGGTACAATGTGACACTTTTCTTTTTTTTTTTTTTTTTTTTTTTTTTTTTGACTTATGACAGTGTTCCGTGAAAACTTTTTGTAATATTATATATTTTTGCAATATTGGCCACCTCTGGTCTTTGGCACATTACTAGTTCACCAGTGTGTTTTAATATACAGCCCCGATTCCAATAAAGTTGGGACGTTGTCCGTCCATCCATCCATCCATCTTCTAAGCTGCTTCTCCCTCAGGGTCGTGGGGGGGTGCTGGAGCCTATCCCAGCAGGATACACCCTGGACAGGTCGCCAGGCCATCACAGGACAGACAGACACACAGATAGCCACTCACACCCAGGGGCAATTTAGCATGTCCAATTGGCCTGACTGCATGTCTTAGGACTGTGGGAGGAAACCGGAGAACCCGGAAGAAACCCGCACAGACACGGGGAGCTGTGTAAAACATATATATAAACAGAGTACAATGATTTGCAAATCCTTTTCAACCTATATTCAATTGAATCTACTACAAAGACAAGATATTTAATGTTCAAATGGATAAACCTTTGGGAGGCGTTTGGGAACTGAGGACACTAATTGTTGAAGCTTTGTAGGTGGAATTATTTCACATTTATCCGTTTGAACATTAAATATCTTGTCTTTGTAGTGTATTCAGTTGAATACGGGTTGAAAAGGATTAGCAAATCATTGTATTGTTTTTAATTTGTTTTACACAATGTCCCAACTTCATTGGAATTGGGGTTGTATTTCAAAGGCGTATCACAATCCCAGTACCTAGCTACATGTTAACAGTACTAGTATGCTGCCCTAGACACACAGCACACAATTTTGATCATACTATTGTTTTGACAGGAGATGCTGCTGAAGTGGAACCACTAAACCAAATGGGCTACTCAGCTAACCATACTGATGCATGAGACAGGATCGTAACCTCTTTTTCCCTTTTAAATTCAATGCAGGGTATGGGGCTTCAACCACATGTTACACTTCAACTGCAATACAAACCAGCAGTTTAATCTCCAACATTAGAAAATTTACAAATTAAGCAGCAAATAGATTTGATGCTCATTCTGTTTCATATAACATATTTGCTGTTGGACTGAGGCTTTGTCATTTGCAGCAACAGTCTGTTTTATTAATGGATGAGTGTGTTCACGTTGTCAGAGCAAGATCAGCAGTCAAAGCATTATGAGAAGCATGCTATAGTTTGCAGTAGTGATGTTTATTCATGTACATGTATAAGACATTATTTTGTAGGCATTTTTAGTGTGTACCATCAGGGACCCTGTAAGGACAGGTAGATAGCTGAACAGAGCACTTATTGTAGTGAGGCACTTGTGGCTTGAAGTAGGCTGTGGTGACTCAGCAGAAACTATAGGTGTTCTCAGCTTGAAACTTAACAATCAGTCAATCACACAACTGCCTAACTGGCAGTCTTTGTATATGGAAGAATATCAATTGTGCTGTATTGTAATTAGGCCTTAAGGAAGTATTGTGCTGCGCTCTTGCCTTGTGAATCCAAGTTGCTGAATCGTATTCCCTCGCGACTGAAGTTACACCCCTACTGGACAATGTAGCCTGTGTTTTTAGGAATGACTTGACATGGGTTCATTGTGCAGTCTGACCAAATTGCAGGAAATTATCTCGCTCTCTCTCTCGCTCTCTCTCTCGCTCTCTCTCTCTCGCGCTCTCTCTCGCGCTCTCTCTCGCGCTCGCTCTCTCGCTCGCTCTCTCTCTCGCTCGCTCTCTCGCTCTCTCTCTCGCTCTCTCTCTCGCTCGCTCTCTCGCTCGCTCTCTCGCTCTCTCGCTCGCGCTCTCTCTCTCGCGCTCTCTCGCGCTCTCTCGCGCTCTCTCGCTCTCTCTCGCTCTCTCTCGCTCTCTCTCGCTCTCTCTCGCTCTGACGTACGGAGGCCCATGCTGTGTCATAAACATGTTCCTGGTACCAGTCTACGCGAGCTGCCAGTTTCCTTTGATTCTTTCCATGCCTCCCTCTCTCTAATTTGTGCAGTATTTAACATTTATCCCTTTAAAAATTGAGTGGTATAATGTCTCATTATAAAATACTTTATAATACATCTATATTTATTTATTTTATTATTTTTTTTCCTTTTCTTAAAAACACTATTTTTTTTTATTTATTTATTTATATCTGAAGCATAAAGTCAGTTGCCAGGGATGATGATTCTGACACATTTCCTGTATTTAGTTAAAGAAAAGGAAAACTCATTGACCTGAAACATATTTATAGTAGAAGCAAATGGGCATGTGTGGGAGCAGCTGTTAATGGGCTTCTATTATAAGTGTGTTGAGTCAGTGAGTTTTCTGTTTTCGTTGTGTACATTAATTGCCTTAATGGAATGGTGTATCATGCTGCGGATTAGGTTGTAAAATGCTGGAGTATGTCTTTTTAAAAATGCATGACGCTTTCATGAACTTACAGTTCCTGTGCAGTATAATTGCAAGACAACCACTGAAGTTGTGCCATCATTTTATAGTCAGTGTCATGCTTGTATGCTCACATAATTAACTCTGGGAATAATTTCTCTGTAAGAAAAAGTTTTCTTAAATTGCCTCTATCGCATCCTGGTAGCTCTACAAGCTGACCTGCACTCAGGATACCCTGCTCAACATGACCAGATTGAAAGAGGTGTTCACCAATTACTCATCTGGTCATCCTTGAAGAAGGCTGACAAACCACAAAGCGATGTGGCTGCCGTCCAGCGTTCCTACCAAGCATGTGCATATAATCAGTACAATGTAGTAACTCAGTGTTTTAAAGGTTTTTCATGTTGTTGTTGTTGTTGTTGTTGTTGTTGTTGTTTTTTTTTTTAATGGACTCAAACTTGCCTTCACTAAAGTGATTTAGGCCATCAGAATATCTTAATAATTTTTAAAATGCTGGTAACATTTCTGAAACGCCAGCTTTATTGTGCAGGTATACCTGTTCCACCTTAAATAGTGTAGCAATTTCGTACTTGCACCTGTTGGGTTATAGTAACAGGTTTTAAGGTGTAATGGGAACATTTGAATAAGAAGCTAACTTCAGCTTTGTAGTTTTAATGCTGGTAGTATTTTTATAAGTTGCTTTAAGCTATCAGAATATCCTGTCTAGAGATTGTATGTTGGGAGCTACATTATGAATATGCGCCACGGTAAGACAATTCGGCGAGGTAGCACAGGTCCTCAGGACACATCAAATTGATGCACAGCAGTTTTAGCTTACATGTAACAAAATTACTATTTTGACTCTGATCATTCCATATCCAGTGATATACGGGAGAAAAGTAGTACACCGGACAAGATATATCGGATTCTGAGCATTTTTGTTCACCTAAGGGTGCGATAGAGGCAATTTTTCGAAAACTCTATTTATTTTGGCCATGGAGAAATTGAGCTTAGACCTGGAGTTCCAACTATGGGCATAACAAGGACTACAGAATGACACACGACTACAGAGGTTTAAAATCCCTAGTTTGTGTCTCAAGTGTTTACAACTGCTGAGACTGAAATGTTGTCTGGTGTTTCTATGGAGGTTGTGCTGTGGCTATTAGTGTGATGGAGGCTCTGTGCTCGAGTGAGCAGAATATGTTCTGCTTATTTCGTTCAATGGTCTGTCTGCCTTGCTGGTTCACACTGTGTAGTGAAATGCTTCTATATTGCATTCTTTTCCAATTCAAAATTTTATAATTATAAATTAAATCATATCAGCATGAAAATGAAGTAAAACTTAGAAATTTCAGAATTTCTCAGAATTGGGATGTTTCCCTTTTGCTTTAGTGACTGTGCTGACATAGACGGACAAACACAAGTTTGTACAAAAGATCAAGTTCACCTGAGAGTCATCTGACCATGTGCTTCAGTAGAAGGGATAAGATGCAAAATAAATCTGACCTTTTTGTATAAATTTTGTATAAATTCAAAAAAGTGGTTACATTTGAATAGTGATCTAGAAATTTCTTTTCATTTCCAGGTTAAATGGGGGAAAAAAATCACATATTTTAAGTGTGGAATTTTGGACCCCATAGTATATGTGCATATGAGAGTGAGATTTTCAGAAGCTTTGGCTTTTGAAATGTTATACATGGACTTGTTTATGTGCATTTTGTTTTGGTGTGTGTCCATGTTCTTCTCCTTATTGGTGCTGTACATCAGATCTACAGGCTGAAGATGTATTGGATTAGATTATAAGACAGTGCAACACACAAGCAGACAAGAGACTTGGGTTACTCTTGAAGTGTTTGTGTGTGTTGCAGCAGTGGATTAAGCAGGATTAGCTTGTCAGTCATGCAGTTTGACTCTCACATTTTCCCTTGTATGATTACCGCTAATCTACTACTGCCCTGCGCAGTACAGGAGGTCAACAACGGTGTGTGTGTGTGTGTATTTAGAGGTCTTTGTGATCTGCCTTACTGCCCTCATTAACATTTGATATAAAGACCAAGAAAGGGGCTGTTAGAGGGTTAGAGGGCTTCAGTGGTTTTTTTTTTTTTTTTTTTTTTCCCTTATTATAGAATAGACCTAGGCATTCACAGTAAAAGCATCACAGAAGATGGAATTAGCAACTGAGCCACTAACGGGTCAACAAATGTAAATTAATTTGTTCATCCTTCAATCACGTCAGGAATTCTGGAACTTGTTGCAAGCACTGTGAAGTAGCAGTTTGCAGCAGTGTAATCACAATATGGTGTTTTGGCCTCACTGTGCATCTTTAGGTTTACTAATAACTTTACAAGTTCTGAAATCGTCAGTCTGTTGGAATCTGTGAGAAAATTGCTGAGGGAGATTTCTGTGTGAGCAGGATGTTTGCGTTTTGTGTTGCATGGTGTCACTGAGTTCATAGGGATACGATGGCAATCTGTGTGCAGGTGCATGAGGAGCGTCCGCTGTTATTTAATGATCTTCTTGTGAATTCATTTTTACTTTTTAGTAGGGATGCACCAATATGGGAACTGTGGGCCAACGCTCATATTCCATATTTTTCTTATGCATATCTGGTGATGCTGACACACAAACATATAGATATTGTAGAAATTTTACTAGATCAGTCTTGATTAGCATTACAGCAGCAGTGTCAAACTCAACTGCTAAAGGGGCCATATTAAAAATGTAAACAAATCCATGGGCCAGAGAAAACAACCTATATTTTAATTCAATAGTTAACATTTTTCAGTTAGTTGTTTGGTGAAGCGAGTGGTGTGGAACTGTGTAGAATTAAGGTTGACTTCTGTCCCAAAGATGATTATTGGGGTAGGAGAGTCAGAGCACATTAAGTTGCAGTGCATCCTGGGGACTGTAGTGCAGCGCATTGGGAAATGAGCTTATATTACTAGAACATTAAAATATTTTTGCGGGCCGGATAGGATTGTGTTGCAGACCTGATCTGGCCTGCGGGCCTTGTGTTTGACACATTGGCATTACAGACGTGCAACGCTTATTTGTGGAAGGTTACAAATGCAGTACAATTAATAAAATGCAGATATTAATAATAA